>NC_057399.1:44778735-45114124 GCF_019320065.1 Cervus canadensis | reverse complement strand
CGGCATACCATCATCATTCTCACTCCAGCTAGTATTTACTGAGTTCTCCTGGACTCCAGAACCAAGACCAATGAATGCTTTTTGTACTCCAGCTCACGTAGTCTTCAAAATCATACCAAAAGTAAACATTATTCACCCAGTTTTATAGACTAGAAAACTGATGCTCAGAAAGTGAAAGTTAAAGTGAAGTCATTCAGTCGTGTCTGACTTTCTGCGACCCCATGGACTGTAGCCTACCAGGTTCCTCGTCCATGGGATTTTCCAGGCAAGAACACTTGGAGTGGGTTGCCATTTCCTTCTCCAAATGCTCAGAAACATCAGGGTAAAAACTGGCTGGGGCAGGATTTGAACCCATGCCTACCTCATTCTGAAGTCTGTAATTTTTCACCCTTTTATATACTAACTATAGCATGTACATACAGCCTTGGTCACTTGCTAGGAGGGTGATGTGACCCTGTTGGGACTTCCCGTTGAAGGCCACTCTCTTTTTAGAGAGCCAGTACAGTATCACAGACGAGTGTATAGATTCCATACTTTCTTGTTTCAGATTCTAGCACTGTATCTTGCTAGCTGAGGAACTTTGGCAAATCATTTCTCTTCTGTGTCTCAATTTCCTCAGCCCCACCTACTTTATAAGTCAGTTATGAAGCTGGGATGGGTGGCTGAATATAATGCCAGTAGAGGGACTCTTGGCACATACAAGGCCACTCATGAAATCTTTCCTATTATTGCTTGCCTCATAGGAGACTGAGGAAGAAGGGACATGTCACATCATGTGCCAGTCATTCTGTCATGTATGGCTCTTTGTGACACCATGGACTGTACCCATCAGGGTCCTCTGTTCATGGAATTCTCTAGGCAAGAATACTGGACAGGATAGCTGTTCTCTTCTCCAAGGGATCTTCCTGATCCAGATATTGAACTGGATCTCCTGCATTGCAGATGGATTCTTTACTGTCTGAGACACCAGGAAAGCCCCGGAAGGAGGGACATGTCACAACAAAACATAGGTGCACTCCTGATGCTCATGGTTTCTGAAAGGGAAGCATAATGTACTACAAATCAGCACAGATTTTATAGAGAAGGTTGGAAAAAACCAGCATCAGCTCTGAGTCTTGTCATGTCATTAATTTTAAAGTCTGATGGTTCTGAGCTGTGCCTGTGGACAGGGCCAATCGATTTGAAGTCAGCCGACTGCCTTGCCAATTTTTTTTTAATGTTGTTGTTAAAACATCTGTTAGTCAAGAATTATTATACAAGAGGTGGAGAAGAGTTCTTGAGAACAAGAGGTTAAGTAACTTTCTCAGAGGTTAAATCAATAGTGAGACTGAACACAACCCATAATTCCCAATCCTCAGTCCTCTCCTCTTCCTCTTGAGTCATGCTTTTCTTTTGAATGTTTGGGAAGCCATTCACTCTTCAAATCATGGGAGAAAAAAATGAAACTTTCACATAAAAACTTACCTATTTAGTCAGAAGGAACCAAAAGCAAGTCACACCAGTTTGTTATTAACTTTTTTTTTTAATCATAACCAAGATAAACGTGCATGCAGCCTCACAAGCATTACCAGTTTGGCTTTCTAACTTAGTACTTCCTCCCCCTGCTCCCAACTCAATCCCCCACCAAACAACTGTGATGAATAGGTTTCTCAGAACCACGCTTGAGGATCCAACCTGCTTCTCAAGGTTATATAAAGAACCACTGCAAAAGAAGTTAACTAGGGTTGGGCCATTTGTTAACACCCTGGATTATGGTTTTATCAGCAGCAAGTAGGGCAGAAAACAACTCTAGCAGTCTGCTAGTATGAGGGCTGTGCTGTGCTATAAGACGACATCCTAACTCTAGATTCAGTCTAAAAGAGGAAGAAGAGTGACATTCCATAATAAGGCCATCCTGAGATGTCACCACAGGTTTGCCCCCACCGTGGAAATCACTGCAGTTCCAGCCTAGGGAGAACACAACACAGGAGGTCTACTCTAAGGGCCACATTCATCCTTCCAGACATTTCAGCTTAGAGACCAGAGGTTTAAAACTCTCAGCTGAGCCTTCTGCTCAGTTCTACAGTGAGGACTTGGGATACATACCCTCCTTGCTCATCAGAGAGAGGAAATGGGAATTAGAGACAAAAGAATTTCTGCTTGTTTTGTGTGTGTGTTTTTTTTTTTAAGTTTTAAAGAAAATAGAGCATATATAATCAGGGTAAAAGAGCCTAGATCAATTTCACTGTTTCCTGACCTACTCACTTCTTCTTTGTCCTTTGGAAGTAAAGACAAAGACATCAAGAAACTTCAAGAAATTACAGTGGAGACAAAAAACATGGGTGATGTTTGGTATCCAATGTCTTTGGGTTTTCAGTGAGTTGTGTGTGGAAAGCAGGGAACAGAAGCAATGATCCTCTCCAGATTCATTCTATAACTCAACTGTGGAAGACACTACAGGCAGGAAAAAAGAAGCTGTAGCCCTGGAACCCTTGGTCCTAGAGCTATAGGAATAGTTCTCTGTGTCCTCTACCCAACAAAGTAAGCTACTTACTGAATTTGCTTACTCTGTGTCAGGAGCCAAGCTGGGTGACATCAGTGCATTGTTTCATTTAAACCCAGCCAAAGCCCTGAGAAGTACTACTATCCTCTTCCCTAAATAGAAGATGGCTACGCAGAAAGGTTAAGACACTTGCCTATAGCTACACAGCCATTTGTGGGGGTGAAGAATCTGCCCAGTCCCCTAAGTTTGAAGTAGTAGGAGGTCCTTGCTCAGTAACACCTGCTGGAGACAGTGACAGTAACAAAAGTTGACAGAGATGTCTGATGTGTGGAATATGCTTTTGGCAGTTATCATGAGGAATTTGCCAACAATAGCTGAGACAAGAATTACTTTTCCAATCCAGTGAGAGGTGTGTCCACCAAGGGAATGCCATCAACCTGGAGATGGAGGGCTACCTGGAGGAGGCATTGATCACACCTGTGTAGTTGGGTTGCTGGGCACCACAATGCTGCCTCTAGCTAGCTACATGGAGAGGAGAGAGGTCTATCATGTTCTTCAATGGTGGGAACTGGTGTTTGTTTCAATTGCTTTAACCTCAGGGCCCATAAGTCTGCCCCATGTGCCTTCTGTTGCCTTGAGAGACAAAGGACAGAATCTAATACTGACTTAGGGAATAGAATATGCTTCCTCAACACTGAACACAGAAAGCAGGCTGACAAAAGCTTGCCCTTTCAACAATGCACCTAAAATGAAAATACTATAAGGTCCAAGGTCTGTTAAATCAATCAGTGAGTTGGTTGGTCACAAGACCATATAATGTTAGAGCATGGTATTCTGCCCATTTTCTTTCAAGGGAAAGCAACAAGATTGAGACAGGTGAAATGATTTCCGCCATGGTTTCATATCAGGTTGTTGCAAATGTAATTGCAGTTTGGGACCATGAATTTTAAATCATTATAACTCAAACACATCTTTATTCATCAAAATAGGAAACATTACAAGCAACACATTTTGGCCAATGAGAAATAAGTTCATTCCTGTAGCATAAAAATCCATGTTTCAGGATTCAACAAGCTCTTGTGAAGCATTTCCTGCCTCCTTCTGGTTGTGGAAGCATTTTCCCTGCAGAAAGTCATCAAAATGCTTGAAGAAGTGGTAATCTATTGGCAAGAGCTCAGGTGAATATGGTGGATGAGGAAAAACTTTGTACCCAACTTGTCCAACTTTTGAAGTGTTGGTTGTGTGACGTGCAGTCGGCACAGTCATGGAGAAGAATTGGACCCATTTGTTGACCAATGCCAGCTTGCAGGCATTGCAGTTTTCAGTGTATCTCATCAATTTGCTGAGCATACTTTTCAGATGTAATGATTTCACTGGGACTCAGAAAGCTCTAGTGGGTCAGACGGGCAGCAGACCACCAAACAGTGACCATGACCTTATTTTGGTGCAAGTTTGACTTTGGGAAGTGCTTTGGGGTTTCTTCTCAGTCCAACCACTGAGCTGGTCATTGCTGGTTGTCAAATAAAATCCATTTTTCGTCACATGTCACAATCCTGTTGAGAAATGGTTCATTGTTGTTGCATAGAATAAGAGGACAACACTTCAAAACAATTTTTTTTTATTTGCAGTCGGCTCATGATGCACCCTCTTATCGAGCTTTTTCACTTTGCCAATTTGCTTCCAGTGCCAAACCACCACAGAGTGATCGATGTTGAGTTCTTCAGCAACTTCTCATGTAGTTTTAAGAGGATCAGCTTCGATGATTGCTCTCAATTGGTCATTGTCAACTTCCGATGGTTGGCCAGTGTGTTCCTCATCTTCAAGGCTCTCATTCGCTTTGCAAAACTCTTGAACCACCACTGCACTGTACGTTTGCTAGCAGTTCCTGGGATAAATGCCTTGTTGATGTTGCAAATTGTCTCCACTGCTTTATGACACATTTTAAACTCAAATAAGAAAATCACTCAAATTTGTTTTTTGTCTAACATCATTTCTGTGAAGTGAAGTCGCTCAGTTGTGTCCGACTCTTTGCAACCCCATGGATTGTAGCCTACCAGGCTCCTCAGTCCATGTGATTTTCCAGGCAAGAGTACTGGAGTGGGTTGGCATTTCCTTCTCCAGGGTATCTTCCCGACCCAGGGATCAAACCCGGGTCTCCTGCATTGCAGGCAGATGCTTTACCTTCTGAGACACCAGGAAATCATTTCCCTGGTTTAAAATAAATATAAATTAAACAGTAAGTAATAAGTCATTAGCAAAAAAAAAATTTAAGTAAAAAAAAATGCACATAAAAATAATATAACCACATTTATTGAAGGATGTATTCCAATATCAAATGACAAAATTCAATAACGTAAAACTGCAATTACTTTTGCACTAACTTAATAGTTCTTTAGGGACAGATATCAGAGTAGGACTCATGTCTCTAGATGTTTTCTCATTAATGTCTTCTTAATCTTCCCTGTATATGCTAATATACACACTCACATGTACTCTGAATTACACACACACCATAAAAGGCTCATGATGATGGTATAATCCATCCAAGGCAATGTTATTTAGGTCTCGACAATTTAGCCACTCTGGATAAGATCTGCTTTAAACAAAATCATCTCACTGAAACGTGAATGTTCCAGCAGGAGTTCATAAATATGCTACAAAAAGCACACTCCACCCTCCTTATTTTCTCTGGGACTTCTAGAACTGACTTGCTATGTCTCTTCAGTGCTTCCTTCCTCATACAGGTATTTTGAGAACACTTACTATACAAGAAAACTTGTTTTCAAAGTTGATTTTCCACCGGTAGAACAGCATAGCAGAAGCTATGGTTCATCTCGGTAGCCAGACCCCATGGTGGCGCATCAGTTTAGAATGGGAGGCTCCTCATTGTGTCAAAAATTGCAAGCAACTCATTTGGAAAAGCAAATTACACAAATCTAGAGCTTTCTCATGTTCACTGTTCCCTAAACTTAGCACACCCAGCCTTAAAAGTGTTAACTGCTGGCGATGTGGATAAAGAAGACATACTGAGGGAGATAACAATCTAGAAAAACACTGCAAGATACATATATAAACACATCTTGGTTTTATCTTGAGAAAGTTCTGAAACTATAATAATTACAACTATACAAGACTTTCCAACTTACAAAGCAATGGGGACAGGTTACCTCATTTAATTAAATAGTTTTGACAGTATTCCCATTAGGCAAATTTTATCACCCGTATCTAACAGAGAAGGAAAATGAGGTCCAAACACTGAAGTTTGTTGCCTGAGAACACACAGCCAGCATGTGGCACAACAGGGGCCCACACTTAACTCTGCAGGATTTCAAAACCCAGAGGCAAAACCTGTGTCTGTCCGGACTTCTTGATTCTTGGTCCAGCTTTCCAGGAGGTGAACCTTACTTCAAGAAATCCTCCCTCCAACCTGAGCCATCCTCCTATCTGCATTTACTTGACTGAATCTTAGGCCAAGGGCACCTCCCTTTTGAGTATTTCTCTCCCTTGGGAAAAAGTTATTGCTCTCTACCAATGGAATTCTTAGCACCCTAGAATCATGTGCTTGAAAAGGCAACTTCTGGTTACTAAAAGGGACCTTTAATTATTAAACAGATAGTGAAATACAACACAGAATTCTACCATTATAGGCATTCCAGCATTTCAGGTGGGGATTCTTTATAATTATTTTTTCTTCCACAGGGTTTTATTTTATACATTGTTTTAGCTTGCTCCAAAGTCATTATATATACCCCGATGGAAAAATTCTTCTAATGCAGAGCCATAAAATGTTTTCTTAAAAATTCCATCACTCACTTTATTACTAGAAAGCAACTACAGAAAGACTTACATGTCAAGAAATCTAAGTTTGACCAGAGGGACTGATGGAGTTTGGACTTTCAATAATAGTCTATCAGAAAAGAGGTTAAAAAGTTTTCTTTTTAAAGTTCCCCATGTCTTTTTCAAAGATGACTGTGGAAGGCCCAAGGCTTCAAACAGCCCCAATTTAGCATGAATAACGGTATAAAGACCCACACTTCTCTTTCTATTGTGCTTAGTCACTCTAGTAACTTAGTCATGAGCGACTCCATGGACTGTAGCCCACCAGGTTCCTCTGTCCATGTGGATTCTCCAGGCAAGAATATTAGAGTGGGTTGCCATGTCCTCCCCCATGGATCTCCCCAACCTAGGGATCGAACCCAGGTCTCCTGCATTGCAGGCAGATTCTTTATCATCTGAGCCACAAGGGAAGCTCTTTCTATAAAAATTATAATTATCTCAATAATAAAAGTCTTTCTTTTTTCACTTGTCTTCAAATTTGCATTAATTTATTTTCTATTTAAAACGACGGACTCTGCCAAAAAAAATAGAAAGAAAATTTAGGATTAGACAGTTTCTCCAGTAACAACAGATATTTTCCCAGAAACCTGGGATACCAACATTGCCTGTAGAAACTGTAGCTTCCTCCCTGACCCATCTCTCACCAGCCTCCCCCATCTCCACCCCCGCCCAGTAAGTTCTCTTTTCTTTGCAGGTTGTCACAGGCGTTTTGCATTAACCCCTCCCCTTCCCTCCACATTCACTTACTTCGCCTCAATTAGAGCTTTTGCTATTTTACCCCAATATTACTCAGCTTCCTGACCCGACTCCATCTGCCTTCCTCCAAGCCACCTGGATCTGTTTCAAGAGAAAGCCCTTCTCTTTGACTCGACTGTTTAAATATGCCAATGGCTGCCGGTTACTACACGTTCTCACTTCTTGCCACGGTATATGACACCAACCACGGTACAACTTCGGATTGCAGCCCAAATATCTGCTTTCTGGCTTCAGAGCCTTTGATCTCAGAGCCTCCTGCTTGGAATGCCTTCCCCTCACTTTTTCTCTTTTGTAGAGACAATGCAAAGTTCCACTTAATCGATATCCCCTCTGCAAAGCCTTAGCTGATTTCCTCAAACAGAGGTAGTCCTTCTCTTCCCTGGCGCCAAATCAGGGGGTGATTCTTTCATTCACCTCTAATTAAGCACCTGTGCCTTCCAGTTGACTGATCTGTCTCTCCTAACACATTATCATGTCAGGAGCTGTTTTCAGAATTCACGCTATACCCCTAATACCAACATACTTTTTGTTTTTCACAAAAATTTTATTGGAGTATAATTGATTTACAATGTTGTGTTAGTTTCAGATGTATAGGAAAGTGAATCAGTTATGTGTCTAACTCTTTTTGACCCCATGGACCACAGTCTGCTAAGATCCTCTGTCTATGGGATTCTCCAGGCAAGAATACTGGAGTGGATTGCCATGCCCTGCTCCAGGGGATCTGAGTAACCCAGAGATCGAACCCGTGTCTCTTTTGTCTCCTGCATTGGCAGGTGGGTTTGTTACCATTAGCACCACCTACATATTTCCATTCTTTTTTAGACACTTTTCCAACATAGGTCATTACAGAGTACTTTAGTAGAGTTTCCTGTGCTATCCAAAGGTCCTTATTAGTTATCTATTTTATATATAGTAGTATGTGTATGTCATATTAAAGTGAACAGTGAAAGTGTTAGTCTCTCAATTGTGTCTGACACTTTGTGACCTCATGGACTGTAGCCTACCAGGCTCCTTAGTCCATGGAATTCTCCAGGGAATAATATTGGAGTGGGTTGCCATTCCCTTCCCTAGGGATCTTCCTGACCCAGACATCAAACCCAGGTCTCAAAAACAGAAAAAACCAAAAAACCCAGGTCTCCTGCATTGCAGGCAGAATGTTTACTGTCTGAGCCACCACGGAAGTTCATATGTCATATATTTAGCTCTTTTTTATGGCTGAGTAATATGACATATTTCAGAAAAAACACCGGCCTCATTGACTACTCTAAAGCCTATGACTGTGTGGATCACAACAAACTGTGGAAAATTCTTAAAGGAAAGGGAATCCCAGACCACCTTACCTGCCCCCTGACAAACCTGTATACAGGTCAAGAAGCAACAGTTAGAACTGGGCGTGGAACAACAGACTGGTTCAAATTTGGGAAAGGAGTATCACTAGGTTGTGTGTTGTCACTCTTATTTAACTTCTATTCAGAGTACATTATACGAAATGCTGCGCTGGATGAAGCATAAGCTGGAATCAAGATTCCAGGGAGAAATATCTATACCCTCAGATATGCAGATGACACCACGAAAGCAAAGAGGAGCTAAAGAACTTCTTGATGAGGGTGGAAGAAGAGAGTGAAAAAGTTGGCTTAAAACTCAACATTCAAAAAACTAAGGTCATAACATCCAGTCCCATCACTTCATGGCAAATAGATGGGGGAAAAGTGGAAGCAGTGACAGATTTTATTTTCCTGGCCTACAAAACCATTGCAGACTGCGACTGCAGCCCTGAAATCAAAAGATGCTTGCTCCTTAGAAGGATAGCTGTGACAAATCTAGACAATGTATTAAAAAGAAGAGACATCACTTTGCCAACAAAAATCTGTATACTCAAAGCTATGGGTTTTCTAGTAGTCATGTATGAATGTGAGAGTTGGACTATAGAGAAAGCTGAGCACTGAAGAATTGATGCTTTTGAACTGTGGTGTTGGAGAAGACTCTTGAGAGTCCCCTGGACTGAAAGGAGATCAACCCAGTCAATCCTAAAGGAAATCAATCCTGAATACCCTTTGAAAGGACTGACACTGAAGCTGAAGCTCCACTACTTTGGCCACCTGATGCAAAGAGCTCACTCATTGGAAAAGACCCTGATGCTGGGAAAGATGAAAGGAAAAGAGGGTGGCAGAGGATGAGATGGTTAGATGGCATCACTGATTCAATGGACATGAACTTGAGCAAACTCTGGGACATAGTGAGGGACAGGGAAGCCTGGTGCGCTGCAGTCCATGGGGTCGGGAAGAGTCAGACACGACTTGGGGACTGAACAGCAACAACAATTGTTTTAATGATATTCTTACTGCTGAGTACCACCCTCCTTCCTTTCCTGCAACATAGTTCCTAGTAAATAGTTTTTTTCAAAGGCATTTAAAATTCGAGTTTCTGATCTTATATTCTTCCATAGTTGCTTTCCTGATAATCACACGAATCTTATTAAATACAGTGTTTGTGTTGAAGTTTTTCCTTGAAAATGTGATCTGAATGTATAATTTGTATAATGTGGTCTATTACAATTCAGTTCTGACTTATTTCCCTCCTGCATTGGTTTTCTTGGGCTTCCCAGGTGGCTCAGTGGTAGAGAATCTTCCTGCCAAGCAAGAGATGAGGATTTGACCCCTTAGTCAGGAAGATCCCCTGGAGAAGGAAATGGCAACCCACTCTAGTATTCTTGCCTGGAGAATACCGTGGACGGAGAAGCCTGGTGTGCTATAGTCCATGGGGTCACAAAAGTGTCAGACACAACTCAGCAACTAAACAACAACTATCTTACTTCCTCACTGAACCAGAGCAGATTCCATACATGGAGTTGAACATGCAGGTCAGTTTTTAAGTCAGATGTTTATAAGCAGTATTGAAACATCTCATTTAACCAGGCAATAAATAGAGGTCAAATGTGTCCCAGGTGAAACCCAGGTTTTATCAGGATGACAGAAGTCAAAGCAAGAACAACATGGCTTCCTTTGTCCAGTCACGGTTTTTCCCTAAGTGAAGAGACCATTGTAATTAACTAGATGGGATATCACTGCAGATCTGTATTGATAATGCTTTTCCTACAGTGTTTGAAGATATGCTTATGGATTTTCAGTCATCGTAGCTGTCCCCAGTAAATCTCCCTATGGTGGCTGATGGTTTTGCTGTCACTGCTCAAAGAGCTGTCTGTCTCCCCAGCAGTTACTCTGCCATTCTGTTTTCTATTTTGAAGATCAAAGAATCATTTCAGAAGCCTGGGCTTCATTTCTCCAGTGAATTCATTTCCCTGTATTCTATAATGACTTTGGTAAAACTCAGGCTGTTTGCTTACTTTAAGGACAAAACCACCACACCCACTGGCAAGTTTTGAGTACATTACATAGAACAGTACTTCTTCAGTGTCAAATGTGTGCTTCAGTGAAATGTTTAGTACTATGGGAACAATCTGTAAATGTCAAACATTAGGATGATTAGCACTTAACTCATCTCAACAAATTATATAACTGTACTTTTTACAGGGCCCTGAGAGACATTATACTCTGAGGGCCTCTTTCTTGTAGCAAAGTTCATCTCAGCTCCATTCCACCATTTGTCAATAACCAGAATTGAACCTGAAGCCAAAATAGGATAATGGGTGTGCTCCCAAGACATCAGCATAATGATATTAATAATCAAACGGTACCCATGCCATGCAGCAACAACACACAAGCCCTTGTAGAATTTAAAATAAGTAGCAGCACACTGGATGTCTCTGTCAATTCTTGCATTCAGAAGACTCACAAATCTTTACACTAAAACCTTTCAAGTCAGAGTCCTATTTCCTTTAACTATGGATACTTATTTCCACATGTGGAGTTCCTATTAAATGATCAGAATTGCACTGTGCCAAATTAGGTTTGCAAAGATCTGGTTTAATGGGAGTTTATTTCAAATAATGGCTTGCAAATGTAGGTTACTTAAAGAATTACATGCCCCATTTTCATTCCTTAATATTCAATAATACAATATTGTTACTGTTATTCCATCTTCTCCCAACACTTCCCAATGTGCCACCTTGCCTGTGAATGCCTTTTTATTAATAGATGAAGAAGTTATGCATTTGTTGAAT
This sequence comes from Cervus canadensis, assembly GCF_019320065.1. Classification (NCBI taxonomy): domain Eukaryota; kingdom Metazoa; phylum Chordata; class Mammalia; order Artiodactyla; family Cervidae; genus Cervus; species Cervus canadensis. Next base: position 45,102,929 of record NC_057399.1, on the reverse strand, counting down.
CAGGTCCAAAGAGATGTAATAGTTACGTTGTGGCTATGGGCTATGTTCTCAATTCTAGTTGACTAGTGAAATCATTTATTTGCTTATTTGCTTTTTTTTTTTATATATATATTATAGGTATCTCTTACCCTAGCTCCATCATAACCTCCCTGATGTACACTGTTTACAGATTTACAGGTGATTCTGATCCATAGCTAGGATTGAGAACCCTGGGTTAAAAAAAGTCCAGGTTCTGAAGACATGGAGGGCTAAGTTTGAATGTAGGTTCCACCATTTACTGGCTGCATGACTTTGAACAAGTTCCACTGCTTTGGGGTCTCATCCCAGACCAATGGGATCAAAAGCTCCAGGAGTAAAGTGTAAATTTCAGTCATTTTTAATAGCACCCAGATGATTTTAATGTGTAGCCAGATTGAAAATCTCTTGTCTGGTACTTAGTTGTTGGATTGGTAAAAAGCAGACAAATATGAGAATCCAGTTAAATACTTTATGAAAAGGGTTAGCCCAGATCTAGACCAACATAGCTCAATAATGCTGGTAGTCATTGTTAAGGCAGAAGATAAAGAGTATGGACCAGAGCTGGCCTGGCCAACTGGAATGAAGCAGACTGAGGTGGCCCCTCAACTCTGATATCCATGACCACCTCACTGCAACAGAGGAGGTACCAGCTACACACGCCCACCTCCTCCCCCCGCCCCCCACCCCAGGAAAGAATCTGAATCCTAGCTCTGTAATACTGGGCAAGTTCTTGAACCTGTTTGAATCTCAGAGGGACAGAAAATAAATACACTACAACTCCCACAAAAAAAGAATGTATATTTGTGTGTGTTGAGGGTGGCGGCAGGCAGGCCACCAACCTGACATGGTACAGAGTACAGGATATGCAACAAAAATGGTGGGAAATTGGTGTCTGGGGGAGATGGGACTGTGAGTCTTATGGTTTCTGAGAGTGAAAGGAAAAAAAGAGTACAGTAGATTCAGTTCAAAGTAATGTAAATGATGGACGGGAAGTTGGAGTTGCCAGAGGCAAAGAAACTATCTAAGAAGGTATAATGAATATAAGAGTGATAGAATGAAGGCCTGCTGAGTACATGGTTTTACCCATTTGGGCTACAGTTGCCTTATATAAGCTGTCAAAGGTTACATAATTCTCCAGATGATCTTGGAGAATTTATTTAACTCTTATATTCCAAGATGGGCTTCCCTGGTAGCTCAGATGGTAAAGAATCTGCTTGCAATGCAGGAGACCTGGGTTCAATCCCTGAGTCAGGAAGATCCCCTGGAAAAGGGAATGGCAACCCATTCCAGTATTCTCACCTGGAGAATTCCGTGGACAGTCCAAGGGGTCTCAAAGAATCGGACATGACTGATTGACTAACGCTTTCACTTTCTTTCATTCTAAGATACTCTGATATGCCATTTAGAGTAGACACGAAGATACTCTTCAATGGATACAGAGTTCCAGTTGGGGATGATGGAAATGTTATGGAGATGAATAGCAGTGATGGTTATAGACAATGTGGATGTACTTAATCCCATTGAATCACATACTTAAAAAGGCCTAAAATAATAAATTTGTGTTATATTTTAACACATACACAGAATAGACAGGAAGAAATAAACACATAAGGTCCTTTAAAATAAAAAATACAGCAGAAAGGGTGACTGAAAGGATGTAGGTGATAAAAGACAGATCAAAAAAGACCATGGGGACTTTGGCCTGGTGCTTGGGGGCAGCATTTTTGGAAAATGAGGAGTGAAGCAGGATATCTTGTTAGGTGGGGAAGATCATATTGCAATCATGGAAATTTTGCACTTTAGGACTGGAAGTTGTGTTGTTGTTCAGTTGCTAAATTGTGTCCAACTCTTTGCAATCTCATGGACTGCAGCATGCCAGGTTCCTCTGTCCTCCACTATCTCCTGGAGTTTGCTCAAATTCATGTCCCCTGAGTCAGTGATGTTATTTAATGATCTCTTCCTTAATTGTCCCATTCTCTTTCGCCTTCAGTCCTTCCCACCATCAGGGCTTTTTTTTCAATGAGTCTGCTGTTCGCATCAGGTAACCAAAATATTGGAGTTTCAGCTTCAGTATCAGTCCTACCAATGAATATTCAGGGTTGATTTCCTATAGAATTGACTGGGTTGATCTCCATGCAGTTCAAGGGGCTCTCAAGAGTCTTCTCTAACACCACAATTTGAAAGCATCAATTCTTTAGCACTCAGCTTTCTTTATGGTCCAACTCTCACATCCATCTATCCATCCATCCATCCATCCATATATACATCCATCCATCCATACTACTGGAAAAACCTTAGCTTTGACTATATGGACCTTTGTTGACAAAGTGATGTCTCTGCTTTTTAATACATTGTCTAGGTTTGTCATAGTTTTCCTTCCAAGGAGCAAGGATCTTTTAGTTTCATGGCTGCTGTCACTGTCAAAGTGATTTTGGAGCCCAGGAAAGAAAATCTGTCACTGCCTCCACTTTCCCCCCATCTATTTGCCATGAAGTGATAGAACCAGATGTCATGATGTTTTTTATTTTTTTAAGTACAGATGAAGAAAAATGACTGATCTTTAGTAGATGGAAATGCAGATCAGAGCTTGAGTGAAATCAGCAATGATTCTATAAATTCATAAGTTATCACTGATGCTGACAAACAGAAGTCTTGGTTCTTCCTTCTGAAGAACTTACTAAGATCATCTGATCTCATCTGTTCTTTTCACAGATGGCAACACCAAGTCTTAGGGAAGGGGAGTGGCTCAGACAAGATCACCCAGGAGTGAATGAGGCTTTTTGAATCTCAACCCTTTCCCCTTCATTTTACTTATCCAGGAGGGATCATCCCAAATTTGGTAAAAACATGAATTCCTTGAGAAAGATGATTGAAGGAAAGCATGAAGGAGGTGACGGTTACTCTAAAGAATGGCTATCTCCCACATGGTCCAGTGAGGAATTAGAAGAAACGAGAGGCCTTAGAGGGTAGTTGATTAGGACGTAGGTGAACTAGGAAGGTCAAACTGAAAGCTCAGATAAGACCTTTCTGCCTCATTTCTACTAACCCTCTGAGTCACTTGATGCCTGCATCACATGGCATTGCCCTTCTCAAAAAAAAAAAAAAAAAAAAAAACTTCAAAAACAGTAACTACCCCTCTGCCACAGGATCCCTCAGCACGCACACAATCTTTACTACAGTAATGCTATGGCCATGACTTTGGAGATTTCAGCTTTACTTAAAATATTATTCAAAGACAAATTTCCCATAGAAATATTGGTATAACTGGGTGTTATTCCCAGAGAATCCCCAAATGACCTATGACACTATAAAATGTGGTGAGAAAAATTAAAATAATTTATCAAAATTTCCTTAAATAAGTTAGTCAAAAAAATTAAGACCCAAAGATAACCAGTGACACCAAGACTTAAAATACAATGATGCTGTAGGTAGAACACGCGATTTAGAGTCAAACACACCCTTTCTCAGGGACAGCAGGGTACCAAACCAAACTCTCTTTCTAAGACATTTTCTACTCCTACAATTGGTTATATCTTGGGCTATACCTTGGGTTATATCTTTCTTTCATTTCTTAACATGCTCTTGAGGCTTTCAGGCCACCCAGGTTTCAGTTTCTGATGGAACTGATTAAAACCAGGAAACAGGAATGGCAATCACTTTTCAGAAAGTCCAGAAAAGTTGATGATAGAGACATACGTTACCAAACCACAGGGGGCCTGCCCTCACCTTTGCTGCCTCTGCTGATATCCTAAGGCTGTGACAGAGACTGATTATTCATTGGATCCTATGGATGCTGGAGCAGACTACCATCTGTTAAGGGAAGAAAAGTTTTCCTTATGTGTCTAGTGAAAATGTTGGGTTTTATATCATATTTAGGGCTTCCCTTGTGGCTCAGCTGGAAAAGAATCCGCCTGCAATGCGGGAGACCTGGGTTTGATCCCTGGGTTGGGAAGAGCCCCTGCAGAAGGGAAAGGCTACCCACTCCAGTATTCTGGCCTACAGAATTCCATGGAGTGTATAGTCCATTGGGTCACAAAGAGTCAGACACGACTGAGCGAACTTCACTTTCACTTCATATCATATTTAGTAGTCTGTATTCCTAATTTTCACTAAATGCTTTCCTGTCCATCTAAAAGACTTCATCAGTGTCCATAAAAAAAACTTGCTAGCCTCTCTTTGTAATGATAGATAGTGAAACAGAGGAAATCATGCAATCAGGCCTATTGAAGTCTTTACCCTCATTTGCTAATGAAATGAACACTCTATTCCAGCCGGATTCCATCCAGGAAGACATGACAAACATGTATATACAACTGGTCAGACTGTCAAAAGAAATGTCATCATAACAACTGGTAAAAAGGATTAAGGAAATGAAAGCTGCAAAATAAGAGAATGTAGTAGTAGCACTTGTGAAATAATAATTTATGTTTACACTTAAAATATTTTATTTTTGCTTTTATTTTTTAATATTCATTTTAATTGAAATACAATTGATTTTAAATATGTTAATTTCAAAATACCTAGGGATAAAACAACCAAAGGAGGCAAAAGACCTATATTCCAAAAAACTATAAGATGCTGACAAAAGAAATTGAAGATGACACAAAGATATATCATGTTCTTGGATTAGGAGAAATAATACTGTTAAAATGACTATACTACCCAAGGAAAGAGTCCCTGGTGGCTTGGTGGTAAAGAATCTGCATGCAACGCAGGAGATGTGAGTTTGATCCCAGGGTGGGGAAGATCCCTTGGAGAAGGAAATGGCAACCCACTCCAGTATTCCTGACTGGAAAATCCCATGGACCAAGGAGCCTGGTGGGCTACAGTCCATGGGTTCGCAAGACCTGGATATAACTTAAAAACTAAATTACCACCACCACCATCACCACCCAATGCAATCTATAGATTGAATGCAATCCCTTGCATTGAATTAGTAATCAAATTACCAGTGGCATTTTTCACAGAACTACAACAAAAAATGTTTTCAAGTTATATGAAACACAAAAGATCCCAAATAGCCAAGCAATCTTGAGAAAGAAAAACAGAACTGGAGGAATATAGCTCCTTGACTTCAGATTATATTACAAAGCCACAACCATCAAAACAGTATGGTACTGGCACAAAAACAGACAGAATAGCATAAAATAGAAAGCTCAGAAGTAGACCCAGGTCTCTATGATCAATTAAACTGTGACAATGGAGGCAGGAATATACAATGGAGAAAAGATAGTCACTTCAATAAGTGGTGCTGGAAAAACTGGACAGCTAAAAGTAAAAAAAAATTAAAACATTCTCTAACACCATACACAAAAATAAATTCAAAATCAATTGAAATATTTTCTTTCTCCATTTCAAGAAGATATCCAGCAAGCAAAAGCCATGTGATGACTACGGTGCTTCCTACCTTCCAGAAAAGGTGATACCAGGTAAAGATACAGCTGAGGTAGGCCTATAGGACAAAGAGAGAGAGAAACCACAGACTGTTTTGATGGCGAGAAGTTAGCGGGAGGATGAAAGTTGCACAGGAGACAGGGCCCTGCATTCTTCTCTCTCTGAGCCAGTGCCCTGTGGTGGGATGTGGGTGCCTGCAGGCACACCTTGTTGCCAAAGACCCATGTGGGCAGGACCTAAAGATGCCAATGTGGAGTGACAATGGGCAATTCCGAGAAAGAAATGTGTACAAGAGCCAGTTACTGGATACATCTCCCTAGACCAACGTTTCCTTCCTCTCCTTGTTTCCCTGAGAAACAGGAAGGATTTCTTCAAAATACTACCAGTGGGCTGGGAAGCACACACCAACTAACAATCTCTACTTTAGCCATTTTGCAGGTTCTGATTCAGAATTACAGGATCTCAGAGTTGAAAGGAATTCAGTAGGCATACATCTTTGTCATTAAAAGCTGGCATTTTATGTTCATCCAAAAGAATGGATACCTGTTTATAATGTGCTTAATATTTTGTTATTATAAATATGATTAACTATATAAAATATAAAATTTATGAAACATCCCATTCCTTATGGACCCTTTCCTCATCTACATATTGATACAGAAGAAAGATATGCACCTGAAGAAAAGAAATGAGACTGAAAAGATAATAAGGAAATAAATGAGGCAAAAAGAGAAACTTTATTCTGAGTACCTTGTGTTCTTTTGAGAACTTTGTGTCCAGTCCCAACATTGCTCCACCAAAGCATGTGACCTAGGACAAGCACTTGTTCCCCTCTAGACTGCAGTGTTCTCATCTTTAAAAAGGATGCAGTCCAAAAATGCTTGCAATCTCCAGCTCTATCAGTCTCTGATTCTGCATCTCATCTCTGTGATAATAAGATAATGAGAACTTCCCGAAAAATGCATTTGCTTTCAAGAGGCTTTGAGGATTTCACAATTTAACACCAGTGAGAACTGCTGGTTTTCAGAGGGAAAGATATATTTAGCAGGTGGGTCTTTTGTCTCCTTTCATCGTAATGTTATGCTAGGATGACCAGAGTTTATTTTCCCCTGGACACAGATATAAAACAGATTACACCACTGGTATAATGTGTTATTAAAATGAGAGATTTCTGCACATTATTTGGATAAAACAAACAGGAGACATACTTATAAGCTTAATGTATTTGTGGTCAATTTTAAAAAGACTTCATAAATTGTCTCCATGTTTTTATTTGAATGAATGCAAAATATGGCTTCTTCCTTTTAAAAGGAAATGTTGTATTTTGATATTTTTTTAATAAGCTCCACAAAAGTCTCATATACTTACCGTCTGCTGTTAGTTGTTATGGTTATCTGTATGTTAGGGTTATTCTGTAGCCTAAGTACCTACTTATTTATTTACTAGGACAGTATAGAAAAGGAAGAATAGGAATTGGGGTGGAGGACAAGGCAGTGGGGGAAAGAGAGAGAAGTCTTTAATTTCTGTTTATAGCTGAAGTGCTGAATTTGTGGAATCCTAGTGATGCCCTGTTTCATTAGAGACAGTGATTGATGTACCATGCTCAATATTTTAGTTCAAATTGTACAACTTGAGGTTGCTTCTACCAAAACAGAAGACATCTAGAAATACGATCATTAGTGCCATGTTTATAAATGCAAATCTCATTACCCTGGGAGGACATCAATAGCTTAAGAGGAAATAGAGAGTAATTTTCTGATTTTCCATGATCACATCCTACTAGAATCATAGTCTAATAGAACTCTTCCCAAATTTAAATTGTATTTGAGACTTTATAGGCTTAGATGTCTTTCTACCTATCTCAAACTCTCCCATGACACAAACCACCTGGCAACTTTTTTGTGACCACTTTGTAGACCAACAAGGTATGTAAAACTCAGCAATCATTGGGTAACTTGTCATCTCTTTACAAAAAAACAACTAAAATTGGTCATTACTAAAGCCCTAATCTGTTTGCACATGCATTTCTAAACAAAAATAATCTTGCACTGCCACACTATTGCCATAGAAACATGAGGGAAACAGATGTAAGATTCCTGCTGTGTGAGGGGGGAAAAAAATCAGATGATGTGAGCTTTGGAGGCTTTGCTGTAAACAGCCATTTCAGGAAGGTGGTGAGTTTCTGCTGACTATGTCCACTCCATGTACTGATCAAAACTGACACACAACTCTCTTCTCTCTCCACCCAGTCCCAAGGTCACTAGCCTCAGTGCTGACAGCAAGGACTCCTTAAAAGAAGGAAGACAAAACATGAAAACTTTCCATGTGCAGCATGCGAAACGCCTAAACTGATGTATTACTTTTCAAGCCTACCAAGCTAGAGGAATACTTTGGCTCTGGAGAAAATGCATTCTCCTTTTATTAAAGTGTATGTGTGTGTGTGTGTGTGTGTGTGTGTGTGCGTGCATGCACACACACACATGCACATGCAGTTGTGCATGCGCACATGTTTTTGCACATGCCTGTGGATGCATATCACACACATCCACACACTCCATTAGTTAAAAATCCCCTTTCATTTTTTTCTCAACCCACTCCCACTTCACTTATATATACACACACCCATTTTACATTGCAGTTACATCAAAAAAGGCTGTCTGCAGTCCAGTACAATCCATCTGGTGGTCTAGATAGTGGATCATGAAGGGATTTCCTTATGCTATGAAGGAAAATAGTTTTATCACCTGCTTTTTCTGAGACAGACTGGGACCTGGGACCCTTTAGGGTAGTACTTAAACCTGGACAAATGTCTCCTCCAGCAACAAAATACAAAGAAAGTGTAAGGAACTAAAAATGACTACACGCATAAGCAATTGGGGCAAATTATGGACAACAAGATACAAAAAGACCAAAGAAACCTACTGCCACTTCTGAAGAGCCAGGAGCAAAAACAGGGTGTCCTGAGCAAAAGCAGGATACTACACACGCCCCTGCACTTAACACCACCAGACGGGTAGCAAACCAACTAAGCTACCCCTCCAGCCTGATCCCTGGGACACACCCTACCTTCACATCATATAAAGAACCAACTCATCCCCCTCCCCATTCAGGGAGTAAGCAAAGGGAACCTGTTATTTATTTTTGCTTCCTCCTGCTATAGCAGGGGCCCCAATAAAGGCTCATCTGAATTTCTGGCCTCTTATCAATTTCTATTGATTGGGGAAGGTCAAGAACCCCAGTCAGTATCATTCCTATTAGCAGTGTGGGCTTCTCTTCAGGTTTTAATGGTCTCGCTGTGTCCCAGTGATTTCCTACTAGCTCACTCTGCCTGGACGACACCCTTCCCACTTATTATTAACAATGTGCCCTGGTTACCCACTAAAATGCTCTCTTTACAACCTGTAGATGCCTCCCCGCTGACTGCCTACATTCTGGAGGACACACAGCTTAGAAGGTCAACATTGACACTTCGTCTTCCCCACCCAGGCTGGCAAAGGCACGCTGGTTGTGATCATGCACACTGCTGTGCACACACAGAAATAACTCACATAGGAAACTCCCCGTCTCTTCCCACCCTGCAACTATTTGTTGCAATCTGGGTTTTCAACACGCTGTGTTTACATCTAGAGGCCTAACTATAGACACATTTCTCAAAGTCTCACAGATAACTCATTAAAACCTATGTAGAATTGTTTGGATAGCTGCTTACTATTAGATTTGACCAAATCATGAGTTCACCCAATCTTCTTCCATTTCTATATTACTCTGCCAAACTGCTGTCACTTTAAGTTTTCTAAAATATTATAATAATAGCTTGAAATAGTTTTTGTCTCCACAGGCTCAAAAACCATCAGCTGATTTCATCCCCCAAGTGTTTACTGAAAGCCTGCTACAAAAGGTGGGTACTCTGCTGTGTGTGGTAGATACAGCAATAAATAGCAGAGACAGTCAAGGAAACAGATGCTATAATACAATGTGATAAAGATGATGTCAAAGGAGCTTTGGAAACGTATAGAAAAGTTCTGAGTCCCATCTGGAAAGCTACAGAGGTGCTTCTAGGAAGAAGGTAATGCTGAAACATTGACCAGAACCTTATGAAATAGTTATAATAATCTTCATTTTGTAGATGAGGAAACTGAGATTCATTCACCATTCAACAAATATTTTCTGAATCTGTTGTACTGGGATCTTTGACGGTGCTGGACTTTGGTGGAGAGCAAATCAGGCTCACCTGGTCCCTGCCAGTGTGAGGTTCATACTCCAGTTGCAACTAAGTAATTTGTCCCAGGTCACACTTTTAATAAAAGGCAGAGCCAGGTGAAAAACTATGCCTCATTCACAGTCCCTGCCCTTTCTAGCACACCTCACATGGCCAGATTTAATGTTTTTCTTATAATGCATATGGTGGCTCAAGTGGTAAAGAATCTACCTGCAGTGCAGGAGATCTGGGTTCGATCCCTATGTTGGGAAGTTCCCTTGGAGAAGGGAGTGGCAACCCACTCCAGCATTCTTGGCTGGAGAATTCCATGGACACAGGAGCCTACAGGTGGGCTACAGTCCATGGGATTGCAAAGAGTCAGACATGACTGAGCAACTAACACTTATAATCCATGGAAGGCCCTGAAGCAGAAAAACATGATCAAATCTCCAATTTAGAATAATCACTGGCAACAGAGTGGAGAAAAAATTCCATAGAGAAAAGCCTTTTATATTGATGGACAATTGCTTTTCAACAAAGGTGCTACAATTAAATGGGGGTAAGAATATTCTTTCTAACAAATGGGGTTGAGGCAACTGGATATTCATATGCAAAAGAATGAACTTGGATTCCTACCTTATCATGTAGAAAATTTAACTCAAAATGGATCAAAGACCTAAACTATAAAACTCTTGGAAGCAAATATAGGTGTAAATCTTCATGACCCTGGACTAGGCAATGACTTAAACGTGACAACAAAAGTACAAGCAATCAAAGAAATACCAAAGTTGTACTTTCAATTAATTTTTTTTAACAAGAAAAGAAACCTGCTCTAAAAATGTGAAATAATTTTCTTTTCAGTACCAAACTTGGTGAACGAGTCCCTCTAAGAGATTCACAAGGGAGAAGAAAGTTCTATTTCCTATCTTGAGGTCAACAGTGTTTCTGACATTAGACATTAGGAATTCTCCATAATATATTCAAAGAAGAAAATATTTAGGGACAGAACTTAGGACCAGAAAACTATTTTTTTTTTTTAAAGCCACTAGGAAATGTTTATACTTACTGCATTGACTTTTTTTTTCTGCATTGACTTTTGCTTTGCAAAGGGGTCAATATGCCTTGCCTTAAAAGGCTTTCCTTTTTTTTTTTTTTTTCCTCTGAAGTAAGTTTCTAAGCACCCAGAAATTCTCTTTATATAATTACTGTTTTTAAAGGCCTGTTTAAGGATGACCTTAATTTTGTGTATATTTATGTGTGTGTGTATATATATGTATCCTCCATATACTGTACCACATATGTCAGGTGTATTCAGCTGGACTTCATAAAAATAAAAAATGTTTGTATAGAGGACATTACCAACACTGTGAAGCACAACCCATAGAATAAGAAAAATATTCACATATCATATATCTGATAAGGGCCCAGTATCCATATAATCTATATAATTTATATTTTTTAAGTATTACAACTTAATAATCAAGAGGCAAATAAAGATGGGCAAAAGATTTGAGTAGACATTTTTTCCAATGAAAATATACAAACGGCCCATAAACACAAGAAAAGATGCTCAACACTAGTCATTAGGAAAATGCAAACCAAAACCACAATGAGATACCACTTCATACCCAGTAGAATGGCTAAAATTAAAATGACAGACAATAATGTGGCAGTAATTACACTTCTAGGTATATACATAAAAGAAATAAAAATCTATGTCCATACCAAACCTTGCACATAACTATTCATAGCATTATTATTTACAATAGCTAAAAAGTAGAAACAACCCATATGTCCATGAACCTATGAATGGATACACAAAATATCCACATAATAGTATGCTATCCAGCCATAAAAACAGAAGTACTGATCCATGGTATAATACAGATAAACCTGGAAAACATTATGCTAAAGTGAAAGGAAGCTGACACAAAAGACCACAAATCATATCACTCTACTAATATGAAATGGTCAGAATAAGCAAATCCATAGAATTACATAGTAGGTTAGTGGTTACTTCGGGTTAGGGGAGGAAGAAATGCAGAGTGACTAATAATTGGTATGGGGTTTCTTTCTGAGTTGATAAAAATGTTCTAGAAAGTTCTAAGAGGGGTGATGGTTACAAACACTGTGTACAAAATCAATTTGGTAGGGTACAGATGGCAGGAAATGATCACCCTGAACTTGTCACAGTTTCAGAAATCCTGTCTACATTGTAAAAATATACTATCATTTTCAGTTTTTTCCTCATAGCATGTCTTACATATTTCCCTGTTGTGTGATGTGTGTGTATGTCATCCATATATTATACATATATATGAGGCACATAGACCTGTAGGGAATAGGTCAAAATATTAATAGAAGTTATCTCTTTCTAAAGTAGCTATCTTTCAGTGGGATTGTAAATAACTTATATTTCCTTATAGCTTTTTGATATTTCTCAAATGTTCCACAATGAGTTTGCCTTACTTTTGTAATCAGAGAAAAATACATTTTAGTGGTTTGTTTAATAAGCTGAAGGTTGTACAATTGCTTTTACTTCAAGGTCTCCACTGTAGGGATTGACCCTATGCGGAAATAGTGGGTAGGTATTAATCCTTATGCCAACAAAACCAAAACCAACTCATTAATACCACAAAAACAAATTAGTTTGAGTTTTTTGTATGCAAAACTATCATGGTACTTCAAGTTGTCTTCTAAAAATGGAATCATTTCAAATGGCTGAATTTCATACACAGGCTTTCTCTTTATAGAGAATTGTATTTGTTTTCAGCACAGGGAAAAGAAAGTCCCTGATGACATTTTGCAAATGCCAGTTGATGATTTTCAAAACTATTTCTTTTTCTTAGAGCCAACTGTATCCTTTGCAAGTCTATTCCCATCTGACATCAATAAAAATAAACCTTATCTCAAAACATGGTTTTTTGAAATGTCATTGCAGTACTCCACCTATTTTCTTGTAAGGAGGAGAAGGAAAAAAAAAAAGGCTTTGGTTGACTTCCATATTCTTGAAAGCCGGACTGTGTTTCCATGTAGTGTGTATAGGAAAGGAGTCAGGTTTGGGGGAGGGGCAGAAAAACCAGAGAACTTTAGTATCAAACATTAATTTAATAGGTAATTTTGTTAGCTTTGTTCCATTATTAATTTTCAAGATATAGTAGGTTTATGATTGAAAAGTATAAATATCAATATATCTTATACCGGGGTTTCTCAAACTTAATGTGCTTATGAATTATCTGAGGGTTTGGTTAAAATGTAGATTCTAATTCAGTAAGTCTAGGACCAGCAGCATGCATTGCCAATATGTGTGCTTTTGCCTGTGTATACAGTGATAGTATCTATATATAAATAAAATTAGGATGTTTAATGAAGAATACATGCTTTCAGATATAATCTTTGTCATTTTATTTTCAATTTAGACTATTCTAAGGCTATAGCCTTATTCCTAAAAAGGAAATAAAAGTTTCTCTTAAAAAGTTAAATATGGTTGTGGCCACCAGCTTCCAAGATGGCTCCCCAAGGATCCCCGCCTCTGGGACTTACATCTCCTGTGTCCCCTCCCGTATTAAACCAGAGCGGATGTGAGACCAACAAAACTGAAGCAAACCAATGCTATGTTACTTCTGAGATTAGGTTATAGAGATGTTGTCATTTCCATCTTGGGCTCTCCTGCACGCTTCTCTGAACACTCTGGGGGAAGCTAGCTGCCATGATATGAACTATTCTATGGGGAGGCCCACGTGGTGAGGAACTGAGATCTCCTGCCAACAGCCACGTGAGTGCACTTGGAAGGCAATCCTTCAGCCCAGTCAAGTTTTCAGATGACTACAGCCCCAGCACGTATCTTGGCTCCAACCTCAGAGAGAATCGGATCCAGAATCACCAAGCTAAGTTACTCCCGGGTTCTTGACCCTCACAAAACTCTGAGTTCATAAAAGTGTGTTGTTTGAAGCTGCCAAGTTTGGGAGTACGTACATAGTGATAGATAAACACATGGGCAAAAATGATATATGTAATAATGAATCCATAGAAAATTGGTCTGTATCTCTATAGAACTCATGAACTTTTTCTAATAGGGTTTTTTTTTTTTTTTTAACTTCCCACAGTTGAAAGAACATACTGTATAAATGGTTTAGGATGTCTTATCAGTCTCTATCTCTGTCTCTCTTCATAGGGTGGTGATGGAAGAGGGGAAGAGTGAAGCCAGTCCCCCTCATGCACGCATGCCCTAAACTCCACACCCGTCAATGTTATCACTGCACATTTCCCCAGTTCAGCGCCTGGTGTGAACTCCTCAGAAACTAAACAGTGACTTTCAGTAGTACAAAGCAGCACTTTACCTTATCTATCTTCCTTCCTTGGCATGCTACATTACAGTCTTATGTTAAAGATATTCAGAGAGGCAAGAACTAATTCTTAGGTACAAATAATAATGTCCAGTCTACATCAAAAGTAAGAGCTGCATGGATGACAAAAATTGATCACTGGCATAAAAGCAAATGTATACATAATGTTCACTATTAACTGTGCGAGCATGCTAAGTCACCTCAGTCATCTCTGACTCTGCAACCCTGTGGACTGTAGCCCATCAGGCTCTTCTGTCCATGGGATTCTCCAGACAAGATTACTGGAGTGGATTGCCGTGCCCTCCTCCAGAGGATCTTCCCAACCCAGGGACCGAACTCGCGCCTCTTACGTCCCCTACACTGGTAGGCAGGTTCTTTACCACTAGCGCCACCTGGGGATCCCCTTACTATTTTACAGAACAACTCAGCCTGTGCATCACAATGACTGAGCCTGTGCTCTAGAGCCTGTGAGCTGCAACTACTGAGCCGGCGCACCGTAACTACCGAAGCCCACATACTCTAGGGCTTGCGAGCCAGAACTATGGGGCCTGAGTGCTGCAACTACTGAAGCCCATGCCTAGAGCCTGGCCCGCAACAAGAGAAGCCACTGCAATGAGAAGCAGTAGCCCTGCTCCCCACAACTAGACAGAAAGCCCGAGCAAAAGCAGTGAAGATTCAGTGCCGCCAAAAATAAATAAAAATTTAAAAAGGAAAAGAAATACAGGGAATCCAGACAACTTGGGAATAGTGGTATCAATACCTTCAAACCAACTACAATGTCTAATAAAGACATACAGGCTCAGAGGGGGTTTGTGAACAATTGTCTCGACTCTCTGCCATACTGAGAGTGCAGATGACACTGAGCTTTTTAAGTCCCACCTAATCCTAACTGCTGAGTAGGGAAAGACAAAACTGTCCCGTCTGCATTTTGCGATTTTAACACTTGGCCATGCCGTTTCTATGTTTATCTTTGTTTTCTGCCTCTTGGTTCCAAAGTTTTTTCTCTCTCCCGCATTAAAGGCAATCTCAGACTGAAAGCTGGCTGGCCCATTGCTCTTAGCATACCAATCAGATCATGAGTAATGACCGGGCACTTTCATTTAGGGATGTTCCTAACAACAGGATTGAGTCCAGCTGCCACGTGTTGCCTAAACTGAACATTCAAACAAGGTGGAAAACACTAGGTCTGTGTCCTTGGATACTGGAAGCTTCAAAGACTGTTTATTGTTCAGCATCTTAAATCAAAATAGACGGAGATTTCACAGTTTCCAGGGTACATCTCCTTAGGCAAGGAGCAAATCTGTTCTTTAACAAAAATCATTGAGTGAAAAGACTTGTTGCCCATCTTCTCCATTTTTTTGTTTTTCAAATAGCAATAATAGCTCTTTTTTACATTTTAATCAAGAGGCAAGTGATCCTTTTCAAACTCTTAGAAGCAAACTCATGATAGCAAATCCAGCCATACCAGCCAGATGTTCTCTCTAGAAGTTTGTGTTTTAGCTAATGATGCATTCATGATGGATTTAATTAAAATGGCGGATATTATTTTTAGGACTGTGTTGCAAATAGGTACATTCAATGGAAGATTAAAGACTGCAAACCTTTAAATAGTTGAGTGTTAAAGCAAAATGTATAGTATAAATTTGCAGCCCTTGTGTGGTTAACCATGGAGGAATGAAAAAGCAAGGAGCTAGGGAGGGTCCCATTAGAGAGGTCCAATGTAATCCACATTTTAATTAATTCTTTTGTATATTTATTCAGAAAATATTTATTGAATATCTACTGTCTCAGATGCTATTCTAGACACTCAAGATTTTCCAGTGACCAAAGCAGACAAAGGTTCCTCCCCGAAAGAATCTATTTTGTAGTCGCAGGAGACAGACACTAAATGATCAATTGTAATAAGTAAATTCTACTGTTTGTTAGGAGAAGGCAATGGCAATCCACTCAAGTATTCTTGTCTGGAAAGCCTCATGGACAGAGGAGCCTGGAGAGTGATCGCCCATGGGGTTGCAAAGAGTCGGACATGACTTGGCGACTGAACAACAAGCACTCTTTGTTAGGTGACAGTGCTGTGACAGAAGAAAAGGGAAGAGAAAGGTGGAAGGACCGGAAGACCCATTGTAAACAAGATGGTCTGGTCAAACCTCATTAAGGAAGTGACAGTTTAGGTAAGATTTTTAAAAAGCAGAAGGAATTTGCCATGGGGATCTCTGGGTGAAGAGCCTTCTAGTCAATGGGTACAGCCAAAGTAATGCTCCAGGCAGGAGTGGGTCTGATAGATGAGAAGTACCAGTGAGCCAGGATGGCTGGAGCAGAGAAGCTAGGATGAAAGTAGCTGGAGAGGAGGTAATGGAGGCTATCGAAAGGACTTTGACTTTGCCCCTGAAAGGGACCCTACAACAGGGTGTACTGACAGTTGTCAACATATTTCTACTCAATAGCTTTGGCTGCTCTAGAGGGATAAGAGGAGAAGTAGAGAGACCCTTAGCAGACTGTTCTAAGTAGAAGATGGTGGGTCAAAACAGGTGGGAGCATTAGGTAAATAAGGATTGATGGGATGTTGGACGTACTCTGAATGTAGAGCCAGACTTTGTTGCTAGACTGGATAAGGGGTGGGAGAAAAAAAAAGAGATCAAGATGCCTCTGAAGTTTTAGACTTTGGCAATTTGAAAAACAGAATTCCCTTATTAAGAAGGGGAAGGCTGCAGGTAAAAAGGATGTCATTTTAGATATCTTAAATTTGAGATTATCAATTAGAAATTCAATTGGAGATACTAAATAGACAGTGGGGTACCAGAGTCTAAGGAGAGAAGTATGGACTAGGGATAGGATATATTAATAAAAATAGCCTACAGTTTTGACTACTATATGAAATATTTACAATGTAAAGTACATGTCCCATCCATAACGAGCCACAAGACTTTTGGAATAACTTCTATTGGCTATAAAGAATCAATACTGAGACTTCATGAAAACATGATGAACCTTATATCCAAGTAATGTGTCAATCAAATAGAAAGGTATACTGTACAAAAATACCCAGGAACCAAGAGTCTTTATGTCAAACAGTTTTTTTTTCCCCACTTTTGAGAAATAATTGATATACACCACTGTGTAAGTATAAGGCATGATAGTTTGCTTTACATATATTTTGAAATGATTACCACAAAAGCTTCAACTAACATCCATTTTCTCAAATAGATACAATAAAAAGAAAAGAAAGAAGAAAAAAGGAAAACATTTTTCTTCCTTGTGATTAGAACCCCTAGTTTAACAGCTTTCCTATGTATCACCCAGCAGCATTAACTATAATCACCATACTGTTCTTCACACTGCTAGGAGTTACGTATCTTGTAACTGGAAGCTTGTACCTTTTGACAACCACTTCTGGCTACTACAAGTCTGAACACTTTTTCTATGAATTGTTATTTCAGATTCCATGAGCAAGTGAGATCATACTGTATTAGTCTTTCATTGACATTTCGCATAGCAATAATGCCCTCAAATTTTATCCATGTTGTTGCAAACAATAGGGTTTCTAGGATTTCCATTTTTTTTTAAATGGCTGAGTAATATTCTATTGTGTACACATATACCACAACTTCCTTATCAATTCATTCATCAATGGGAAGGTTATCTCCAGGTCTTGGCTATTGGAAATAATGCTGCTGGGTGCAGATGTCTTTTCAAGTTCATACAAAACACTAATTTTTCAAAATAATCAATATAACTGGTACAAATATAGTGTCTTGCTCTCAAAAATGTACATCTCAAGAGAAAAGTCCTTTGCAGAAGCTATTTACACACTTTCCCTCTCTCATTTTCTGCTTTTCACAATTTCTTAAAACTACTGATTATCTGAAGACAATCTGTGAGAACCATGTAGTCCATAAATTGTTCAGAAATGATTGTGTTCACAGTTTATACAGTGGCAATTATTCCTATTTACAATCTTTCAACATATGCTGAAGACCTCAGAACAGAAAAGGAAACCAAGGTGACCCCACACCGTAAGGTTACCAGGGTCGAGTCTCTGCTTCCTCTAACAATCCCAGTATGATGTGGTAGATGGCTAGCTCCATGATACCAAAGGACAGTTTTACAAGGCACGATGTAGTAAAACTGGAACCAAGGAGAAGCTACCATGTGGGAAAGTCATTCTGAGTCTTATTGGAAATAATAGGTACAGACTCTTGAAAGGAAATGTTGATTCCTTTGCTTTCTTTTATGACATGGAGCATGCATGGTGGCTAAAAACATAGGATGACTAATGAGAACCTACTGTATAGCACAGGGGTTAAAAAGAAGATACAATCTGTTTATAGGACATATATTAAGTTAACCTTAAAAATGCATTCCAATTTACAGTAGGTTCAGACAAACACTGTTTGATTCCACTTACACAAGGTACCTAGAATAGTCAAATTCATAGAGTCAGAAAGTACACTGGTAGATGCCAGGGGCAGAGGCGGGGTAAGGGGTACAGAGGAGGAATGGAGTTCGTTTTTAATGGGGACAGAGTCTTGGTTTAGAAAAATTCAGGAGATGGATGATGGTGAGAGTTGCATAACAATGTGAATGTCCTTAGTGCCACTGAACTGTCCAGTTAAATATAGTTAAAATAGTATGTTTTATATTATAAGATTTTACCACAGTAAAAAAAGTTTTAAAGCCTAAGGAAAAGTGAATAAATGGTGAATATTAGTTTTTAAAAAAGCCTGGACTCTAGAGCCAGGACCCCTAAGTTGAAATCTCAGCTCAGTCCCAGCTTGTGTGACCATGTTATTGTTCAGTTGCCAAGTCATGTCTGAATCTTTGAGACCCCATGGACTCTGGCACACCGGGTTCCCTGCTCCTCACCATTTCCCGGAGTTTGCCCAAGTTCATGTCCACTGAATCGGTGATGCCTTCCAAACATCTCACCCTCTGTTGCCCTCTTCTAAATGGAAGTTGTGACTGTGAGCATACTACTTAACCTCTCTGTGTCCTACCACTGTATATAGAATGAGAATAATCCCAGTACCCAGCTCCTAAGGGTTGTCAAGAACATTAATGAATCACTATTTATAAAGCCATTAGAAAAGTGCTAGAAACCCAGTAAAACCTATAAAAATGTTTAGTAAATAAATAAAATCCCAATTTTTCTTTTAGGGCATACCTCCTTCTGCTTACTTCGGCCTCTGGAGCATGTTTTTCATATTTTTAGAACTTTTCAGAAACTGATGGCAGCACTTAAGTATTTTTTTGACTTGTATTCCTATAATTGTAGATTCGCTCTTCACAAAAGCTCATCTCTAAGTTAGTTTCTGAGGCATGCCGGGTCCCCCTGCCTGCCTTCCAGAAATTGCCTGCAGCATGCCTGGTGGGGTTCCAAGTTCGCTTCAGCCAGCCAAGTAAGGTTTAGCGTGATTTTTCATCACCTTGACGTCAGTGAGAAATATCACTAAATTAATGCAAAAAAGATGTTCAATAGGATTTCATGAATAACTCAAAGCCCACTGCAAATACAAGATTGTCTATGATGTTTTGAATTGATGGAAATCTGTCTAGGGATTTCCAGCAATTCATAAACCAATTTCAGCTGACCGATTTAAAGCTTCGTCTTTTAAAACCTGGCTTGTCAGAAGGAAAGTGCCGTCTCTTCCAAGCAAACACCTCAAATTGATTCAATTATCATTGACATCTAATGAAATCACTGCAGGTATTAGCAACAGTCCCTCATGGAGAAAGTTGACCACAGGAGCTTAGGTCCAAACACTCCTGACTTACCTTAAAACATGACCGAGTTAAGAATTGTCTCCACCTCATTAGGCCTGCCTACACTGATTTCCAACTCCCACGTTCCTCCGGCCTTCATCGCTGTCTTTCGACATGCTTTTTCCTGCGTGTGCAAAAGTCATTCCCCTTGTACTCTAAGCTTGAGAACTTTCTCCCACGTGTTTCTTGTAGGTTGCCAATATCCATCAGCAAGGGATTTAACATGAATCTTTTTATTCTTGATATTTTGAGCTCCAGAGGCTGATGTAACACTTATTTCTTCATATATAAGCAATATGAAAAACAAAGAATTTGAATCTCAGAAATAATAATTTTGAGAATATTCTCTATAGGGGTAACCTCTTCAGTTTTCAAATTTTATTGTGGTTTTCACTCAGGTCTTCCATTCCTTCCTCCTTCCTTCCTTTGTTTTTAGTGTGATTGCTTCTTGAGGCTTGCCCATTCTGATATCAGTGTAGGTAGCTATAGTCTCTAGAAAGCATGGTTCATTTGAAATTTCCTCATATAATATCTGCAGCACAAACTTGTCAGGTCAAACTCATTCTCTAGGATAGATTCTTCCAGTTGGGTTAAGCTGTTTGGCTTCTATAGCTTTACCCATAGCTGCTGCTTCTAACCCTGGTAGAACACTTGAGTTGAATAGCCAACCTGCATCATCTCATTAAAACTGATTTTTTCCAACGTGAAATCAATCCAATGAATATCTTTTAGCTTTCTTGTTATTTGATCTCTCAGTGGCACATGACCCAAGGAAAGCCTTCTTTTTGATTCTAAGCCTAAGTTTCTACCTTTTCCCTGATACTTCTTTCACTTCTCTTAATGGTCCTCATTGGTCTTAAAGGATCACTAGTTCCCATTCAATTCTTTACAGTTATGATGCTTGTCTTTCTTTTTCTGTTGACTCACCTGATTGATCCTAAACCCATTGCTCACTGGCTGTGTAACTTTGAGAAAGTGATTTAACTTCTCTCTGCCAAGTTTCCTCATCAACAAACCTAATAAAGTTGTTGAGTTAGATACTAATATTTAGTATTTTAATTGATAAGTATTAATAAATATAGCTACTTAATATCTAATATTTTAATAACAAATATACTTAATAATTATATACAGTTAATATTCATAAGTACTCAGAACAGTGATTGGTATAGAGTAAGAACTACTTAACTGTTTCTTTACTGTTTCTTTCAGTAACTCCCATGGCTTCAAATCACCATTTGTGATGCCTGGTAGTAATGATTCTCCAGTCTACATTTCTAGCCAGAATCTCTCTCTCTAGAACCCAGATATTTTTACCTGGTGGCCCCATGGGTACCAGGAGATCTATTAACTCTTATAATACTATTTGCTTACCTGCTCTGTCTCAAGAATTGACACCATCCGGCTCATGCCAAGATATGGGCCTTGACTCTTTCTTCCACCTCAACCTACACATTTTACCATCCATGTTATTAATCCTTTTCTGGACCTAATTGGAACCCATCCTGCTATCTCTAGTCTTGCTCAATTTCATCTATCCTCCTTATTGCAGAAGAGAAAACTTATGAATTTTCTTTCTAAGAGGTAATCATATAGTGCCCCCAATGAAAATCTTTCTATGATGCCCTCATTAGGCCTGTCTACACTGATTTCAGAACTCAGACTAAGTACATATTACCCTACCTCCTGAAGTTCCAATACTTTGACCACCTGATATGAAGAGCTGACTCATTAGAAAATACCCTGAGGTTGGGAAAGAGTGAGCACAGGAGGAGAATGGGATGACAGAGGATGAGACGGTTGGATGGCATCACCAACTCAATGGGTATAAGTTTGAGCAAGCTCCAGGAGATGGTGAAGGACAGAGAAGCATGGAATGCTGCAGTCCATGGGGTCACAAAAAGTTGGACATGACTGAGCAACTGAACAACAAGAAATCCCATTTCCTAATCATCATCACCCTTTTAGCTAGTACTTTATTTTTTTAGAGTTGGTTGTAGGGAAAGCCCTGAATTAGAACACACGCAATTCAGTACCATTACTGATTGACTGAACTGATAAGTTATTGTACCTTTCTAAACCTCAGCGTTCCTTCTGTCAAAGAAGGAATATTCATTCAACAAATATGTGTTAAGATCTTATATGCTGGTCCTCTTCTAGACTTCAGAAACACAGCAGTGAATAGACGTTACCTCTGCTTTACTAGGTTTACTCTGTAAGGAGGGATACAGACTTTGATCTCATAAATTTCCCACAAATCTCTACCAAAAGAAACATCTAGTTTGTGTTCTGCCACTGCTTCTTCTTATTGTACCTACTCCTGTTACAGTTCATATCATTATATTGCAACTCCTGGTTTCCTGTGTGATTTACCTTAGGTCTCTCCCTCAAAGAAACCATGAGACAAGAACTTGGGTGCAGGTAGTTTATTTGGGGGATAAGCTCAGAAAGAACAGATAAGGAATAGTGAGACAATAGAGTAAAGAAACCCAGTAATGACTGGTTTAATGAACAGATGACTGCCTAGGGCAACTGGGTCTTGATGCCACTGAAATCTGAGAAATTATATGGATAATATCTCAGGACCATCACACCAGATGGTGTGGGAGCTGAAGCACCTCATTCCTATGGATGAAATGTGGCCCCCTGGGGACATTAAATCCACTGTGCTTTCACATTGCACTTGCACATGGGTTAATTCAGGTGGACCAAATAAGAATGGTAGGACCTCAATAACATCTCCTACACTCTCCAGTTTGCTTACTAGCCTGACCACTGCAAAAAACGTTCAATACCCATCCTCCAAGAGTGCCTACTTAGTGGGTGGAATGAATGGACAAACCTCTACTACATCAACATGATAAAATAAATACTCTCAAAGAGTCTTGTTTCTCTGTAACATTGAAGGCTAAAAGGGCACAGAAGAGGAGGTACCTATAAAATACCAGATACAAAATTCACTGATAAGATGCCTGAAAAGATTTCTTTCTTTCTAACCAGTGATCACTGTTATGGACTGAATGTTTGGGTCCCCCACTGCCTCAAATCAACGTGTTGAAGTTCCAGTTCTCAACGTCATTATATTTGGAGATAGGGCCTTTATGGAGGTTAGTGAAGTCACTCAGTCATGTCTGACTCTTGGTGACCCCATGGACTGTAGCCTACCAGACTCCTCTCTCCATGAGATTTTCCAGGCAAGAATACTGGAATGGGTCGCCATTTCCTTCTCCAGAGGATCTTCCCAACCCAGGGATTGAACCTGGGTCTCTCTCATTGTAGGCAGATGCTTTACCATCTGAGCCACCAGGGAAGTCCCTTATGGAGGTTAACTAAAGTTAAATGGGGTCATAAACATGAGCAGCTCTGATCTAAAAGGGTTAATGTCCTTAAGAGAAGAGATACCAGAGAGTGCTCTATGATTCTCTTGTTCTTTCTCTCTCCACCATATGAAGACACAGTGAGAAGACAGCTGTCTGTAAGCCAGAAAAAAGTCCTCACCAGAAAGCCACCTTGCCATATCTTGATCTTGGATGTTCTAGCCTCCAGAACTGTGAGGAATAAATTCCTGTTGTGGAAGCCACACAGTCTATGGTATTTTGTTATGGCAGCCTGAACAGACTAAGACAACCACATTGAAAAAGAAAAATGGTAAGCTGGGTTCATCAATGATATCAGCAAAGAGCTCCATGGAAATAGCCAGTGACTTGACATATATTTTGTATCTGGTACTCCCCTGGTGGCTCAGGCGGTAAAGCATCTGCCTGCAATGCGGGAGACCCAGGTTCGATCCCTGGGTTGGGAAGATTCCCCTGGAGAAGGAAATGGCAACCCACTCCAGTACTCTTGCTTGGAAAATTCCATGAATGGAGGAGCCTGGTGGGCTATAGTCCATGGGATCACAAACAGTCAGACACGACTGAGCAACTTCATGTTCACTTTAACATATATTTCCATATAAGTCCTTGACCCCAAATTCTTTCTTTAAACAAGGCTGTATTTAAGTACAAAAGCCCCTGAACACACAAGACTGCCTATAGAAAATGATATGCTTTATATTGATCAGTTTAGAACTATTCAGAAATTTCTTGTTCAGATTTTTTAATCAATCATGAACTTTCAGAGATGGGTGATAGGCTTTGAGCAATTTACTTTTTTGGCATAAAATAACTTCCCATTTTATAGGCACATAAAATGGTTAAAAAGACTTCTTGGACATCAAATAACTCATACGAAACATACTGATGAGTTAAGTGTAAATAAATGAGAAACACATGGATAAAATTTTCCTTAAATACATAAAGCTTTAGACATTAAGTGAAAAAAGAGACTGATAAAAACACATCTGGGGTTTTGCCCACTACAAAAATTATTTTCAGTTTTGGATATTAAAACAAATTACAATTCAATGTGTATAACTTGAGTATAAGCTCTTGATTTATAAAATAATGCTTGTCATATAATGACTGGGGAGATCATATAGATAAACATTTATGAGAACTCAGCCCTGACCTAACTAAGATGGAGAAAATTCTTTGCTCATTTAGAAGCAGAAAGGTCAATTTTCTTGCTGCTATTTTTAGCAAGGGAAGCCTAAAGCAACATATTTCTGTTCTTCACTCTGAAGAATAAATACATGGAAAGAACATCTTTGTAGAAAATGAAATTGTTGCTACCTTTTGGACATCCAACTAAAACCAGATTATAATTTAGAGGTAGATGAGAGGGGTATTTGCTTCACTTAAACATGTATATTATCTAGGGTGAAACAGATCACCAGCCCAGGCTGGATGCCTGAGACAAGTGCTCGGTCCTGGTGCACTGGGAAGACCCAGAGGAATCGGGTGGAGAGGGAGGTGGGAGGGGGGATCGGGATGGGGAATACATGTAAATCCATGGCTGATTCATGTCAATGTATGACAAAAACCACTACAATATTGTAAAGTAATTAGCCTCCAACTGATAAAAATAAATGGAAAAAAAATTTGTCAAACAAAGTTGATAAAAAACTGAGTTTTCATATTCCATGTTAACTGATGCATATGATGTGAAGGAAGGGTTGGGTTAACTTACACTGTTCATGTGTAGCCAGTTCAGTTTGCCCCTTAACTGTCACTTACAAGTGGACATAGCAAAAGTAAGATCAAAAGAGAAACTGTGCTCTGGGTCCTAGCTAAGTGACTTTTGTGTAAACCAGAAGCTTTTCCTAGTCAGTACAAAGGGCCTATTTCTATTTAGCCTGGGAAGTCCTCATGCCCGAGCTGTAGTTCTACGGTTGCCATTAAAAAACACAGCCACTGGGCTTCCCTGGTGATCTAGTGGTAAAAAATCTACCTGCTAATGCAGAACACACAAGTTTGATTCCTGATCCTAGAAGATCCCACATGCTACAGAGCAACTGAGTCCGTACACTGCAGCTACTGAACCCAAGGCCCTAGAGCCCATGTCCTGTGACAAGGAAAGCCACTGCGATGAGAAGCCCACTCACTGCAACCAGAGAAAACTCTTGGGCAGCAACGAAGAGCCAGCACAGACAAAAATGAAAAAAATTTAAAAAACACACCCACTGACATTTCCGTCCCACCAGTATTTCTCCTGCAAAGACATACAATGGATGACTGGCTCAAATCTGGACCCATAAAAGCTTTTGGCTTAGGATGTCCCAGTTGGGAGTTGTGGCTGCATCAAAGGATAATGCAAAGAAAGGAGGTCCCAGTAAATTATCTATCTTTAGGCTTCATCTCTTGAACTAAGGATCTAGATTTTAGTCCCAGACCCTGGTGACCTGAATGCTCAGAGATTCTCTAAATCTCCCTAGTCCTATACCTTCTCTGAGCCATGCCTCTCAGAACCATGGCCTTACTGATGATCCACTGACCAACCTGGAATCAGTGTCAACTGGAGACGAATGAATGGTCAGGGATAAATCTTGATCAGCCATGAGATGCTTGAGAGCTGAGAACAAGACACTCTATAGCCAACAGCTCTCAGGTCTAGGTTGGAAACAAAAAATAAATGGCTGTGGAAAATATTCAGAGAAATGGAGTCCTTGGGGAACAGAATGGAGAACACAACTCAAGGACAAATGAGTAACTGAAAGTAGAATTTAGGGAAAGAAGGTTAAAGCATTAACGAAAAAAGACAAGGCATCTGAATGTAAATTGAAAACTTTCAGAAAAGATTTACCATTCAAGGTGCCATTAAAGCATTCAGATTCATGGGAAGAGGCCAAGGGTCAGGACATTATCTGCCTTGAGTGTCTGGGAGTAAAGAGCAGTCCCTCTTTCTTTCATGAAATGAATTAATTTGCAGAGAGCAGCAAAAGTTGAAAGGAAATATGGTATCAGTCAGTCATTCTATCTGCTCTCTGCTTTTATTGGCAGGGGCAAGAGGCAGTACCAGTGTAATGATAAATCACTTCCATGTATGTGTCAGGGGGCCATGGGCACTGCACAACTTGAGAGGTATCATGCTGCCAACAGCTAAGAATTCTGAGGGAGCCAAGATTCACAGTGCTTAAGAATTAGTCTATATATTTTTTCTTTTTTGGCACTATTTTTTATTGCTTTATTGAAATATAGTTGATATAAATATTAAATTAGCTTCAGGTATACAAGAAAGTAATTCAAAGTTTTATAGATTATACTCCACTTACAGTTATTGCAAAGTAATGGCTGTATTTTCCTGGGCTATGCAAGGTTGCTTATCTATTTTACACTTGGTAGCCTGTGTCACTTTTTAAAATATTTATATTTTTTATTGAAATATAGTTGATTTATAATATTGTATTAGTTTCAGGCATATAGCACAGTGATTCAGTTACACACACGCACAAATTCTTTTTCAGATTCCTTTCCCTCATAGGATATTACAAAATATTGAGTATAGTTCCCTGTGTTATATAGTAGGTCTTTGTCGCTTACCTATTTTATGTAGAATAGTGTGTATATGCTAATTCCAATCTCCTAAAGAGGCTATATCTTCTATTGTAATATCATGAATCTGTTTCAGGGACTCCAAATTCTGAGATAAGGATGCCCTTTTTCTCTTAATTTTAAAGACACGGCCAAGAGATCACAAGGCTCTGTTTTAAATTCATGCGTAGGAAAGAAAGAACATATGAGTCCTACGCTGAAGTTGGATGATAGACAGCAGGAGGGAGATTCATTGCCTGGGCACCTATATTCTTCAAAATATCCCCAAAAGAGCCAAACAATGATTCAAGGAAGGCCTTCAGTCGACTGTGCCCCAGGTTGCTATGTACGGAATCCAAACTCTTTCTGGATGACCTGCTGTATGGGAGAAAACAGCTGAATGTTTCTGAGTGATCCCTGGCAGTGCCCTATAGAGTACCAGGGTCACTCTAGGGAAGAAGTGACACAAAAGAGGGTACAAGAAATGTAGGAAAAAGCAGACATGAATGCAAAAGAGGAACAGCCTCCTGACAAGTTACTTCTTCCAACAAACTGCAAATTAAGTGAGGGATAGAGATCTGTTCCCTAAAATGTGGATTCAATAGTCCTCAACTTCTAGTATGTACACAAGCAGTTGAGAAGCCTTTCATGAAACATTTTCTTAATTCATTTTTTATTTTATGAAATTGATGATAGGTTGTGTAAAGATTTCATGATTGACTAAAGACTATCAACTCATGTTGGCTCCAAACTTCTGATAATTTCTCTATCAGGGAAAACAATAAAATGTATCCTCTCTCTACCATACACACCAATGCTTTCATGCGGAAATTCTGGTGAATTTAAGTGGCAAATGCATTTTTATAATATTTGTTTTATTTTATTGCTTTTACTTTTTGGGTAACCCTAATCTACTTTATTTTTTACTTTTTGGCTGCACCACGCAGCATGTGGGATCTTAGTTCCTTGACCAGGGATTGAACACACACCCTCTGCATTGGAAGGTAGAGTCTTAATCACTGGATCACCAGGGAAGTCCAATATTTAATACCGAAAAGAGTTTCACTGCAATACATACATTGAGTGTATATACATACACATACACACACACACACACACGAAAAAGAAAAATAATTAGATAACCCTCTTATCCAAAGTTCATGATAGGAGATAAGAAATGATTCATCCCAATGACTGAATTTCACTTGTTAATATTCAAGTAGATTCTAAGGGTAAAATTAAAAACAGCTATAACTACCATCTTTGATATTGAGGATGCAGTTTAAAAAAACAAGAAGCTGCAATGGAACTCGAGGTGTTCTGAAAGCTATTTACTAAACACAAATTCAGGAGGTGCTAGGGGTGACTGAAGCGACTTAGCAGCAGCAGCAGCAGTAAAGAATCCACTTGCCAATGAAGGAGACGTAAGAGATACAGGTTCAATCCCTGGGTCAGGAAGATCCCTTGGAGGAGGCCATGGCAACCCACTCCAGTATTCTTACCTGGAGAATCCCATGGACAGAGGAGCCTGGTGGGCTATAGTCCATAGGGTCACAAAGAGTCAGACATGACTGAAGTGACTTAACACATGATTTGGCCTCCCAAAACTGTTAAAAACTCTTGCCTTTAAGAGTTTTTTAAGCATTTAAGAATCTTTTGCCCACTTCTCTCAAATTTAAGATTCTTAGGCCTTGGAGGAATGCAAACATTACAGATTCTTTCTTCCAAGAGGCATTAATTAGCTCTGCAAATCCTTTGCTCTAGTCTATAACAATCTACTTTTTAAAACCATGAAGTATAAAGCCGCTCGCTATATGCTTTCAGTTCAGTTCAGTTACTCAGTCGTGTCCAACTCTTAGAGACCAGGGTTATTTCACGCACCATTTTATTCTACTTGCCCACCAGAAATCAGCAATAGTGTGGTGGCAGGAAACTTCACTAGAGGCTTGACACTGTGGATGTGAAGAGCTGGGCTGGTCTAGACTCACTCCATGCTCAGCACTTAAAACCTGGTGGCATAACTTTCTAATCCATTCTGGGCTTTGTACCTGCCTTCTTGTCAAAGTCCTAAGGTATGCAGTCAACCTCATCTTCACAATGATGATTTAACATTTGGGGGGAAAGCATGTGAAACACATGCATTGTTCTGCTCTAAAGCTCAAGGAAATGAGTCTTTGCTTTTTGTTTTATTTCTTTCACTTAAATTATTTTCAAATCTCCAAAGTGATATTCTTTTTTTCTTGTCTTTTTTTTTTTGAGTCTATCTTCTTCTTTTGTGAAGTCCCAGAGTTTAGCTGTAAATATCAAGTTATTTCCATAATTACATTTCAGCGCCTTTTGCCCAAAGTACTCCCATGTGCAACACAACATCAAAACATTGTTCTTATTCAATATTTTCTCTCATCATGCATTTCCACACAGGAAGTTTTGTTTCAGCTTCATACTAGCTTCATAATGCATCTACTGCAGAAGCTTGAAGTAAATTCCAGCATTAATATAATTAAAATCTGTGTTAAAAAGCTAAAAATTGCAAAATTTATATACATGAACACAATCAATGTAAAACTGCTAGTTTGGGAACCATCCAACTCACAGATCATGAAGGGGGTTGAGAATTATCACAGTCTTATATGCGGATTATGTTTATCTCCAACTCACAAAAGTAATTTACATATCTTTCTTCACTTGAAGTATCTAATCCAGCCTCTCTATACCCCTCAGACATGTGTGGTGCTGCAGAAACACAAAAAAGTTTAGATGTGGGCTTAATAAAAGAAGAATAGGAGATTAGAAGAATAGGGAATACAATGAATATAAAAGAATCATGAAAAAATTATATTCCCAAATGACTGGAAGAAGTTGCATTAAAAATTCCCAAACATATGCAACCCACAGTCTATTCTTGTTAACTAATCAAGAAAATTTTGATGTGGGTAATACTGTAACTTTTAAAAATTTCTCCCTTTAAAAAATGGCCCTGGCAATGAAAAGAACCACCTTCAGAATGGGAGAAAAAAAGTGCAAATGAAAAAACTGACAAAAGAGTAATCTCCAAAATATACATGCAGCTCATGCAGCTCAATCCCAGAAAAACAAATAACCCAATCAAAAAATAGGCAGAAGACCTAAACAGACATTTCTCCAAGGAAGACATACAGGTGACCAGCAAAGACATAAAAAGATGCTCAACATCACTCATTATTAAAGAAACGCACATCAAAACTACAATTAGGTATCACCTAACACTAGTCAAAATGGCCATGATCAAAACAATGAATGCCGGAGACGGTGTGGAGAAAAGGGAACCCTCTTTTACTGTTGCTGGGAATGTAAATTAATACAGCCACTACAGAGAATAGTAAGGAAACTCCTTAAAAACCTAGGGATAGAACGACCATGTAACCCAGCAATCCCCCTACTGGGCTTATACCCTGAGAAAACTGTAACTCAAAAGACACCTGTACCCCAATGTTCATTGCAGCAGTATTTACAATAGCTAGGACATGGAAGCAACCTTGATATTCATCAATAGATGAATGGATAAAGAAGTAGTGGTACATATATACAATGGTATATTATCAGTCATAAAAATGAATCAGTTTGACGCAGTTCTAGTGAGGTGGACAAACCTAGAGCCTGTTATACAGAGTGAAGAAAGTCAGAAAGAGAAAAACAAATATATTAATGCATATATATGGAATCTAGAAAAATAGTACTATGGACCTATTGGTAGGGCAACATAGATACGTAGACATAGAGAACAGATTTTTGGACACAGCAGGGGAAGGAGAGGGTGGGATGAATTGGGAGGGTAGCATTGAAACATATACATTACCATATGTAAAATAGACAGCTAATGGGAAGTTGCTGTATTACACTGGGCACTCAACGCCATAGTCTGTAACAACCTAAAGGGGTGGGATGGGATGTGGGTGGGGGGATGTGAGGGAGGTTTAGGAGAGAGGGGGCATATGTCTACTTATGGCTGATTCATATTGTTTTATGGTAGAAACCAGCACAATATTATCCTCCAATTAAAAAAAAATGGCTCTGGCAAAATACAGCCTGATTATGTTTGGATTGGACAGCGGGCCCATTCTTATTATCTAAACTCAGACCATTTTTCTTGTTGGCTAGAATCTCATTCCAAAACTCAAATATATAACTGTTGCTACTGGCAAGCTGCTGTTGCAAATAACTAAGCAAGGGACGGTGAGGGTGGCGTTTTCAGTGTCAGAAAGAGATTATGTGGATTCCATTTTAATTTGTCTACACTCTGTCTTTGTGATCACAGGTAATTGTGAATTGGCTCTGGTTCAAAGCCAGATGGACCGAGATCTTAAACTCATGCAGTCTTTACAAGATTCACAATAGTATGCCCTGCTTCTTTGGGCCTTTTCTCCTTAGCACAATAAGTGTGCGCTAAGCAGAGTTGAAACTTGTCCTGAAAAACTCATAGCCTCAGGGGTTCCATTGAGAAATGCTGTGTGGGCAAACAAAGCTCTCTCTTTGCAGCTTTACAAATGATAGGTTTTCACTTTATAAGATGTTTTCACTGCATTCTTAAAGCATCTGCTGATGCAAAACAGCATGGGCCAGCAATCCCAGTTTAGTATTGTATGTGCAAACAAATGTCTATTCAAGGAAACCTCACTCTCTCTCTCCCTGAGTTAGCTGCTTTCATTGAGAAGCTGGGAGAACTAGATGCAAAGTAAGAGGGCTACAGTGAGACGTTAGCCTTCAGCAATGGGATTCCTCTCCCTTTCAAACACATCCTTCTCATCACTGCCCACCGAGGGACAGAATGAAGAATTTAGAATGAGCACTGCACAAAACTCCCAGGAAAGAAAGGAGATGTTGAGAGTTGTCCTAGGAGTTCAAAGATAGGAAATTTCTAGTATTATACTAAAAAAATTTATGGTTACCAAAGGGGAAAGGGGGTGGGAAGGGATACATTGAGAATTTGGGATTAACAGATACCCACTCCTGTACATAAAATAAAACTCAAGGACCTACCGTATAGCATGGGGAACTGTATACGTATCTTATAATAACTCACCATGGAAATGAATTTGAAAAAGAGCATGTATGTATATATGTATAACTGAATCTTGATACTGGGAAAGACTGAAGGCAAAAGAAGAAGAGGGCAGCAGAGGATGAGATGGTTGGATGTCATCACCAACTCAATGGACATGACTTTGGGCAAACTCTGGAAAACAGTGAAGGACAGAGAAGCCTGGCATGCTGCATGCAGTCCATGGGGTCACAAAGTGTTGGACACAACTGAGCAACTGAACAACAACAATGACATAACTGAATCACTTTGTTGTACACCTGAAACTCTGTAAATCAACTGTACTTCAATTTAAAACAGAAGTATCTGTACAGAGAATAAGTCAAGAACCTCCTGACCAACACTGCAGAATTGAGCATATGTTCAGTTATAGAACAGAGCATGCAACTGCTCTAATTAAATCTGTCCTGCAATTAATCTGCTTGATGATCTTCCCTAATTTTTAGAACCCCTGACATGGTCCAGAGGGCCTGAGCTTCTTTGTTCTACTCTCCAGGGAGGATTACTTGACTAATATGGCAGTATGGTTTTCCCAAAGGGAAAAATGGCTTTGCCATACACGGTGTCAATAACCTAAACAGAATCATGCCTATGTATACATTCTAATGCGTGTCGCTTTCTGCAGCATCTTTCCCAGGGAGACAGTCCATGTCCTGTATTGCAATTGGCATTATAAGTAAGGTCTGCAAAGAGCTCTTTGGGAGACCAGTTTACTTTTTGCTTTCTTGTTGCTATGTTATTTCTCCAACACAATGACATTCTTTCAAGTACCATATTCTTCTCTCTCACTCAGAACCCTCCAAAAATTAAGAAGTGGTGTCCTGTGAAATAACGGGCTTGAAAATACTCTAACACAAACAGTAAGGTGATTTTAACTGCAATATTAAATGAAATAAAATGTGTAGCTTGGAAGGCTGTCAAAACATGAACAGAGCCTCTGCTTTTCCTTCTCTTTCCAGGCCATTCCATCAAGATGCTGTCAGTCTGAACAAGTGCAGCCAAATCTTGATTATCCATAGAGATCAGGACATGGACAATTAACACTCCAAGATCATAGACTCACAGGAAGTTAGAGCTAGAAGAGAGAGCATTTAATCCAATTCATTTGTTTTACAGGTGAGATAACGAGGTCAGAGAGATTAAGTGTCTTGAACAAATTCACACATTTAGTAAGAGGTAGAGCCTATAAGGGAGAAGGCAATGGCACCCCACTCCAGTACTCTTGCCTGGAAAATCCCATGGGCAGAGGAGCCTGGTAGGCTGCAGTCCATGGGGTCGTGAAGAGTCGGACATGACTGAGCGACTTCACTTTCACTTTTCACTTCCATGCATTGGAGAAGGAAATGGCAACCCACTCCAGTGTTCTTGCCTGGAGAATCCCAGGGATGGTGGAGCCTGGTGGGCTGCCGTCTATGGGGTCGCACAGAGTCGGACATGACTGAAGCGACTTAGCAGCAGCAGCAGCAGCAGAGCCGATAAGAGCACTGAGTTTCTGGCTCACGGTTTCTCTCTCTTTCTATTCTCTCCCACAGATTCTTTTTAAGGTTTTATTTTTATTTATTTGTTTTTTAACCTCCAACCCTGACCTCTTTCTCTCAAATTAAAATTCTTAGGAACATAGGTGCTAAGGAAACCCTAACTCATTCTTTTAAGTCTGATATGCCTTACTTTGTCCCTGCTCATCCTCAGTTGGAAGCATCATGGAAGTGATAAAATGACAAAGAGGAGCAGGAGGAAAAAGCAAGCATATAGCACTAGTGATTCACAAATGGAGCTTGCAAGGGATGAATAATTACATTCAGCAATTAAAGGCGCAGTCCAGAACCCTGACTGTGGTCATATGTGGGTACAGGACGCATGGCAGAGGCAAGATCAGGGCAAGATTCAAACTGGAGGTGATGGACTCCCATTCCCAGCACTAAGGACAGCAGAATTAAACCCAAGACTTCATCATGAGGATGGTGTGGCTCATCTCTGAGTTCATCTGAGCGAAGAGTTAATTGATGGAAGGGAAGATTCTAGTAACCAAGGAAAGAGGAGAAGAATTACAACAATGCCAGTGCTACATCACCTATGGATTCATGCGATCATTGAAAACGGAAGTGGCAATATGGGAACTGAAAACTAGGTTCACATTTCTGCCAAGAGCTGTATGACCTGCACAGAGAAATAAGCCTTCCTTGGTTTCAGTTTCCCATAAAGAGATGGAGCAATTAGTTTCCCAAAGTATATTCTAAACAGCACAAGTGACACAAGATGTTCATTTACCAAATGAACACTTGCACACATGTGTGCATATACACATGCATAAACACATACACATCATCAAATAAGTTTGAGAAGCTCTGGGTTATAAAAAGCCAAACTGCATTCATCATGAGGAAAATCCCAGACCCTTCAATATGCTAAGACTCATGTGTATCTTCAGGGTGAGGGGTGCAGGATACAGAGATGCCCTCAGAAATCCCTATTTACAGGTCATCTAAGGAACTCGTGTTCCACAAAGCATACATTCAGAAAACTGGCCAAGAACATATCTTATGCCCTTTCCAGATGTTAAATTCTTAAGCGTGTTTCCATGGAATGTAGGTTGAAGGATCTAAATTTCCAGAAAAAGAATGCCCACAACATGGCTCTTTTTGTAACAGGCACTCAGATGTTACTCTAAACCTCCAGTGATAGATACTTACAGCTGGTAAGCCTAAAATATACAATTCTCACACTTTCAAACTGTTGATCAAGCAGAGAATACAATCCTGGAATGCCTACTTGCCATAGGAATCTAAGATGGTCTTGTATCTAGTTTTTAGATATTCATTGTGCCAACCTGAGAAGATTATTTCTTAAAATATGTTCCTGTTCTTGACATAAAAATCCTCAGAAAAGACTATCATCTCTTAAGAGAACATAGTTATACGTCTCCAACTCTCATTTTTAAAATATATGTAGCATATAACAAGCTTAAAAGTCTTATGTTTTACTGCAAATTGCCCCTAAAATTATCAGTTAGCCTAGTCCTAACCATGTAAAATATATACAATGAAAAGCCCAGATGTCTTTCATTTTCAATGAAAAAAAAATGTATTTTCCTGACCTTTCACAATCTAATTTGTTACATATCATTAAAGATCTCTTTATCCCAGAAAGTTTTGGCATCTCTACTTGCTATGAAATGGCCCAGGAATACAAAGGAACCATTTCTCACTCAACAGTCTACTTTTCAGAAAACAGACATAAAAGTGACATGTGTATATAAGAAGAGGAGAATACTATAAGAGTCAAGGGCATCAGTTAAGATTTAAACAAAAACACCCAACTTTGTTATAATCAAGTCCAAAGTTATCATCTCTGTGGGTCCTTTACCTCTATACTCTCTCCTCTCTGATTCACCCTTTCCAGAGAGTCATCATCTAGCTTTGATTAGATCTATTATTTGAAAACATTTTAAGGATTCCTTTATCTACAAGATTAAATGTAGATTCCTATACCTGTCATTCAACCCTTGGTAATATATATAAGCTTTTTAGGCTCTTACAACTTTCTTATACATGTGATACATTCTAGCCAAATAGGTCTATTGGGAGTTGCCTCAGTACATCCTATATTTAGTTTGTTTGTTTTTACCTTCCTTCCTTTGTTCAAGCAAGCCCTCTGACTGGATGGTCCATTCTATTCTTTCTTCATTTCTCACCTTCATATCCTGCTGGTCAAAATCATATTCATCATCTAAGGCATTGCCCACTTCTAACTTTTGCATTAACCATTCTGTTTCCTTCATGTAGACATGACAGCCAACTGAACCAATACCCCCTTCCCATCTTGAACACTTTTTGAAGTACTTAGGATGTGCCATGATTGCATATGATATGGAGGAGAAAGACCATGATACACCATGCCTTTATCTCAGGCACTTGATAATACTTTCAGAAATAAATGAATATCAAGGCTATGTATCAGATAAAGTATAATCAAAAATGTAAGTGTATGAAAAGATCAATTTAAGTTAGAAGGTAGGAAATAACATTCATCACGATTTAGACTGGCATCATTCTGAAGAGTTTCTCTAGTATATATTTTTAAATGATATGTTTAAGTAACATTTTCCCCAAAAGGCACTCAACGAGTAATCCAAGAGAAATATAAAAATACACTACCACATAGTTTGAGGTTAAATGAAAATCTCTGCCTCTGCACTACATACAGTAAATTTTTATTTCTGTTCTTCTGCTCTTTCATCACCACTATCTAATTTGAACATAGACTCAACCTTCTTATCAGAAGAAACATCAATGTGAGACAAGACACCTCATCCCTGACCTACAAAGGACATATAGCTCTTCATAGCAGCATGAGAACTGAGGGCTACAGTCCTTTCATTTACTAACCAGGTGGATTCTCAACTATTCCTTCTCACTTGAACACAGCACATGCATTCACTCCTACCTACAATAACTGTCTAACTTGCCTTATCGCTACCATCTCTTAGATCTCCATCCTCTGCCCTTATATCCAAGTTCAGAGTGATCCTTCTTCCCAGGACTTATGCTGAACCAGACTAGAAGCCCTGAGGAGTAGTTCAACCAGCAATTTTGACAAGACTGTGCTACCTAGGCAAGGCAAGTGGTTCTCAAGTTTTCTAAGCAACACAGTCCACATTTAATGTATTTATCATTTAGTTGAGTTTGGTTAGGATAAATTTTTAAATAAAAGGACTATACAGGAATTCTAGAAAGATGGCAGAAACCATGGTAGTCTTAACAAGACAATGTTTCAAGATGGATGGATGGATGGATGGATGGATGGATGGATGGATGGAAGAAAAGAAGGGAGGAAGAGAGGGAGAAAAGGAAGGAAAAGAAATCACCTGGACATCATATACAACAAACTAGGTGAAAACGTATCCACATGAGTTCCCAACTACAAACAGATGAGGACAAGCCACCCATAGTAAAAAAAAAAAAATGGCATTACATTAGCATTTGTGTGAAGGATAACAGAGAGAAAAAATGGAATATATAGGAAACATCAGAGAAAAGAAGAATCCCCAAATATCTAACACGTATTTACTATAAAAGACGGTAGGCCCATTTTAGAACAGAAGCTGAAACTGAGAAGTGTTTGCCCAATCGAATAATAGGTAAGTGCAAGTGGTCCATGGGGCTTCTCTGGTAATTCAGACGGCAAAGAATCTGCCTGCAGTGCAGGAGACCCAGGTTTGATCCCTGAGTCTAGAAGATTCCCTATAGAATTGAATGGCAATCCACTCCAGTATTCTTGCCTGGAGAATCCCATGGACAGAGGAGCCAGGTGGGTTACAGTCCATGGGGTCTCAAAGAGCCGAATATGACTGAGTGACCAACAAAGAGGGATCACAAGGGGTCCAGGGCAGGGTGGGGCAGGCTGGCCCCCTCAAACGTGCAAAACTATGGGGCCAGGACTCTATTCTATGGAAGAGTCGCACGTGGAAAAGAAATGGCTGGGAATCAAAACTGAGCAAGAAAAGGAAAACAAAGATGATGCAAACAAAAAGTAAAGGAAAAGTGAAGGAGAGGAAGACAGTCAGGCAATTTTAGAAAGCAAGTTCTCATCTTTCATCTTTTTCAGACTGGGCATCTTTCAATATGTATACTGGCCTTCTTAACTGAAAATCTATCCCTTATGTGTTTTTCTTCTTTTCCTCCTATTTCAGAGGAAGAAATTTCCCTTAATTACCTCATGCTTCCTTTGCTTCTCATTTATCTTCCCTTGTTAGCAACTTCAATTTTCCTGTCTTCACAGATTTT
This sequence comes from Cervus canadensis, assembly GCF_019320065.1. NCBI lineage: Eukaryota > Metazoa > Chordata > Mammalia > Artiodactyla > Cervidae > Cervus > Cervus canadensis. The sequence goes on along the minus strand of NC_057399.1, from coordinate 45,065,442 downwards.
TCTCCTCTCAACTTTCAAACATAATCAAATTATGATGATCTTGGAATAAAAGACTTTATACAACTCTACCATTCACAAAAAACTCCTTCCTTGTTCTCTCCAACCCTAAACTTGCCAAAGAGTGCTCCACATCCACTACTCTCACCTACTTTAATCAAGGATGCTCAGCCCTAATTTTATTAAACTGTTCCATGTCCTTTTAAATCTCACTGCTGTGTCTTTTTACTTACAATCTTCTCTTAACTCCCAAAGCACCATCTCATTTCACTCGTTAATTCTAAGACTACTTTCTTTCTTTCTCAAGTTTATTTGGTTTTCTTCCCCCTCCCGCCAAAGTGTGGATTTTCAGCATTTCCTGTTTTGGGACCTTGTTCTTTTCCTTCACTTTTTCCTTTGGAGATTTCATCCATGCCAAACATTTCAGCTGTTATCTCTATATGTAAATAACTCCCAAATCAATTTCACTAGTCCTGATGTCTCATGAAAAATCCAGTATTTTCATTTGTACGTTTGCCATATTTTTACTAGCACATAAAATACTATACAAGATGGAGCTCTGTTAAGTTAGAAAAACTACCCTGATGGTCCTGATATTTCAGAGACACAAATTTTGCATAAAAATGAGTAACATAAAAACATTGAGATCAACTCCCATGCAAGATTACTGAAAACAAAAAAAGGATGAAAGAACTGAGTGACACTCCTGTAGACAAAGAAAACATGCCTGAAAGACATTCACAACAGAATATTTTAAAACTGTAACATTCTATTTAACTGACTAGGTAACTAAGCTAAAGCATATTAAGAAGATGTTATAAAACAAAAATGACAACATAAATCAGAATTTGAAAAGCTAAGAAATGAAATTATTACCTCAAAAAATAATTATAAATAAAAGAAAATATTACAAAAGGAAACTAAATTAGTAGGAACACAAACATTTGCTCATAAAAGATAATGGTTTGATACAAATGGAAGATGAAAACCAAGAAACTTTAAAAATGAAGAAGGAAGAAATTAAAAGTTTTCAAAAGCAAGTGATAAATATTAAAGGTAGACAAAGAAAATTTAAAGTGTGGATAAAATGAGTCCATAAAGAAAACTACAAGAGAATGGAAAAAAATACTAAAGCTTTACTTTTTAAATAAGTTCCTGAAATTAAAGGAAAATATGGAAGCTTCTTATTGAAACAACAAATCCCATATTGGAGAACATCAATCTCCAGAATGGCCAAAACCAAGACATATTCTAATAAAATTACAGGATTTAAAAAAAAAAAAACCCATCAAAGAAGGTTCCCCTCTTGAGCTCTCAGCCAGGGGCTAGACTGTGCATGAGAAGGAAACTATACGAAGGTTGCCCAGGAAAATACACCTGGACAGACCCTTTGATCTGTGACTTAAATGGAAAAGAAAATTCGATTTTAATCAGATTTTTTTTCAAGGGCAACACTTTATGCCACAAGAAAATGGAGCAACATAGTTGAATATTCAAGTACAGAAAATGTGAGCCAAAGATTTTATATCCAGCAAAACTGACTTTCCAAATATAAAGGGTACACTCAACAAAACAAAAAACTATCAACATGCAAGAACTCATGGAATGAACGTCTATTTCCAGGTGTGATGGAAAAAAATGAATTAGTCCTCCCACCATAAAAGATAAAACCTGAACAAAATATACAAGGAAATTATTTTCAGACATTAATCTACAGACAGCATAAAATTGTGACCCTTGAAAGAAGAGAAGCTCACAAAGTGAGCCCCAGAATTGACCTGACTCTGTATAGGGACATTTGTCAATTCTGTAGTCTCAGCTGAGCAATGTGGTCCTGCAGAGATTAGAAGGCATGGATCACAGCTCAAAGTAGGTGAACTTCTGGAATCTGCAGAGCAGGACACCAGAGAAGAGAGGCACAAAGAAAGTGCCCAGAATTCTGTGACGGTTAGGAGAGGGGGCAGGGAAGGTTCCCCTCTTGAGTTCTCAGCCAAAGGCTAGACTGTGCACAAGAGGGAAACTATATGAAGGTTGCCCAGGAAAGTACACCTGTACAGATCCTCTGCCAAATCCTAAAATAATGCTTCATACATCCTCTGATTCCAAAATGAATAAATTAGAAATCAATAAAAATAAAGTATCTAGAAAATGTTCAATGACTGGCAGTTAAATAACAAACTTCTTCCACAGATCAAAGAAGAATTCATAAGGAACATTTGAAAATACTTCAAATTTAATGGAAATGGAAAGTAACAAGATTTATGAGACATAACTATATGAATGTATAGGAAAAATACTGCTTCATATACTTATTTTAGAAAAGAAAATTTGAGTGATTTCCATGCTTATTTTTAAGGTTCTACCTAAAAAAACTGGCAAGGAAACACAGTATGATAAAAGTAAGAAGAAAACTAATAAACAGCTGAATTGAATGAATGAAATGGAAAACAATGGATAATTTTAACAAAATAAGCAGTGGAATATTTGAAAATATTAACAAAATTAATGAACCCTAGAAAGATTAATCAAAACAGAGAGAAAACACAAAATACTTTAGAAAATATCAAGAGCCCAATCTACTAAAGAAATTGAATTCATCATTAAAGAACTTGACCCCAAAACTCCAGGTCTAGACTATTTCACTGTGAATCTGATCAAATACTTAGGTTTCACATAAACTCTTCCAGAAAATAGAGAAGAAGGAGATGCATCCCAATCCCAACAAATTTTATGAGTGCAAGAAAACCCTCATACCAAAACCTGGAAAGGATATTTAAAAAATGAAATTTACAGACCAATATCTCTCATGAACATCAGTGCAAAAACTCTCCAAAAACTTAGTATTCATCTACATATAAAAAGAATAATACACCATGACTGAAAGAGATTTATTTTAGGAGTATGCAAAGTAAAGTTATTAAAATTAAGATAATCCATCAAATTATTATAATACATAATAGTATCCTCAACAGTTACAGAGGAAATGTAACAAAATTCAATGCCTATTTATGAAAAATATCTCAGCATACTAGGAACATATAGAATCTACCTCTAGCCTGAAAAATTGACAGTAAAACAGCAACTTATGCCATACTTGATGAAATACTCTTTTTCTTAAAATAAAGAACAAAGCAAGAATTCCTACTCTACCCATTAATATTCAATATTGTACTCTGGAGGTTATAACCAAACAGTAGAGCAAGATACAGAAATAAATGGCTCACAGATAGGAAAAAAAGTTGATAAATTGTCACTGTTTGTAGATATCATCATCTATATAAATAACACTAAGTAATCTACAAAAATAAACAATTAGATTTAATAAGTTAATTCAGCATGGTTGCATCATACAAGGTCAATAGGTACAAATTAGTTGCATGTCTCTATATTAGCACTTGTAAAATTCTATTTAAAACAGAATGTCACTTATGATAACATTAAAAAGGATAAAAAGTCAGGAATAACTTTATCAAAAGATATTCAAGTTCTACACTGAGAACTACAAAATCATATCAAAAGGAACTAAAGATCTAAGTTAAAGGACAGACATGTCATGTTCATTAATTGGGAAATCCCCAAACATTAAGACTTTCTTTTCCTCTAAATTGATTGACAGAATCAACACAATCCAAATGATAATTTCAGCAAGATTTTTGCATAAACTGATAAGTTGATTCTAAACTTCAAATGAAAATCCAAAGAATTTAGAGTAGTCAAAATACACTTGAAAAGGGAAGAACAAAGTGGGAGAATTTATACTACTTGGCTTCAAAACTTGGTACAAAATTATATTAATCAAGTCAGTTTGATATTAGAATAAAAATAAACATACAAATAGAACAAAATAAATTCTAGAAATGACCATGCAACTAATTTTTGACAAAGGAACAAATATAATTTAATAGGAGACTGGTTTACTTTTTCAATAAACTCAGTAAAAACTGGATACTAATTCAGGACAAAAAATAAGCAATGACTTCTACTTTATATCATATATAAAAATTAACTCAAAATGGATCAAAGACCTAAAGCTAAAAGCTGAAACTGTAAATTTTCTGGAAAAAGTATAGCAGAAATTCTTCACCACTATTGGAAGAAGAAAAGATTTCCCAGTACACAAAGAAAGCACTAATCATAATAGAAAAAACAAAGATAAAATATAAAAATACATTTAATGAAGGACTTGTATCAAAAATATGTAAAGAACTCTTACAATTTAGTAATACGGAGAAAAACACTAATTTCAGTTCAGTTCAGTCGTTCAGTCATGTCCAATTCCTCGCGACTCCATGAACCACAGCACGCTAGGCCTCCCTGTCCATCACCAACTCCCAGAGTTCACCCAAACCCATGTCCATCGAGTCGGTGATACCATCCAACCATCTCATCCTTTGCTGTCCCTTTCTCCTCCTTCCCTCACTCTTTCCCAGCATCAGGGTCTTTTCAAAGGAGTCAGCTCTTCCCATCAGGTGGCCAAAGTATTGGAGTTTCAGCTTCAATATCAGTCCTTCCAATGAATACCCAGGACTGATCTCCTTTAGGATGGACTGGTTGGGTCTCCTTGCAGTCCAAGGAAGGCCCAAGAGTCTTCTCCAACACCACAGTTCAAAAGCATCAATTCTTTGGTGCTCAGCTTTCTTTATAGTTCAACTCTCACATCCATACCTGACTACTGGAAAAACCATAGCCTTGACTAGACGGACCTTTGCTGACAAAGTAATGACTCTGCTTTTTAATATGCTAAGTTGGTTATAACTTTCCTTCCAAGGAGTAAGCATCTTTTACTTTCATGGCTGCAATCACCGTCTGCAGTGATTTTGGAGCCCAGAAAATAAAGTCAGCCACTGTTTCCATTGTTTCCCCATCTATTTGCCATGAAGCGATGTGACCAGATGCCATGATCTTAATTTTCTGAATGTTGAGCTTTAAGCCAACTTTTTCACTCTCCTCTTTCACTTTCATAAGGAGGCTTTTTAGTTCCTCTTCACTCTCTGCCATAGGGGTGGTGTCATCGGCATATCTGAGGTTATTGATATTTCTCCCAGCAAACTTGATTCCAGCTTGTGCTTCATCCAGCCCAGCGTTTCTCATGAGGTACTCTGAATATAAGTTAAATAAACAGGGTGACAATATACAGCCTCGATGCACTCCTTTTCCTATTTGGAACCTGTCTGTTGTTCCATATCCAGTTCTAACTGTTGCTTCCTGACCTGCATACAGGTTTCTCAAGAGGCAGGTCAGGTGGTCTGGTATTCCATTTCTTGAAGAATCTTCCAGTTTTTTTGTGATCCACACAGTCAAAGGCTTTGGCATAGTCAATAAAGCAGAAATAGATGTTTTTCTGGAACTCTCTTGCTTTTTCAATGATCAGCAGGTGTTGGCAATTTGATCTCTGGTTCCTCTGCCTTTTCTAAAACCAGCTTGAACATCTGGAAGCTCATGGTTCATGTATTGCTAAAGCCTGGCTTGGAGAATTTTGAGCATTACTTTGCTAGCATGTGAGATGAGTGCAATTGTGCGGTAGTTTGAGCATTCTTTGGCATTGCTTTTCTTTGGGATTGGAATGAAAACGGACCTTTTCCAGTCCTGTGGCCACTGCTGAGTTTTCCAAATTTGCTGACATATTGAGGTAAGCACTTTCACAGTATTATCTTTTATGATTTTAAACAGCTCAACTGGAATTCCATCACCTGCACTAGCTTTGTTCGTAGTGATGCTTCCTAGGGCCCACTTGACTTCCATTCCAGGATAAAAAGGGTGTAAATAATTTGAAAATTATTCTCACAGTTTCTTTTAAAGTTAAATAATAGTTATTATGTGACCCAGCAATTACATTCCTAAATATTTACCCGAAAGCAATGAAAATACACAAATACCAAAATACTGTACACTAAAGTTCATATCAGTTTTAATCATAATAGCCCAAAGCTAGAAAAACACAAGCATATATAAAAAGGTGAGCGGGTCATCAAATTTTGACACATGACTACAATATGATGCTATATAATAATAGTGATACACATAATGTTCAATGATTATGCTGTGCCAAGGAAGCCAGACCCAAAGAGTGAGATCACACAATTCCATTTACATGAAATTCTAGAAAAGACAAGTCTATGTAGAGTGACAGGGATCACCATTTGCCTGTGGTGTGTGTGTTAGTCGCTCAGTCATGTCCAACTCTTTGGGACCCCATGGACTGTAGCCGACCAGGCTCTTGTATCCATAGAATTATCCAGGCAAGAATACTGGAGTGGGTTGTCATTTCCTTCTCCAGGGGACCTTCCTGACCCAGGGATCAAAACAGAGTCTCCTGCATTTCGGGCAGAGATAGGTAACTGACTAGGAACGTACAGAGAACACTTTCTCATAATGGAAGTGCTGTATATCTTGACAGTGTACCTGATACAAAGATACTTACATTTGTCAAAACTCATCTAAATGTATACTCAAATGGGTGTTATTTATTACATGTACACTACAGTGTTAGCTGCTCAGTCGTGTCTGACTCTTTGTGACCCCATGAATTGTAGCCTGCCAGGCTCCTCTGTCCATGGGATCTTCCAGGCAAGAATACTGGAGTGGGTTGCCATTCCCTTCTCCAGAGGATTTTCCCGACCCAGGGATTGAACCCATTCGAACCATCGAACCCTGGTCTCCCACATTGCAGGCAGATTCTTCACCATCTGAGGCACCAGGGAAGCCATGTGGTTTCTATATGTACTCTAGAGCTTTACAAAATTAACTGGAAAAACATGCTGAGTAAAAGAAGCTGATACAAAAGGAGTACATACCATTTATTTATATAAACTTCTAGAACTGGTCAAACTAATTTTTAATGATAGAAATCAGATGAGTAATTAGCTGGAATAGGGGTAGGAAAAAATTAATTGGAAAATTATATTTCGGGGAATTTCCAGAGTAACAAAAATGTTCTAACCTTCACTGGAGTGGTGAATTTACAAAATATGCATTTGTCAAAACTCATTAAAGTGAATGCTTAATGGGTACATTTTATATAAATTATATTGCAGTAAAAGATGATTTTTAAAAAAATCTTAGGAACTACTGCTCCCATGAGCAAGAGAGAAGATTCAAATAAATAACAGTTTAAAAGGAATAAGAAATATTACAACTGAAATCACAGAAATATAAACAATCATAATAGATTACTGGAAACAACTGTGCACCAAATTGAACAGCCTAGAATAAATTAATTCCTAGAAACATACAATATAATAGGACTGAATCATAAAGAAACAAAGTCTGAAGAGACCAATAATGAATAAGAGTGAATCAGTAACCAAAAAACTCTGCGAAAGAAAAGCCTAGGACCAGATGGTTTCACTAGTGAATTCTACCAAATTTCCAAAAAGATTTAGTCCCAATCCTCAAACTCTTCTCCAAAACTGAAAAAGTCAGAACATCCCCAAACTCACTTTACAAGGGCAGCATTACTCCAGTACCAAAGGTACATAAGGATACTATAAGAAAACAATTAACAGGGATGCAGAAATTATCAACAAAATGCTTGCAAACCCAATCTAACAGCACATTAAAAGCATCATACAGTATGATCAAGTAACACTTATCCCTAGGATGCAATGGTGATTCAACATACACAAATCAATAAATGTAATATACCACAGTAATGGAATGAAAGATAAAAGTCACATGATTATCTCAACATGGAGAAAACACACTGGACAAAATTCATCATCCTTTCATTAAAAATTCTCAGTGAATTGGGTATAGAAGGAATATACCTCAATATATTAAGGCCTTACATGACAAACCAAACACAGGTAAGTTCACACTCAATGGTAAAAAGTTGAAAGCTTTCCCTCAAAGATCAGAAACAAGATGTGGAGGCCCATTCGTGTCACTTTTATTCAACAGACTTCTAGACGTCCTAGACAGAGCAATTAGGCAAGAAAAAGAAATAAAAGTCATCTGAATCATAAAGGAAAAAAGTAACACTATAACTATTTGTAGATGATATATATAGAAAACCCTAAAGACTCCACCAAAAAGGTGTTCGAATAAACAAATTCAGTAAGTTGCAGGATAAAATCAATGAACAAAAATCAATTACCTTTCTATACAATAACACCAAACTGTCAGAAAAAGAAATTAAGAAAATAATCTCATTTATAAAAGCACTAAAAAGAATAAAATACCTAGGAATAAATTTAACCAAAGAGGTGAGTGAAATACATACTGAAAACTCTAAGGTACTGATGAAAAAAACTGAAGACACAAATAGGTAGAAAGATACTTTGTACCCAAGAGTTGAAGAATTAATATTGTTAAAATGTCTATACTACTCAAAGACATCTGTATACTCAATGCAATCCCAATTAAAATCCCAATCACATTTTTCAAATTAACAGAAAATGCAATCCTAAAATTCATATCAGTTCAGCTCAGTCACTCTGTTGTGTCCAACTCTTTGTGACCCCATGAACTGCAGCATGCCAGGCCTCCCTGTCCATCACCAACTCCCGGAGTTTACCCAAACTCATGCCCATTGAGTCAGTGATGCCATCCAGCCATCTCATCCTCTGTCATCCCCTTCTCCTCCTGCCTTCAATCTTTCCCAACATCAGGGTCTTTTCAAATTAGTCAGTTCTTTGCATCAGGTGGCCAAAATATTGGAGTTCAGCATCAGTCCTTCCAATGAACAGCCAGGACTGAATGGAACACAAAAACCCCCAAATAGCCAAAGCACTCTTGAGCACTCAAAGAACAAAGCTAAATATATTTCTAGGCTATAGTAATCAAAATAGTAAGCTACCGAAATTAAAAAAAAAAAACAACACATAGTCTAGGAACAGAATCAAGAGTTCAGAAATCAAAAGCTCACATAGATGGTCAATGAATATTTGATAAGGCAATCAGGAATATCCAATCAGAAAACTAGATATTCACTTGCAAAATAATGAAATTGGACCCCTGTCCTATAGTACTTACAAAATTAACTCAAAATTGATTAAATACTGAAATGTAACACCTGGAACTACAAAATTCCTAGAATAAAACATAGAGGAAAAGTTCCTTGACAATGGTCTTGAGAACAATTTTTTGGATATGGCACCAAAAGCACAAGCAACACAAGTAAAAATAAATGAATGGGATTATATCAAACTAAAAAGTTTCTGCATATCAAAATAAACAATCAACAGAACCAAAAGGGAGAAAAAATTTGCAAACCACATATCTGATAAGAGCTTAATATCCAAAATATCCAAGGAACTCATGTAACTCAATAGCAAAAAGATATCAAAAAATGGACAAAGGACTTGAACAGACTTTTTTTTTTCCCCTAAGAAGATACACAAATGGTCAACAGGTCACAGTCAACATCAGTAATCATAAGGGAAATGCAAATCAAAACCACAATGAGACGTCACCTTGTACCCATTAGAATAGTTACTGTCAACAAGCCAAGTGATAAGTGTTGACAAGGACATAGAGAAAAGGGAACACTCATACACATTTGATGGGAATGTAAACTGGTGCAGCCAATTACATGGAAGAGAGTATGAAGTTTCCTCAAATAATTCCAAGTAGAACTGATTCAGTACTCCTTATGGGTATATACCTGAAAGAAATTCATTCACTACCTTAAAGAGTTACCTGCACCCTCAAGTTCATAGCTACATTATTTATAACAGCCAAGATGTAAAACAACCTAAGTGCCCAAAGATGAAAAGATGAAGAAAATGTAGTATGTATATATAATACAATACTATTCAGCCACAAAAATGAAGAAATACTACTATTTCCTGGAGGAGGGCATGGCAACACACTCCAGCATTCTTGTCTAGAGAATCCCATGGACAGAGGAGCCTGGTGGGGTACAGTCCATAGGGTTGCACAGAGTTGGACATGACTGAAGCGACTTTAGCATGCACACGTGACAACATGGATTGACCTGGAGGGCATTACGAGAGCAGGAAGTCAAAGACAAAGACAAATATTGTATGATCACACTTATACATGGAATCTAAAAAAGCCAAACTCGTAGAAACAGTAGAAATGGATTGCCAGGGGCTGGGAATTAGAAGAAATAGGGAGATATTGGTCAAAAGGTACAAGCTTCCAGTTATAAGATGAGTATGTTTTAGGGATATAATGTACAGTAGTTAACTAAACTTAGCAGTACTATACTATATACTTGAAATTTGCTAAGAGAGTAGAACTTAAATGTTATCACCATGCACATGCAAAGAAAAAAGTAATTATGTGAAGTGATGGAATGGTTAACTAACCTTATGGTGGTAATCATTCCATAATATATACATATATCAAATCATTATGTTATAAACCTTAAACTTGTACAATCTTCACAACGTTATACATCAATCATATCTCAATAAAGCTGGAAAAAAATCAGGCAGACAAAAAAAGTCAAATAAGTAAGTGATAGGAGTTCAGGGGAAGAAGGAAAAAAGTAGGCAAAGAACTCTAATATCATGATCATAACTAACCAGCTCACACATGGTGGTCAGGGACATGGTATGGAGTCAGATAAAACTCTCTCATTTCAGTCTATTACCTACTGGCTGAGTGATCACAGGAGAGAGATCTAATCTCTCTGAGTTTTAATTTATCTATAAATTTGAAATATGTTTTTAATGAGACTTTTTAAGAAATATATCCAATTTTTGTATCACAATGAGAGGTAATTAATAGATAATCAAAAATGGCATCTAGCTAGTATTACTCACAGGTATTCCTGGCCTTCAGTTTCTAACTTCTGAAATTTACTCTGGCTACATTATCCAAAAAAATCACTCTCTCAGTGATTTACCAGAATCTGACAAAATGAAATACTATATCAACTTCCAAACTTAGAATTCCACCTGGGACCTTCATAGTTTTTCAATAACCTGCATGACTTGTAATTATCTTTTTCCCTTCCTCTTGGAGTTGCCACACTGCACAATGACCTTCCCATATTTCTCTCCCTAGAGGATCCCATCATTAATTAGTGCCATCCTTATGTAAAGGGGGCTTCCCTGGTGGCTCAGACAGTGAAGAATCTGCCTGCAATGCAGTAGACCTGGGTTCAATCTCTGGCTTGGGAAGATTCCCTGAAGAAGGGAATGGCTGCCCACTCCAGTATTCTAGACTGGGAAATCCAATGGACAGAGGGGCCTGGTGGGCTGCAGTCCATGGGGTCGCAAAGAGTTGGACACAACTGAGCAATATCTTATCTTATTATCACTATTTAAAACCCAGTTCTAATTCCATAAGAAGCCCTCTATGATCTCTTCCTCAATGAAAAGTGATTTATCTTCCAAGACCAAAGCTCACATACTATATTCTTTACAAAGTCTTATGATACAATTTCCAGGGATAGCTGAAAGCTTTAGACATGCCTATTTCTCAGTTCCTAAAGAATTGATTAGATTTTTATAATCATTTTGTTACTAGGGAATTCTAAGTAATAGTATTTACATTTTTCTTATATCCTTTTAACATATTGGAATAAGGAGCAGAAACTTAGAAAAATAAGAATAGATCTAATATAAGTTTTATGAACCCAAAGGAACAGTTGAAACCGACTAATTTTTAGAACTATTTCCAGTGCTGCTTTGTGTCATCTGAATTTGAACATCCCTTCTTAATCTTCAGCTACTGGAGGAAACAAAATATATTCTACTCAAAACTGTATTGAAACTACAAATTTAAATTAGATATCTCTTAGTCAATTAGTTCAACCAGCAAAAGAGCTAACTGAATGATGTAACACAAGATAAAGAAAATACAGAACAGATAATACAAAGAAAATTTTCTGATTTTTAATCTAGTCTTCAGAAAAATACTGCAGAATTTATTCTTTATTGTCTTTCTTCTAAATGGCATAATTTCCCCTTTCACATTTACCAAAAAAAAGAAAGAAAGAAAGAAAGAAAATCAGTTACAGAACCTAATTTTTCTGTGCTTGTCAGCTACTACAGCTATGCAGTTCCATTATGAATGGTCATTAGCTGCCAATCTCAGCATTATTACCACAAAGCCTCTATAAACCCTGTCCCATTGGTCAGTCTTAAAATATGGCACAGCTGCAAAACAATGTCAGTTATGATTCAGCCCTAATTTTCCCTGTCAACAGCCTTGTTCAACTTCCCAGATATTCCTACTTGTTGCCAAGTCCATTTTGTAAACGAAATCTGCCTTTTGAAAACCAGCATATGAATATGTCAACAGGTCATGAAATATTTTCATTACAAATCTTAAAGAAAAACTTAGCTCTAAAGAAACAGTTTGGAAAACGTCTATTTCATTAAGTGCGAGTGTGAAATCTTGATGGAAAACATTTATTTTGGCAACTTGCTATTCTGTTGGTGGCCCCAAAGTATCCTGACCAGACCATCTTTGTGGGAGGTGGAATTGGGGGAATTCTAGAGCAAATGAAAAATTCCTTACTAGGAGTCCCTTGCACCATGAGCCCTGAGGAAAGACTGAGAAAATCCAAAGTGCAAATGCCAGGCATCAGAGCTTATTCTAAAAGCTCCAATGTCAGTAGAGTCATTTCTCAATTATCCACATTAAGAAAAAAGAAGTAGATGTATGGGGCAAAAATGGCAGATAATCCCCAAACTACTTGTGCTTGACTTTGGAACAAACATGCACATGTACATGCACGCGCGCACACACACACACACACACACGCGTACTCAACTCTGTTTAAGTCGTTTTCTCTGCCTGGGAAATACTTGGTACTGTCATTTGCCTGATAAGGTCCATTCATTCTTTATAACCAGATACAATGTCACTTCCTCTGTGAAGTTTCCCTGTCTTCCCCAGGGAGATAATGAATCAATCAATCTCTCCCCCTCTCTCTTTCTCACATGCTTTCCCAGCCTTGGGTGCCTACATGTACTATGTCTACATGGCACATGTTCTGTTGAACTGTAATTATTCTGTTATGTGTTGCTCTTCCTCAACTGTCCTAGGAGATACATAGGGTAAAGCCAATGTTTTATTCATTTAATGATCCCTAAGAGCCAAACCTCAAGCCTACACAATGCCAGGTAACATTTTTGAATGGTTATCCTCCAAGGTAATCCCAACTTGATAGGGAAATAGGTAACCCAGAAATATGTATAGATGAACAAAAATATTAGGTGAAATATCAAACTGAGATTCAAAACTGACAAGCTTATTCCCAAATAACTCAATCGGGAGAGGACTTTATGATATTTCTTAAAATAAACAGTTCTTATTGGACCTTTATGATTTTCTTTTGATTTCGCCAACATTCACTATTCACACAACTCACAATGCTCTGTGAGCTCTGTTTTTTGATTCACATTTTAAACACAAGTACTGTCTCTCTGCTAATGGATGGGGCCATTGCCTTAATAATCATAAAGCCCCTTGATGTTTTTTAGCATGCTACATTAACAAATTACTGTTAGTCACGCTGTTCTATAAGCTTATTGTGGCAGCTGTCCTCTTTTGCAAATGAGAAAACTGAGAATCAAGAAAATTAAGTGACATGGATTAAATTTGCACATCAAATAAATAACAAAGCTGGGATCAGGACCAAAATATCCTCGACTCTCTAATGTCTCAAATAAGAGTGTCATAAACACTGTCTAGTGACATTATAGCTTATTCTCATAGTACAAGGAAGAGTCTGATTTCACAAAGAGAAAACCTCAGGATAACAGAAGTTAAATGGTATATCCAAAGATCTTAAAGAAGCACATCCAGAGGTAGGGGTAGAATTCAAGTCCCTATACAAGTTTATTAATTCAAAGACTCACCCCCTTGATGTTCTTTTTTCAAAGTATGAATGATAATTTACTATCCTCACACTTCAGTATGACTCTGCAAAACACAGATAATGACAACAGGATAGGTAAGACACCATTTCGATGTTATAGAAGCAACCACTTTTAAAGTGAAAAGTTATGTCCGATACCAAAGAAATTAAAAATGGTGCAGTGGAGTGAATGGTTGGCAGTCAATGATATTCAACAGATAACTTGTTTTGATGTTAGATACATACAGGCTTCCCAGATGGTGCTAGTGGTAAAGAACTTGCCTGCCAGTGGCAGTAGATATAAAAGACATGGGTTCCATCTCTGGGTCAGGAAGATCCCCTGGAGGAGGGCATGGCAACCCACTCCAGTATTCTGGCCTGGAGAATCCTGGCAGGGTGCAGTCCATAGGGTCTCAAAGAGTCGGACATGACTGAAGCGACCGCGCACGCACATGCACATTAACATGCTCACAGAGTGCTCCCTGCTTAACAGAGATTCTCTACAGCTGGTAAGAAAAGCTTCATGGAGAAGACAGCTGTGAGCAGCATCAAAGGCTAGGGAAGAGAGGGAGGTGACATAAACGGCATTCCAGGTTGATGTAAGCAGAGAAGAAGAAGGGTGGAGTGGTTATAAAGAACAGCAGGAAAAACATCTTCACATCCCAGGAACATGAAGCAAAGAAGGCAGAGATAAAGTTGGAATGGGCCTTAAATGTTAAGCTAAAGTAGAGTGGAGCAGGCTTTATTTTGTAAGGATTTTTTTTTTATGGTTAAATATATGTAACATAAAATTTGCCATTTTAACCATTTTTTTTTAGTGTGTAGTTTTGTGGCCTTAAAAAATTCCTTATAAAATAAAGCCTGTTCCACTCTACTTTAGCTTGAAATTTAAAACCCTTGCCAACTTTATCTCTGCCTTCTTTTCTTTATGTCCCTGGGATGTGAAGGTGTTTTTCCTGCTGTTTTGTGGCATTAGGGGCTTCCCAGGTCGCAGTGGTCAAGAATCCGCCTGCCGATGCAAGAGACGCAAGAAACATGGGTTCCATTCCTGGCTTGGGAAGACTCCCCTGGGGAAGGAAATGGCAACTCCCTCCAGTATTCTTGCCTGAAAAATTCCATGGACAGAGGAGGCTGGTGTGCTACAATCCATAGGGCCGCAAAAGGGTCGGACAGGAGTGAGCACAGAGCACCTGTACTGTTTGTGGCATTAAGTACATTCACATTGTTGGGTACGTTGGGTGGTATCTTCACCACCACCCATCTCTAGAATCCTCTTAGTCTTTCCCAACTGAAATTCTATACCCATCAAACATTAACCTCCCATTCTTCCTACCTCTAGCCCTTGACACCTACTTTTCTACTTTCTATATGAGTGACTTTCACTCTTCTATGTACCTCATATAAATGGAACTATATAAGATTTGTCCTTTTGTGACTGGCTTATCTCACTTAGCATATGTCTTCAAGATTCACTTATATTATAGATGAAGACAGAATTTCTTTTCTTCTTAAGACTGAATAACATTCCATTATATGTACACACCATATTTGGTTTATCAATTCATCTACTGATGGACACGAGTTGATTTCACCTTTTGGCTACTGTGAATAATGCTGCTATGAATGTGGATGTACAAATATATGAGCCCCAGCTTTCAATTCTTTGGGGGTATATACCTAGAAGTGAATTGCTAGTTCATAGGGTAAACCTATATTTAATTAACTGATGAACCATCATATCCATTTTCAAAACAGCTGTACCATTTTACATTACCTTAAACTTTCTATTATAATATGCAAGTCTAAAATGACATAGCTACAAAGGTCTAGATCTGTGGATAAGAAAGCATGTTTTATGAAAACGTAAATTCATTTACTTTATCAGACTTCAGGCTGATCTGCAGAACTGACCACTTTCATATTGCTTCACAGAAACTGACCCAAATTTTCCTACTAAAAACTAGTTAAACACATGGACAATTCCAATCTATAGTTTGTCAATTAAAAAATTTTCCATGTACAAAACTTAATCCCTTTAAAAGTGGAAAGCTTATTTTCTTCTATAAAACATATCCAATGCTAAGTATATTTTGCTCGAACTTCCAAAAGAGTGTGCTTTGAGATGAAATTAAGCATGAAAAAATTCTGGCTGAAAGCCCTTTTTTAATTTTAAAGTACTCAGGGAAGGATTGAAGATAAGGTTATAACTGAAACGAACTATGTCTGTGATAAATGAGAAAAACAAAAGCAAAAAAATTAAGTTTATACAACAAAGTGGCTGTCTAATCCAAGTTAAACAAAGCCAGGATTAAAGGTCTAATAGTAAAATTAACTCAACCTCATAAGAATTTTGATTGAGAAATGACTTTACAGAAAAGAGTGATTGTGGAGTTACATAATTGGCCAATATTTAACTTTTCTTAAAATTACAAGCAACCAGCAATTTAAATTCATCAAAATTTTAAGTCTTAAATATAGAAAACATAAAAGTATAAATATTCACTGTTTTCAAATTCTTTGAAATCAAATAAAAAAATAAAACTAATACAAGAAAAAAGATAGTCATTCCTAATTAAGAGCCAAGGCTCAATTTTTTACATAAATTGTCATAAGCAGCATTTTAATCAACTATAACCATCCTTGTCATATAAAATCACTTAAAAGCTTTCTTAAGTACACATAAATCAATTAACCAAAGTACCACAGTTAACCAATCACTTAGGATTGTATTTAATATTCTGTGTATCAGCGTGCACAGCACAAATTCTTATCTTACTGTTTAATAATAATTTGTTTTATTTTTACAGTAATAAATCAGAACATGGAAGAATGTAGTTATCACAGTCATGGAATTCAGAGAGGCAGCATTGGAGAGATCCTAATCAAACTTTTAAGGAGATTTAAGATTAAATGATGGCTGTTAAAGAAATTGATTTGAGCTATTTATTTTGCTTTTTTTATTCATTATAAATTCCCTTGTACCAAGCACAGGCAAGAGAATTCAAGTAATTGGTTATTCTGTTTTATTTATGGTTAGGCTTTATCCCTTCAACTGAAACTGCAGTTCCCAACTCTTCATTCCTCTCTCCAGTGGTCCCTCTCTCCAGAGAGGTCTGCTCTTCCTTTAGTCAGGATCCATCTGATGCTAATCAACCCCCATAGATGACCAACAGGCAAATCAAACTTCCACCCAAAAGTAAAATTTCTGAATCCACCCTCCCACTGCCAAAAGAAAAACTGCTTTTCACATATCCTTCCTCCATCTTGGTAAATGATGATTTGCTGTTTTCAAGTTGCTTGAAATCAAATAAGAAAGATAAAGTTAACAAGTGAAAAATTAAAAGACAGCCATTTCTAATTAAGGGCCAAGGCTCAGCTATTTACAAATATTTGGACTCTGTGGGAGAAGGTGAGGGTGGGATGTTTCGAGAGAACAGCATGTATATTATCTAGGGTGAAACAGATCACCAGCCCAGGTGGGATGCGTGAGACAAGTGCTCGGGCCTGGTGCACTGGGAAGTCCCAGAGGAATCGGGTGGAGAGGGAGGTGGGAGGGGGGATCGGGATGGGGAATACGTGTAACTCCATGGCTGATTCATGTCAATGTATGACAAAACCCACTGCAATGTTGTGAAGTAATTAGCCTCCAACTAATAAAAATAAATGAAAAAAAAAAAGAAGCAAAAAAAAAAAAAAGCTATTTACAAAAATTGTACAGAATTTTACAGAATTGTTTTTACAGAAATATTACAGCAATAGTCCTAGAGCTCTCCTTGAGTTTTTTCTTCCTCTCACAACTCACATCCAATCTGATAGCTGGTTTTTCTGATTCTACTTTCAAAATATCTCTGTCATCTAACCACATCTTACTACCACCTCTGTCACTGCTCTGATCTGAGCCAGTGTCCTCTCTTTCTTACATGACACAAACAATCTCCTATGTGCTACCCTAGCTCCAGCCTTGATTCTGCTCTCCTCATTGTCCACACAGAAGTCAGAGTGAGCATTCTAATAGCCAATAACTCAGCACCTACATAACATTCCACTACGGAGCAGGCCCTGGACAACATACTTTACTTATATTAGTCACTTCATCATCACAGCTCTTTGAAAAATGAACTATAATCATCCCTATTTACAGAAGAGGCAATAGAGGTCCAGAAAGGTTAAGTATTTTGCTCAAGGTCACCCAGCTGGTAAGTGGCAAAGCTATGATCTGAACCCAGGCAGTATGGGCACTAGTACCTCTATTGTCTCCAGAAGACTCACATATTATTCAGAGTAAACACTAAGACTGTGTGTGTGTGTGTGTGTGTGTCCGACTCTTTGTTACCTCATGACTATAGCCTGCCAGGCTCCTCTGTCCATGGAATTCTCCAGGCCAGAATACTGGAGTGGACTGCCATTCCCAGAGGATCTTCCCAACCCAGGGATCAAACCCGAGTCTGCTGCATTGCAGGCAGATTCTTTACCGTCTGAGCCACCAGGGAAGCCCCTAAACACAAAGTCTGTAAGGTGCTATATAATTCGGCCCTCTCTCAATACATCTCCCATTGATATCCTCTCTCACTCCTCTGCAGTTTCAGCACCCCCTTGCTCTTTCTCAAACACATCAATAATCTCCTGGCCCAGCATATGGACAGTTGCTGTTTCCCTAGCTTTGAACATACTCCCTCCAGACACCCACATAGTTTGGTCACAAGTCAGATGATTAGTAGCGTCCCACCTAACTGCTCCATTTAAAACCACAGTCCTCTTCTGACTTCACTCCCTACGCCCCCTTGCCTGCTTTATTTTTATCCCCAACATTAGCATCACCTAACAAGATACACATTTCAGCTGGGTATATTTCCACCTCATCCCACTGTATTATAAGTTACATGAAGGTAAGGATTTTTTGTCTGTTTTGTTCACCCTTTGTTTCTCAAGCCTAGAGTAGTGTTTGGCACTTGGGAGAAGGAAAGAAAGGCAGGAAGAGGGGGAGAGAGGGAGGGAGGGAGGAAGTTTGAACTTTATGTTGTAATTAATTAGTTTTTTTTTAACCTGTCTACAAATAAACACTAAGGAGAAGCTAAGAGAATCCCATTATCACCTCTGGATCTGACTCCCTAGAGTGGACCACACTCACGTAATCTGTACAGAAAGCAGTATTCCAAGACAAGAAGAGTCTTGGGTTTAGCTAAGGCACGGAACTGAAGCTCACGCTATGCAGTCACAAGGGAAGTAGGGAAGCTTGATTACAATGGGAAATGAGAAGAGAGAAGTCTGTCCTTTCCTTCTTAGCAATCAGAAGGAAGTACTTTTCCATTGTGAATATATTAATTGACCTCCACTAATTTTCAGAACGCTTCATTTCATCTTGACTAACTCCTATCCAGAATTCTCTGACTGCAGAGAATGCAGGACTACTGTCTTGGCCTACGTCTCTAGAAGTAAAAATTGGAGCAAAGAGTTTTCTAAGGGAGTAAACCCTAAAAAAAGAAATCACCCAATTTTTAGGGCTAGAGCAAGAATATTGATGTTAGGAGAGGGGTTAAGCTAACATTAATGTCAGGAATAATATTGACAAGTTATGCAGAATATCCACAAACATTGTTTAAAATGAATGTCTTATGGACAAAGTTATTCACACAGTTCTGAAGAGCAGGCAAAAAATAGCAAATTGTCCCTCATAAAGAGCCCTAGTTGCACCAGTTTTAGAATTAGAATTCCAGATGACTGCAGGTCTGTCTTTCATATAACTCAAGTGCTCTGAGATTTTCAGAGCTTTACACAAGTGAGGGTTTAAGCCTGAAATTACCTACAGCATTTGAACTTAGCCAAAGGCTAAATACCAACATTAAAACCAGACAAAGATTTTTCTTGGGTGATGTATGCCATAGTCAAGCTTATGGGCATTTTTATCCAGAAAAGCCTAGTCTCACTGGCATTGAAAGATTTCCTAACACAATAACTTTCTTCTTCAATGACTTTAGCCAATTTCAGATGAATATCTTGAGGCACCATTTCAGTCTTACCTTGAGGCTTGAAGTTACACAAGAGGAACCTGCTTTTAAAGTGCCTGAACCTGCTTTTACCCCACTGCTTTTCCAATATTCATAGGTTCATTAGGCTATCAGCATTTCAGTGGTCCTGAAAACTTCAAATTTTTACTTGTGTAACAGTCAAACTTAAAGATACAAAATTTCATGTTTGGCCCCCAAACCTTTAAAAAAATAAAAAATAGGTTTTTTTTATTGGTCTCAAGTCCTATATTCCATGGGTCTGTAAAACTACTGAAATAAAGACATGACTTTAATTTCTCCATTTTCACTCCTTATCTAATACTATTTTTCTTAGTAATTAATTGTATCAGAGTTCAAGTTCATGGCACTATAAGGTTTTTTTTTTTTTAATGCACACTTATTAATATAGGGAGCTGGATAGTAGTCAGGAAAACAGATTTATTGTCAGACATTCCTGGTTAGGATACTCTGCTTTGTGACTTTCTAATTATGTGATCTTGAATTCTCAGATTTACCATCTATGAAATGGGCATCATAATAATATTCGCCTATTAAGAGTTTTCACAATTAAATGAAATCATGGATGTAAAATGTATCAGGTATGATCTAAATCAAATCCCTTATGATCACACAGTGGAAGTGACAAATAGACTCAAGGGATTAGATCTGATAGACAGGGTGCTTGAAGAACTAGGGACAGAGGTTCATAACACAGCACAGGAGGTGGTGATCAAAACCATCCCAAAGAAAAAGAAATGCAAAAAGGCAAAATGGTTGTCTGAGGAGGCCTTACAAATAGCCGAGTAAAGGAGAGACGCAAAAGGCAAAGGAGAAAAGGAAAGATATACCCATCTGAATGAAGATTCCAAAGAATAGCCAGGAGAGATAAGAAAGGCTTCCAAAGTGAACAATGCAAATAAATGAAAATAATAGAAAGGGAAAGACTAGAAATCTCTTAAATGAGAGATACCAAGGGGACATTTCATGCAAAGATGGGCACAATAAAGACAGAAACAGAATGGAACTAACAGAAGCAGAAGACATTAAGAAGAACTGGCAAGAATACACAGAAAAAATATACAAAAAAGATCTTCATGACCCAGATAACCACGATGGTGTGATCACTCACCAGAGCCAGATATCTGGAATGCCAAGAAAAGTGGGCCTTAGGAAGCATCATTAAGAACAAAGCTAGTGGAGGTGATGGAATTCCAGTTGAGCTATTTCAAATCCTAAAAGATGATGCTGTGAAAGTGTTGCACTCAATATGTCAGCAAATTTGGAAAACTCAGCAGTGGCCACAGGACTAGAAAGGTCAGTTTTCATTCCAACCCCAAAGAAGGGCAATGCCAAAGAATGTTCAAACTACCACACAATTGTAATATTCATTGGAAGGACTGATGCTATAGCTGAAGCTCCAATACCTTGGCCACCTGATGTGAAGAGCTGACTCATTTGAAAAGATCCTGATGCTGGGAAAGATTGAGGGCAAGAGGAGAAGGGAATGACACAGGGTAAGATAATTGGACGGCATCACCAACTTAATAGGCATGAGTTTGAGCAAGCTCTGGGAGATGGTGAAGGACAGAGAAGACAGGCATGCTGCAGTTTATGGGGTCCCAAAGCATAGGACATGATTGAGCGACTGAACAACAACAAAATACACCTCAATTATGATATTGTCTGTAAGTTAATAGGCTCTCCTCCTTCTTTCTCTCCTCCTCCTCATCTTCAGTCCAGTCGCTCTGTCATGTTGGACTCTGCGGCCCCATAGACTGCAGCATGCCAGGCCTCCCTGTCCATCGCAAACTCCCGGAGTTTACTCAAACTCATGTCCTTTGAGTTGGTGATGCCATCCAACCATCTCATCCTCTGTCGTCACCTTCTTCTCTTGCATTCAATATTTCCCAGCATCAGGGTCTTTTCAAATGAGTCAGCTCTTCACAGCATGTGGCCAAAGTATTGGAATTTCAGCTTCAGCATCAGTCCTTCCAATGAATATTCACGACTGATTTCCTTTAGGATTGATTGGTTGGATCTCCTTGCAGTCCAAAGGACTCTCAAGAGTCTTCTCCAAAACCACAGTTGAAAAGCATCAATTCTTTGGTGCTCAGCTTTCTTTATAATCCAACTCTCACATCCATACATGACTATTGGAAAAACCCGAGCCTTGACTAGACAGACCTTTGTTGGCAAAGTAATGTCTCTGCTTTTTAATATGCTGTCTAGGTTGGTCATAACTTTTCTTCTAAGGAGCAAGTGTCTTTTAATTTCATGGCTGAAGTCATCATCTGCAGTGATTTTTGAGCCCCCTAAAATAGTCTGTCACTGTTTCCCCATCTATTTGCCATGGAGTGATGGGAGCAGAAGCCATGATCTTAGTTTTCTGAATCTTGAGTTTTAAGCCAACTTTTTCACTCTCCTCTTTCACAAGACGTTCTTTAGTTCTTCTTCGCTTTCTGCCATATGGGTGGTATCATCTGCATATCTGAGGTTATGATATTCCTCCTGGCAATTTTGATTCCAGATTCTGCTTCATCCAGCCCAGCATTTCTCATAATGTCCTCTGCATATAAGTTAAATAAGCAGGGTGACAATATACAGCCTTGACATACTCCTTCCTCACTTTGGAACCAGTTTATTGTTCCATGTCCAGTTCTAACTGTTGCTTCCTCACCTGCATACAGATTTCTCAAGAGGCAGATCAGGTGGTCTGGTATTCCCATATCTTTCAGAATTTTCCAGAGTTTGTTGTGGTCTACCCAGTCAAAGGCTTTGGCATAGTCAATAAAGCAGAAATAGATGTTTTTCTGGAACTCTCTTGCTTTTCCGATGATTCTGCAGATGTTGGCAATCTGATTTCTGGTTCCTCTGCCTTTTCTAAAACCAACTTGAATATCTGGAATTTCATGGTCCACATACTGTTGAAGCCTGGCTTGGAGAATTTTGAGCATTACTTTACTAGCGTGTGAGATGAATGCAATTGCACAGTAGTTTGAGTATTCTTTAGCATTGCCTTTCTTTGGTATTGGAATGAAAACTGACCTTTTCCAGTCCTGTGGCCACTACTGAGTTTTCCAAATTTGCTGGCATATTGAGTGCAGCACTTCCACAGCATCATCTTTTAGGATTTGAAATAGCTCAACTTGAATTCTATCACCTCCACTAGCTTTGTTCATAGTGATGCTTCCTAAGCCCCTCATCTTAGTATCTTAGTAGCAATAATTAGTGAGAATTATGATTTTTAAGATTATGATGTTAACTTGGAAGACCAGTAATTGTCCCAGTTTAGGCTGGGTTGAATTTTAATCAGAAAACTCCAAGATTGACAGCACTGTGGCACTCTCAGGCTTGGGGCACTCGGTAATATAAGTTGTGACATATTACTTTCATGTACAATTGGTCACCATAGTTTTTACTTTTAATTATGGACTTTTTTACACTCCTTACGACAACTTTCTCACACCCTTAGTCATTGAAGGAATTTTAGAGAATGAAGGCCAGACCTTCTTCTTTGGTCCCTTATGTTCTTGTACTTCTTTTTTTTCTATTTCTTTTCTCAGCTCCTCCTTCCTCTGCCAGCTCCTTCACACTGGCTAGCAGAAGGCAGTCAGGAAAACAAGTCCTGCCCATGAGTCTGCAGCAAGAGAGCATCTAGAACCAGGCCAGAGGTACAAGGGCTTGTGGACAGCTTGGGGGCGTCATCTTGCTTGGGGAGGCTTAAAGAGAGGGCAAGGTAAGAACAGTCTGTGCCTTTAGTCACTGGTCTCCAACTTTTTGGCACCAATGACCAGGTTCATGGAAGACAATTTTCCAGGGACCAAGGGGGAAGAGGAATTAGATATCATCAGGCATTAGATACCAGAGGTTGGGGGCCACTGCATTAAGGACACAGTAGTGTCCTTAAGAAGCTAAAAATGTGGGCTTACTTTAGGTAGAGAAGTAAGCAAAATGCAAATCTGTCCTTAGTTTCCATTTTCTATTCTTTTGAAATTTAATATGGGCTTGTATTTAGTTTCACCTTCTTTAACCTCTTTATGCCATTTGACAACATAAAGGTATTACTCTGCCCTTATGCTTTCCTCGTGGTTCAGTGGTGAAGAATTCACCTGCCAATGCAGGAGATGTGGGTTTGATCCCTGGGGTTGGGAAGATCTCCTGGAGAAGGAAATGGCGACCTACTCCAGTAATCTTTCCTGGAAAAATCCCATGGACAGAGGAACCTGGCAGGCTATAGTCCATGGGGTCACAAGTCAGATATGACTTAGCAACTAAATAACAACGATGCCCTTTTATAAGCCTGCTGCCCTAAAGAATATGAACTCAATTTTCAATATTTAAAATAATCATAGTTGAAAAAATGATTACTCATGTTTTGTTTAAAAAATTATTCCAACAGATGCAACATTAAAAGAATGGCTCATATCATAAGAAAGTAAAAGCAGTTAATACAAATGAAGCTACTGATTTATAACTTTTATCTTATAATAAAGGTTTTTCAATAATTTCAACCTTGTACTTACACCAAAAGTGCCTGAGAGTTTATCTAGAATGTATCCATGACAAAGCATATCCTTATATTTTCACAGATATATAGCTTTTCTTCATTGTATTAAAACTGTTAGTTAAAACAATACAGATAGCACTTACATATTCAAGTATCATAACTTTTAAAAAAACTGAACTCAAAATTACATCAAAATGCAAATAAACCAAAATCAGGGATTCTACTTTGCTATCAGTTTGGGAGAGAGAAGAACAAAATGAGAAAGTCATTTTCTCATTTTTAAGGCTCTCTTTTCTGATTTTAAATTCAAGAATATGAGTTTTACCAAATGACAAAAGCACTGGCTCTATGAAAATATGCAAAAATGTGTCATTCAGATACTGATTTTCAAGAGTTTTGCTCTGATGCACCTGCATACAATTTTCACGAAGCCTTGTTAAATGTTTACTAGGACTCCTGAGTATTCTTGTGCACAAGGTCAGTTGTGTAATGGTGAACTATTCTTAAAGATGGGGAATGTTTTATAAAGTGAGAGTAATATAAGGCAGAAAAACAATGGAAAAGAATTACTTGCGTTACAGGCTCAAAAAAAAAAGTACTTTTTCAAAATAAAGCATGACTAACTGTGGAAGAATGAGTAATAATATATTGGGGGCATATAACTGTAAGTACGAGATTGGCTGGCATCTTTGCTGTCTTCAGAATTAAAAGAGCAGTTTTTCACTCCAGGGCTGCATTAACTCTCTGCCTACTAATTCTGATAGACTAGACTTCTTAAAGTCCTCCACAACTTGAAGTTGCAAGCTGCAGAAATATTAGCAAGCTTTACAATGCTTCCTTTTTCCAGAAGAATGGAAAAAATGTTCACATTCAACATGCTCTGTGGAAAGCACAACAGAAATATTTTTTCAGTTTTAATGTTGACATTTTATCACCAGATAAATTATTAACATAAAAATATTGACTCTCAAATGGAAAAATATTAATATTTTAAAATTTCCATTAAAATATTTTTAGGAATGACACTATAATCATATAAGTATTTTTTAAATTCAGTCTTCCCTAGTGGCTCAGCTGGTAAAGAATCCACTTGCAATGCAAGAGACCTGGGTTTGATCCCTGGGTTGGGAAGATCCCCTGGAGAAGGGAAAGGCTACCAACTCCAGTATTCTGGCCTGGAGAATTCCATGGACTGTATAGTCCATCTCAAAGAGTCAGATACGACTGAGTGACCTTTTTTAAACTCAAAATACAAACGGTACTAATCTACATGGGCACTGCTATATCTGAAGGAAAAAATAACAGGATGATTCTAGAGTGGAAACAGATGGTACCCCACCTGGGACCAGAAGACCTATATTCAAGTCCAATTCTACCATTTGGCTAAATTAATGTTTCTCAGTTTCCAAATTATAAGAAAGATAAAGTAAAGTGTAACAGATAGAATGGTTATCCTTAAAAAATGATGACTTGACTTGATTACAAAGGTAGTTTGTAAGCTGCTCTTTCAATGTAAAGTTTTTGGCATTCAGGGTTAAGTGACTTGTCCCAGATCACACAGCCAGTTATTTGTAGAAACAGCATAGCTTGTAGAAATCTGGTTTTCTGGCTGTTGTCTGCACCCTTTTTACTACAATGTATCTTTCTCTCTTGTATTATATACCTATTCTCAATAAAAAGAATTAATCATAAATTTGAGTTTGAGCAAACTCTGGCAGATAGTGAAGGACAGAGAAGCTTGGCATGCTGCAGTCCATGGGGTCACAAAGAGTTGGACACAACTGAACAACAACATAAATCATAGTGCATAATACAATCTTAGTACTTTATTTCAGAGGCATCTTATATGTACCCTTCTAGCTTGCCCCTTTCACTTCTGCACTGTGCCTCCCCTTCAGTCTTAACAAAAAAAAAAACAAACAAGCAAAAATCCCACTGCTCCTTTAAGCCTCACACCATTCAAATACTCTGCCTCCTGGTGGGCTAGCCCATGGGGTCACGAAGAGATGGACAGATTGAGTGACTAAGCACACTAACAATAAATGTGTGACCCTCTTTGATGTTTCTCCCAACTTATGGTCACTACTCCTACTCTACTCAGGGCTTTTACTTTTGGTTTATTTTTCTCATGCGGGCTTAGCCCAGTCAGAAATCATAGAACTAGAGCATCCTGAAGAGGAACTAATCATTCTGGTTTCTTGTTATTTGACCACCAATTATCTTTTCCTCCATTCTATCTCTGCCATACTCTCCTGTGGTCATGTTTTGACTCTTGCTATACTCAGTAAACAATCTATTCTAACCACCATCTCCTCTCTGTTCAGCTCATCTGGTTGAGTACTCCCACTACAAAATTCTCCAACCCCATTGTGACCTTCAATCCATCTACTTCCTCATTCCATCAGTCCTCTCCTGGTTTCAGTTATTCTTATGGGTCAGCTGGGACTCCAAGGTCCTTCAGGAAAATAACCCCTTTAGGAACACAACTGTCATGTGCTTACACTATTTGTCTGAAAAAAAATGAAATCTGGATGTTTTCTATCATGGTGTCCTTCAGATGTGTACCAAAGTTCACTTAAAATATTGTGCAGACAACTTGAAAAGTTATTACATTGGAACTTCAGGTAACAGGAAATGATAGAAATGAAATCCCAACATGAAGTGTTAACCAGAATGCAAATCTTCAAAGACAAGAGTAAAAGTGATTCCATGACATTTAAAAATTTCCTCCTGAGGATGGTAGTAAATGACTCAAGATGCAAGAAGAATAGGAACTGTTTGGTGGGAACTGCTAGAACTCTGAGCTTGGACCAAAGAAAGGTGTATCTAGGCCTACTCAGCTCCTCAAGTCAACACTAATGAAGGCTGCTTCTATGGGACCACTCAGAACTCAAAAATCCACATCTATGGATGGAAGCTCAGTGGACAAAGTCCACTTGCCCTTGCCCTGGAAAGACTGAGGTCAGAAAACATGAGTTAATAAGCTGCTTCAATGTGGGAGCCACAAAGAGGTGGCTGAATGGAATCTACTACCCTACAATTTATTAGAGCAAAGGAAACATTATTACTTGAGGCCCAAGATGAGCCACAAAGGAAAGGGCTAGACTTGAAGCCTTTGGGGCTTGTAGGTGTGAGAACCAACGGAAAGGGTAATGGGATTTCCACAGAGAATATGTGTGGGCTGAACTTCCAAAAACTAGAAGCTGAGTGTGGAGAAGTGGCCAGAGGAATGGAATATGCCTATATCATAGGAGGTGCCATTAGAAGGGAAATCTAGGAAAACCCACCGAAGTACTCAGAAAATGGTACAGGTTTAAATATATGCCAAGTCCTAAAATTATCGATCCATTTTACAACTGCATCTGTCAGGCAGAGAAAAATCTTCAGTGCATTCTTTTCTCTTTCCCCAAGCACCAGCCCTGAATGAGCCAGAAAGGCAGAATAACACAACCATGGTTTGGGGGACAAAGTAAGTGTGGGGAGAAAAGAAGTCCTCCCCTTGGATGAAGACTGAGGCTGATGAATATGTAGAACTGAACATTCTATTTTCTGAATCCAAAGTAATTTTTAATCTACTACACCTATAGGACCTACTATTCCATAGGACATATAGGGATTTTCCAGAGTTTTCACTCTTTGAAAGAAAACTTTCCCAACTGTACAACTATTATAAGGATAATGAGAGAGAAAAATGAAAAATAAAAGAATTAAAAGTGATAGTTTTATTCTATATCATGAGTTATGTTTTTAAATATACCAGTTACACTTGTTTCATGCTAATTTCATTTTCATAAGCCCTGAATGAGTACTTCAGTCAGTTCAGTTCAATCGCTCAGTCGTGTCCATCTCTTTGTGACCCCATGAATCGCAGCACGCTAGGCCTCCCTGTCCATCACAAACTCCCAGAGTTTACTCAGACTCATGCCCATCAAGTCGGTGATGCTATCCAGCCATCTCATCCTCTGTCGTCCCCTTCTCCTCCTGCCCCCAATCCCTCCAAGCATCAGGGTCTTTTCCAATGAGTCAATTCTTCACATGAGGTGGCCAAAGTACTGGAGTTTCAGCTTCAGCATCAGTCCTTAATGAACACCCAGGACTGATCTCCTTTAGGATGGTTACTGGTTGGATCTCTTTGCAGTCCAAGGGACTCTCAAGAGTCTCCAACATCACAGTTCAAAAGCATCAATTTTTTGGCACTCAGCTTTCTTCACAGTCCAACTCTAACATCCATACATGACTACTGGAAAAACCATAGCCTTGACTAGATGGACCTTTGTTGGCAAAGTAATGTCGCTGCTTTTTAAAATGCTATCCAGGTTAGTCATAACTTTCCTTCCAAGGAGTAAGCGTCTTTTAATTTCATGGCTGCAGTCACCATTTACAGTGATTTTGGAGCCCAAGAAAATAAAGTCTGACACTGTTTCCACTGTCTCCACATCTATTTCCCATGAGGTGATGGGACCAGATGCCATGATCTTAGTTTTCTGAATGTTGAGCTTTAAGCCAACTTTTTCACTCTCCTCTTTCACTTTCATCAAGAGGCTTTTTAGTTCCTCTTCACTTTCTGCCATAAGGGTGGTGTCATCTGCATATCTGAGGTTATTGATATATCTCCTGGCAATCTTAATTCCAGCTTGTGCTTCTTCCAGCCCAGCATTTCTCATGATATACGCTGCATATAAGTTAAATAAGCAGGGTGACAATATACAGCCTTGATGTACTCCATTTCCTGTTTGGAACCAGTCTGTTGTTCCATGTCCAGTCCTAACTGTTGCTTCCTGACCTGCATACAGGTTTCTCAAGAGGCAGGTCAGGTGGTCTGGTATTCCCATCTCCTTCAGAATTTTCCACAGCTTATTGTGATCCACACAGTCAAAGGCTTTGGCATAGTCAATAAAGCAGAAATAGATGTTTTTCTGAAACTCTCTTGCTTTTTCGATGATCCAGCAGATGTTGGCAATTTGATCTCTGGTTCCTCTGCCTTTTCTAAAAACAGCTTGAACATCTGGAAGTTCTTGGTTCATGTATTGCTGAAGCCTGGTTTGGAGAATTTTGAGGATTACTTTACTAGCGTGTGAGATGAGTGCAATTGTGCGGTAGTTTGAGCATTCTTTGGCATTGCCTTTCTTAGGGATTGGAATGAAAAGTGACCTTTTCCAGTCCTGTGGCCACTGCTGAGTTTTCCAAATTTGCTGGCATATTGAGTGCAGCACTTTAACAGGATCATCTTTCAGGATTTGAAACAGCTCAACTGGAATTCCATCACCTGCACTAACTTTGTTCGTAGTGATGCTTTCTAAGGCCCACTTGACTTCACATTCCAGGATGTCTGGCTCTAGGTGAGTGATCACACCATTGTGATTATCTGGGTCATGAAGATCTTTTTTGTACAGTTCTTCTATGTATTCTTGCCACCTCTCTCGAATGAGCACTTAGCTTGTTACTATTTGCCCAGAAATGCTACTAGTTTTATTTCTCTAGGAGGCTTCATCGTCATTGCCTTTTAGTTGCTAACTTGTGTCCAACTCTTGCGACCCCATGGCCTGTGGCCTGCCAGGCTCCTCTGTCCATGGGATTCTCCAGGCAAGAATACTGGAGTGGGTTGCCATTTCCTTCTCCAGCAGATCTTCCCAACCCAGGAATCGAACCCAGGTTTCCTGCATTGCAGGCATATTCTTTACCAACTGAGCTACGAGGGAAGCCCCTAGGAGGCTTGCTATCCCACTATTCTCCTATTTGACTACTTTCTATCTTCACTCTTGGTTCAAATCTCCAACCCTCTCCCTTCCTACCATCTCACCTTGAGATGATGAGTATATCCCATACTTCATTGAGATGCTAGAAACTCCAAGATGGTGATCCAAACTTCTCACCAACAAAACTGTCTAAATCAGTAGCATTTTCTCTTATCACATCCCCAAGACACTCCTCTGTAAAAGATTAATCACTCTGCCTTTTCACTTCCTGGGATGATCCTCTACTCCCCTCAGCAGATTCTCCCTCCTACTCATTCTATCAGCATACACACATGTTTTAAGAACAGTTTTGTTTTTACAAAAAAATGAGAGAAAGGTATACAGATTTCCTATATACCCCCTGATCCCACTCACACATAGCCTCTCCGGTTGACATGACTCACTGGAATGATACATTTTTACCAAGGATGAACCTACATTGACATATTATGATCACCTTAAGTCCATAGTTTACCTTAGGATTCTTACTTGGTATTGTACACCCTATGGGTTTGGACAAATGTATAATGACATAGATCCATCATTACAATATCATGTGGAATAATTTCACTACCCTAAAAAATCTTCTGTGCTCTGCCTATTCATCTGACCCACTTCACCCCACAACTGCTGATCTTTTTGCTTTCTCCATAGTTGTGCCATTTTTCAGCATGTCACAGAGTTGGAACCATACAGTAGGTAGCCTCTTCAGATAGGTTTCTTTCACCTAGTAACATGCATTTAAGGTCCCTTCTACAAGTCTTTCCATTGCTTGATAGCTCATTTCTTTTTATTGCTGAATAATATTCCATTGTCTGGATATACCACAGTTTATTTATCCATTTACCTACTTATAGACAACAAATATTTAAAAATCTTCCTTGGGTTCTGTACTCTTTCTCAGCCATTTTCCCACTTCTTGGCTTTTCTTTATGAGCCATAATCTCATATAACTAACATTTGCTTGATAGTTACATTTCTTCACCTCACACCCACTCCTCAGCCTCTTCACTGTGGTTTCTGATCACCATTCCCATCCCTGAAACTGTTTCTCAACAATGTCACTGGTGACTTCACATTGTCCAACTCAAAGGACTCTATTTGGATATAGGATTCATCAGTTCCATGTCATCATCCCCCTTCTATCTCAAAGCACTTCTTACTCTTGACTTCCACGATTTCACTCACTTCTAGTTTTCCTCACTCCTTGGATGTTGCTTCTCCATCTCCTTTGCAACCACCTTCTCTTCTACTTGGCCTATTAATGTGGGAGGTTCAGAGCTTGCCTCTGAGCCTTTCTCCCTCTCTTCTCTTCCCTGATTCTCTCCATGGCTTTAAACACCATTTGTGTATTGATCACTACCATAGTTATATTTCCAGCCCAAGTTTCTCCTGGGAAGTTCAGAGTCTTACATCCAACTTCTCACTTTATACCTTCATGGCTATTTCAGAGGCATGTGAAATTTCACTTATTCAAAATAGACTACTAAATTTCCACCCTTTTCCACCTTTCAGACTGTTTCTCTTTTCATACATTCCATCTTAGTCATATCACCACCATTTAAAGATATCAGGAACCTGGGAATCGTTCTGTATTCCTCGCTTTTCCTCATCTCCCACAGCCAAACCACCGAATGGTCATTTTGAACAGATCTTGGCCACTCACCTCCATTACTGCCACTCTCAGATGGTGCCTCTGGACCAGTGCAAAAGCCTCCTAATTACCCATTTCCCCCTATCTACCACCAACCTATATGTCCCAACGTATCAAAAGTGATGTTCCAACAATGTACGGTATTATCCCCAGCCCCTCTCCACACACAGAAAGGTTCTCAATTCACTCAACAAAATTCTGTTCCCCATAAGCCATTAATGCCAGATCTTTGCTCATGTGATACAGCCATACCAGCCAGCCTTAGTTGCCCATACACACCGCTTAAGAGGGCTTGAAATGTTCTGTTCTGACAGGAACACACACCAATGCTCTCATATCTAAATCACACAGCCTGCTGTGATTCCTCTTCAAGACTCAGCTCAGTGCTCAGCTCCTCAGAGCAGCTTTTCTCGATCACCCCATCAAGGCCCTGTTTTTTATCAGTGTCCTCACTTCTGCCAGTGCAGTCAACAACACTTGAAACTACACATGCATTTGACCACTTATCTTTTTCTACAAGCTTCAGGGTCCTCAACACTGTGAACTGTGTCAGTGTTGTTAACCTGTGTAAACTCAACAAGAAGGGTCATACCTGGCCTCCAGAGGCTCTCTGTATATGCAGATTAATGTACTCACCTGGGAGCACATCAACACAGCCATGACTGAAATTTCATAAAACATTTCAGATACTCCCCATGTTGAGCAATTATTTTATTAGGGCTCAGCCATCCACACAAAGAAAGGGAACAAAATAAAAGGCCAAACCACAGGAAGAGACCATTGTTTTAAAGGACTGGAGGAAGTTACAACTATTAAATACCAAACTGTGCTGGGAAATCAAACAGGAACCTAATAAAAAGAGAGCCTAATACCTTTTTCTTGAATTGGGTATTCAACCTGAAGTGATCTTTAAATTGTGCCATTTTTTAGGCTGTTCATTATTTAGATCAATTTGTTTGTGTAGACATGACACTATTTCCTTTGGAATTCAGATGGATTGAATGACAGTGGGAGTGATTAGGAATTCATTGATAGCTTATCAATAAATATTTAGTCAGCATCTTTTATATACACACACTGCCCCCAGCAGGAATGTCCCTAATTGTTCAGCCTTCAGCTTGGAAATACCCCAATAATAGGATCAGCTCTAAGGAGCTGTAGCCTCTTGCTGAGGTCACATGGCCCCTTCAGGGTAGGCTTAGGGCCAACAATGTTACTATTTCTCCTTAACTCATTTTCTGATGTTGGCTATGGTTTTACCTCTTCTTCCTTTAGAAATCAAACTGTATTCCTTCTTGGATAAATCAGTGCAGTCAGCTAGGGTATATGCCAAAAGTAAATGATTTTGGTGTGCTATAAAGTGATGTAGTTGACTTTTACAAAGCCTCTATGTTGAAATTCACTTATTCAAACTACACATGTTAAACTTGTTTTATGATATAGTAATCAAATTGTAGTTTCAGAAGGGAGGGGTGGGGGGAATGAGTCCTGCGAATTATGAATGGCTCCCATTCGAGTTAAACTACTGTGACTTTTTTACTTCAAATAAAACTTTTAGATATTGACTGTAACCTCAGATTAGGCACTTGCTTTTTAAAAACACATACAAGTGTTACCCTACATACTACTTCATGTTATAGGAGTCTTAATAACTTTAATAACAGCTATTTAAATATTTGCATTAGAATAAATAAGAAGTCAGACAAATGTCAATTACCATTATAGAAAGAAATTTGTATCAGGGGTCAGAAGAAAGAGTTAATACTTCCCTCACGAAACTTTTATGAAAGAAGGAAGGAGGAAGGACAGGAGGGAGGTGGGTGCAGGAGGGAGGGAGGAAGGAAGAAAGAAAAAATGAGATATGGAGGGAGAGATGGATGGAGGGAGGGAGCAAAGGGGAGGAGGAAAGAGGGAATTGAGGAATGTACATTCATTTCAAATACATTTGTTCTGCCTGGCTGAATAGCATCCCTCACTGAAGATGGAAAACACAAAGTGGAGAAATGGACAAATGTGCCAAATAAAAACATGGCCAAAGTGAAAGGCACAAGAGAGCTTACAGAAGAAGGAAGCCATTGCCACACTTGCATATGTCCTGTGTAAACACAGCAGACCCATGCAGAACCTAAGGAATTTCTGAGATTCATGCAATGCAAGCTGCAGAGCAAGAACTTCCAGAGTTCACCTCCCTGAACCACTCTAGGAATGAATGCCAGAGCACTCAGCTCACCAGGGTCAAGTGCAGAGCAGGAGATAGAAAGTCAACAGCCCCACTCCCCCCAAACCTTACAACTGCTGAACCCTCTTCACCTGAGAAGAGACTACATCCCCCTTGTTTCTCTGTTCAAGTCACATCCACAGATCTGCAGGTATCTCCATCTTAAGCATCACATCCTTCAACAGCACAAGCAGTTCCCAAATGGTATTGTGTTTACAGTTTTGTAAAAGGCGCCCAGAAGCTCCCAAAGAGTTTGTTAAGCCAAAGGGAAGTCCAAGTCACCTGCCACTAGAGCTAATGTGTCATGGATCAGTTGGGGGTACCTTGGATCTGCTCCAGAGCCAAGGAACTTTGAGTTTCAATCTTTTGTCCACAATGCTCCAAGTTTAAGGAAATCTGAGGTGCACCAAGAAATGAGAAATGGAACTTCCCTGGTATCTCAGTGTAAAGAATCCGCCTGCCAATGCAGTAGACATGAGTTCAACCCTTGATCCAGGAAGATTTCACATGCCGCAAAGCAACTAAGCCTGTGAGCCTCAACTATTAAGCCTGTGCTCCAGAGCCTGGGAGCTGCAACTACTGAGCCCACATGTCACAACTACTGAAGCCCAAGCCCCCCAGAGCTTTTACTCTGCAACAAGAGGAGCCACCACAGAAACAAACCTATGCTCCGCAACTAGACAGTAGCCCACACAACGAAGATTCAGCAAAGGCAAAAATAAATAAATACAATTTTATTAAATGTTTAAGAAATGAGAAATGAACCTAACCCTTACACCATTCACTGAAGAATAAAGAAACCTGATTCCTCCGATACCCTCATCCTCTTTAATACAAAAAATGTAGTTTTATAAGCCAGGCACAAAGCAGGCTAACAATCTTTTGTACAAATCCACGTCTTAGAGAATTAACCTACAATAGGGCCTGAGGAGTCTGGTGTGGAATTCTTGCTCCTTGAGTGTATCCTGCAGCTATATCTAAGACTGCTTTATTCACAAAGGATGACACCCCAAGCCCCAGAAGCAGGCTGACTTCCTTGTGGTCACTCAGTGGCAACCAGAATCTTGTTTTTAATTCTTTGCCAGGGCTCCTTCAAGTACATCATGTGTCTCTCATCCCAGTACACTTCCACAGGTATCAAAATTGCATGAATGTTTTTACAATGAAGCAGCATGATTTAGTGAGATCATGGGTGAAAGAATTCCTATCTTTGTTCCAAAAAGAGAGAATATTGATTCTTCAGAACTGCATTGCTTCTGGATATGCATGGTGGCCCCACCTAGGGGCCTTCACCAATCCCTCAACTGCAAATAACACTCAGGCATCTAACACTCTGCAAATGTGCAAGACACAAATGAAAAATACATGTGACCCCCTTTAGGTCCTAATGGGTCTATAAATACACCCAGATTGATTTACAGAGCAGCTCTTCACAAGAGTGCACATGACCAAGTGAAAGGCAGCAGCTTCAGTTAAGCTGTAGCTCAACAGGCTAGGTGCCTACCAGGCCCGGATCGTTGATCTCCATGCAGCCCTCTCCGCAGTATGCAGGTTATGGACTGCTGTATATCAGAGACTTTGGGGGTTACTTTGAAGAGTTGAGAGTAGGTATATTTAATCCATAAATTCCAAGGAATCTGGAAGAATGGAAAACATGTGGAGACAGGCCTGAGGTGCCTGTTCTATGCCTCTTAAGATGCCATGAACTTCAGTCCACTTCGCTGATTAACTTAACCATGACTCTGATGAGAATTCTCTGAATCTACCCAATGGGAAATGATCTCCATCCACATCAGCTTCATTATGTCCTGAACAAGAAACAAACATTGAACTGAACAGCACACAAAATATCCTTTATGCTGCCCCTAACTGCAAATGGATAACAGAGACAATCTTTACTAGCAAGGAATAGTATCATTTTGTCTTTAGGATGGAGAAGGCATGTTATGTAAGCCTGAGGATGGTTTTGCATGTCCTTCCCTGTTAGACATGCCCTTCTCAGCCTTCAGTAGGCACTGAAAATTGTCAACCTGATAGCTACCAACCTTCCAAAGAGATGTGGAGGTTTTTTTTTTTTTTAATCAAATGTCCTGATAAAAAGTACAAGTGGTCTAAGATTTTTTTTTTTTCCTGTTTGAGCAACACTGACTCTGAGATATCTGCTGATGATCAATCTTTGGTCATAGCAAGTTAAAAGCACATTATTGATAAGGAATAAAATAATGTTCTCTACTTGAAGAATAAAAACAAAATACACTTTAGCTGGGTTTCTACACACAGCTCACAAAGAATACTAGCAAATTGTATGAGTTTGAAGAATGGGTCAAGGCCTGCAGGACTTAACTTCTCAAATATAAATTCAGAAACCTGTACAACATGGGGACAAATGACCAAAAAGTGGAACACGCTTCAGGCTTGGGTTGTTCTACTGTTTCTCACATCAGAGGGTCACATTTATTCGATTCCTGTTCTTGCCCCTCCAGCAAAGTTACTATGACATGAAATCACACTTTGTATAACAGTAGTAGGAAATAGAAAAACCACCATTTACCACTGAAAGGAATTGAAAATACTCAAAAAAGCCTTCTTGCATCAGTCCATTTTTTGCTTTTGCAATGCTCATTTCCCTGAAAAACAAGAAAAAAATGACACATTCTGTCCAAAAGTGGGATCCCCAAGGCCCATGGTTTTGGGACCACCCGGAAAACACAAGCTTGGCCACATGAAGGGCAATGTTCTTGTTCTCACAGTTGCCAGAATAGCTAAGAGGCTTAGGAAGTTTCTGGCACTGTCAATGGCTTGGCACTGTTAAGCTTGTTCTATATTAAAACAGAACTCAGAGTCCTTTTTCTCGAATGGGGATTAAGCTGAGGATCGTGTTCTAGCAAGGGACACATAGGAAGTGAGGCTGATGAGCCTCATCATTTAGCACCCTTCATCAGATCTCTCCAGCCCTGATGTCCAAGCTCCCCAAATTGAGGTATCCTGGAACACACAGTTCATCAAATAGTTCACTGGCTGTACTCTGAGGAATGGGCACATGTTTAGGACAGTTACCTCCATCCTCTGAGGAAATACCCTGATTCAGGGAAACTTATTGACAGGAATTTTTCACTTGAGTTCTTCTAGGTGAATGGACAAGAGTAGAATGTCACCAGACAAATGCCATTTCCCTTGGACCTGCCACTGGCCTTATCATTACCACCCTCAAAGAATATTAGCATTCCTTGCATGTTTATCACATTCTAATAATTTACAAAGTCTTTTTCACATCTGAGAATCTGTTAAAACCTTGTCTTTTAACTGAATCCTGAACTGCAGTTCACTTAACTATTTCTTCACCATGGAGATCCTTTTGGATAAGGCAGGAATCACTGTCATTCTGAATATCTGGATAGAATAAGAAAACACACACATGTACACACACACAGACACTTTGTTATCCAAAGTGGATATCCAAATTGTTATCCAAATTCCAAAGGGCACACACAGACACTCTCTAGAGTGACTGAATCTTTGAATATTTTAGACCTGAAAACACCTAGTAACAGTTCTGCCTCCTGCTCACTTGTGTCTGTGGGATGATCAGCCACTTGAGTACCTGCCATTCTCTGCAAAAAAAAAACCAACAACTCTATCTCTGAAAACTGGTCTTAAAGCCAGAAACCTTCACTACAGTCTTCTCTCCCTGCTATTTTCTTCCCTTTTCATTCAAAATTCACTTAATCTTGGGCCTCATTCAGGCCCTTAGCCCTCAGCCCTTTGTCTCTCCCGTTGAGTTGCTGTGCTGTTCTTCTTGACCTGTCTAGCTCAGGTTCCAGACTGACTCAGCTCCTGAATCAACCCACCATCCTTCCTTACCCCTGGACCTAGGCTGATGATGAAGAAAGGCTTCTCTGCCTAGAAGAGGCCACCAGCTGTATAGAGTATCTGATACTCGGGTTGGTATTGGGGGTGAGAAAGAGGTCCTTTTATTCTGCCCAGCACCTCACCTATTCCCACAACCATCCTATCTCTTCCATCTTCCTGATCTGGTCCCTTTAATCTTCATTCCACGGTTTTCTCTTTAGTTTTAAGACTCCTCTCTCTCCTAAAGGGCTTTGTTTAATCATCCTCATGACTGTATCTTCAAATTCTCCCTCTCAGTTGGTCCCTTTAGCTTAACTTAGAAGAGTACCTAAATCCTTCCATTCTTAAAATTTGAAAAAAGACAAATTTGATGACCAAAACACTTGTTCAAAGTTTCATCCTCCACTTTCTCCCACTCATTCATTCATTCGTGCACTCCTTCTCCTAGCTCCCTCTCTCCTTTCCTTAATCTCATATTCCCTCTCCAGCCAAAATTGGTGAAAAACCATATGAGTCTATCACCTCTGCTCCTTTTCTTGTGACTTTTTAAACAATTGCAGTGCCCTGCTAGGCTTCCATGGAAGCATTTCCTCTGATTAGCTTCCTAGACCAAGTCTGACCAGCTTTTCCCAGTGCTACCCTCTCTGTAGAAATGACTGGCAATCCATTCCTCAATACTCTTTCCTCGCTTGCTTTGTTAGACTAAGTTCTCCTACTCTGTCCTTTTTAAAGGCACTTCTGGCTTTTCATGTTTCCATATTTCTCTGAATTCAGTCCTTTACCCTAGACTCTCTTTTTTTTTTTTTTTGATGCAAAATGTGCGTTTTTTTCTTTCTTTATTTTTTTTTTATTTTTTTATTAGTTGGAGGCTAATTACTTCAACAACATTTCAGTGGGTTTTGTCATACATTGATATGAATCAGCCATAGATTTACATTATTCCCCATCCCGATTTCCCCCTCCCACCTCCCTCTCCACCCCGATTCCTCTGGGTCTTCCCAGTGCACCAGGCCTGAGGCACTTGTCTCATGCATCCCACCTGGGCTGGTGATCTGTTTCACCATAGATAGTATACATGCTGTTCTTTTGAAACACCCACCCTCACCTTCTCCCACAGAGTTCAAAAGTCTGTTCTGTATTTCTGTGTCTCTTTTTCTGTTTTGGCATATAGGGTTATCGTTACCATCTTTCTAAATTCCATATATATGTGTTAGTATGCTGTAATGTTCTTTATCTTTCTGGCTTACTTCACTCTGTATAAGGGGCTCCAGTTTCATCCATCTCATTAGGACTGGTTCAAATGAATTCTTTTTAATGGCTGAGTAATATTCCATTGGTGTATATGTACCACAGCTTCCTTATCCATTCATCTGCTGATGGGCATCTAGGTTGCTTCCATGTCCTGCTATTATAAACAGTGCTGCGATGAACATTGGGGTGCACGTGTCTCTTTCAGATCTGGTTTCCTCAGTGTGTATGCCCAGAAGTGGGATTGCTGGGTCATATGGCAGTTCTATTTCCAGTTTTTTAAGGAATCTCCACACTGTTTTCCATAGTGGCTGTACTAGTTTGCATTCCCACCAACAGTGTAAGAGGGTTCCCTTTTCTCCACAGCCCTCTCCAGCATTTATTGCTTGTAGACTTTTGGATAGCAGCCAATCTGGGTGTAATGGTACCTCATTGTTTTTGATTTGCATTTCTCTAATAATGAGTGATGTTGAGCATCTTTTCATGTGTTTGTTAGCCATCTGTATGTAACAAGTGGTGCTGGGAAAACTGGTCAACCACTTGCAAAAGAATGAAACTAGAACACTTTCTAACACCATATACCCTAGACTCTCTTACTACACAGTGTCCTTGAGTTTCCCCATTAACCTGCAGTCATATGATGACTGTGCTCAATGGTTCACTCTAGATGCCACGTGAGTTCAGTTCAGTTCAGTTGCTCAGTCATGTCCGACTCTTTGCGACCCCATGAACCGCAGCACACCAGCCCTCCCTATCCGTCACAAACCCCTGGAGTCTACTCAAACTCATGCCCATCGAGTCTGTGATGCCATTCAGCCATCTCATCCTCTGTCATCCCCTTCTCCTCCTGCCCCCAATCCCTCCAAGCATCAGGGTCTTTTCCAATGAGTCAACTCTTCTCATGAGGTGACCAAAGTATTGGAGTTTAAACTTCAGCATCAGTCCTTCCAATGAACACCCAGGACTGATCTCCTTTAGGATGGACTGGTTGGATCTCCTTGCAGTCCAAGGGACTCTCAAGAGTCTTCTCCAACACCACAGTCAAAAGCATCAATTTTTCGGCGCTCAGCTTTCTTCACAGTCCAACTCACATCCATACATGACCACTGGAAAAACCATAGCCTGACCAGACGACCTTTGTTGGCAAAGTAATGTTCTCTGCTTTATTAATGCTGTCTAGGTTGGTCTAACTTTCCTCCAGGAGTAAGCGTCTTTAATTCACCGCATCACCGTCTGCAGTGATTTTGGGCCCCAAAAAATAAAGTCTGACACTGTTTCCACTGTCTCCCCATCTTTTCCCATGGAGTGATGGGACCAGATGCCGTGATCTTAGTTTTCTGAATGTCTGAGCTTTAAGCCAACATTTTCACTCTCCTCTTTCACTTTCATAAGGGAGGGTTTTTTAGTTCCTCTTCACTCTCTGCCATAAGGGTAGTGTCATCTGCATATCTGAGGTTATGATTTCTCTGCCCAGCAAATCTCGATTCCAGTTTGTGCTTCTTCCAGCCCAGCGTTTCTCATGATGTACTCTGCATATAAGTTAAATGAGCAGAGGTGACAATATAACAGCCTGATGTACTCCTTTTCCTATTTGGAACAAGTCTGTTGTTCCATGTCCAGTCCTAACTGTTGCTTCCTGACCTGCATACAGTTTCTCAAGAGGCAGGTCAGGTGTCTGGTATTCCCATCTCTTTCAGAATCTTCCACAGTTTATTGTGATCCACATAGTCAAAGGCTTTGACATAGTCAATAAAGCAGAAATAGATGTTTTTCTGGAACTCTCTTGCTTTTTCGATGATCCAGCAGATGTTGGCAATTTGATCTCTGATTCCTCTGCCTTTTCTAAAACCAGCTTGAACATCTGGAAGTTCTTGGTTCATGTATTGCTGAAGCCTGGTTTGGAGAATTTTGAGGATTACTTTACTAGCGTGTGAGATGAGTGCAATTGTGCAGTAGTCTGAGCATTTCTTTGGCATTGCCTTTCTTTGGGATTGGAATGAAAACGGACCTTTTCCAGTCCTGTGGCCACTGCTGAGTTTTCCAAATTTGCTGGCATATTAAGTGCAGCACTTTCACAGCATTATCTTTCAGGATTTGAAGTAGCTCAACTGGAATTCCAAACATCTCCAATCAATATACCTAAACCTGAACTCCTTACCTTCTCCAAACTGGCTCTGTCTTTATTGTTTATCACTGAGAAGGGCACTTCCTCCATCTCATCATTCAAACCAGACACTAAAGACTCAACTTTAGATTCCTACACTCTCCCTTCCCACATCCAATCACTCACCACACCCCGTTAATATACCTTCTTACTAGCTTTTCCCTTTCTCTCCACCACCTTTCTATGGATCCCCATCTCTCCCTCACTAATGCCTGGGCTACAGTCTGGAGTCTCCTGATGTTTCTCACAGACTATTAAGGCACTTTCAACTCCATGTCTACCTTCTGGTCATTGCCTCATTGCTACCCAATCCACCCTACATATATGAACATTGGTTTTTGAGACAAAATCAGTACGAGTATGGGTTTAAAAAATACTTCAAAAACAAAAACTAAAGCCTGGATTAGTGGATAAATGTACTTGGGTGCTTTTAAAACAGTAAATTGTGACCCATTGGTGGATTTTAAAATCAATTTAATGGGTCTCAACCAGTATTAAAAGAATATGAAATAAAATAGAATAGACAATACTAGAGTATATTACCAAATAGAAGGGCAAACTTGTAAACCTTTTTCTTCAGTTTTTGTGTGTTTCTGTGTATGCATAGATAGACCTGAGACATTTATGTATGTATGTATACCTATATACAATATAGATATACATGGCAGGGTAATATGTATTTTATATTGGGAGGTTGCAGAAAGTATTTCTAAATCATCTGCAGTACAGTAGTCAGATTCATCAATACTTCTCCATTTGCATCTCCCACCACTTGCTTGACTTCTTCTAGAACTTTATATTCTAGACCAGGGCATTCTAAGAGAAATAGAATGCAAACTACCAATGTAAGCCATATATGTATTCAAATATTTCTGGTAATCACCTTAAAGAAAGTAAAACAAAATAGGTGAAATCAGTTTTAATGATATGCTTTCTTTAATTCAACACATCTAAAATATTACCATTTCACCATCTGATAAATAAAAATTACACTGAGATATATTCCTTTTTTGTATCATTTTTGAAATCCTGTGTGTACGTTGCATTCAATGCATGTTAGTTCAGATACCACATTTCGCTCAGTAGTCACGTGTACTTAGCGACTACTCTAATCATTCTGTACATGATAGACTAGTTATAGTTGCATAGTTAACTACCTAAACAACTCATCTTCCTTATACTTTCATGTCTTCTCACATACTGTTCCCTATGCTTAGAATCCCCTTCAATTTTGCTTTGTCTTTAAATAACCTGGTAATTCCTACTCATCCTTTTAAATTTGCCTCAAGGGCCACACCCACCGGAAACTTCCCTGATCAACAAGGCCCAGTTAGACACTCTCCTCCTGGATCCTAGAGCAAAATGCTCCTAAGGCAATACTCTTCTGCCCTATAACCTTTCATTTACACACTGCCTTACCTACTTAGACTGTGAGCTTCCTGAAGGCAAAGAAGGTTCTTAGAACTTCGCAGTTACTATCACACAGAGGGTACTTAGTGAAAACTTGTTGGATATATTAAAATTTCTAGAGCCACAACATGGAACACATAGAAGGATCCAGGGGTTCACAGAGTGAGTCATGCCTTGAGCAGGGAGCCTCAGTCCCCATGCCTGACACACTTATGTTTCTGTTTAATAAACCTGCATCGTGAGCTTTACTATTTGGGGCTACTTACACTCTTACATTAATGAGAAGAGGCATGATCCTAACAACGCAGCTGTATCTGAGGTTCCTTGTGTCAGCCCTTTACTGATCTGCAGAAGATATCTTCTCTGGCTCCAGACCCCACCCACCATGCCTCACTGCAGGGCTGGACCAAACCACTTCAGATGATGATTATTAAAACTTCCAGGAAAAAAGAGAAAAAAAAAACAACAAAAAACCACAGGGTCCTCCATTCAAATTATTTTAAAGACTCTCTTGTTGAAAAGCTTTTCTTACCTACCCTAAATCCTTTGTGCTGCACTGTCAGCCCACCTCCTCCTGTTTGGATCTCAGGAGAGCTACAGAAGAGCTTACCATGAGACTCAAAAAAAAGAACCCTCTTATGCTTCAATAACAGCATTAAATCACCCTTAAGTCTTCTCTTCTCCAGGGTAAACAATCCAAATTTCTTTAGCCTTCCTCCATAGATCTTCTTTTACAAGCTTTTAATCGCTGCGGTGGCATGCCTCCAGACCAAGCTCTCCAAGTTCCTACGTCCTACTGCTGTTGTAAAGCTTAGCGCTGCGGACAGCTGAGTGTTACTGCAGCCTTACGAGGGATAATATCCGCTTCATATTGTGTAACGGCCTCAAGAAAACTTGAATCAGCGTGACGGTAACTCTCAAAATTAGGAATTGGTGATGTTTAACTTAAACTGTCTACCGCTTTTATTCTTTAAAATATTGACAATAGGATGAAAATGATTATGGTTTCACTGTAGTTATGTGGCATTTCATGCGTTTATTTCTCTTCTAACATTATGGCCAAGGGCCATCTGGAAAGAAATAGCAGTAGTCATATCAGCTAATGCTTTTGAATATTTTGTGCATGCCAGGTATTACTCTATACATTCTACATATTTAACTTTTCAAATAAAACAAATGAGGTAGATGCTATTACTGTCACCTTACTAATGAGAAAATAGGCACAAGAAGATGAAGTAACTTGACCAAAGTTATGTGGATGGTAAATACTAGAGCTGAGATTGACAATACAAAGAGTCTGCTTCACTCTTAACCACTTTAGTTTCTAACATAATAATATGTTTACTGAACCCACTGCTACTTGTCTTATTCAGACCTCACAGCCATATTGTTTAAAATTTCTTCAGAAGCTGTTTCTGCAATTAAAGGAATAAGCACCAATGAAATATTTCAATAAAACATCTCCTAAAAAAAAAAAAACATCTCCTAAGACTAGTAATCATTAACTACCCCAAAATACAGAAACCATATTTCAAAAAAGTGTGACTATTATTCTAATCATATGCATTCTGGACATACAGACATATATTGTATAAAGGTATCAGCTACTTATTTTCAAAAAAATTGGAGTGTAGATGCATAAAGATAAAATCATTATTTTAGATATTTTAAAGCCACCTTAAAATTAACCATATTTAAATAATTCTTTCTGACTCTTAAGGTCATGAACATTTGTAACTGTCTTTCTCTATGTAACTCAGAATGAGTTAGCTGATGATGCCAGAATCCCAGCAATATCAGAAATATACACCCAGTAACTCGATTATTATTGCTGTTTCAGTTTCCATGCTGAAATCCTTTTTTTATCAGAAAGCATGATATCCTAAGACATGGGGTCCTTTGCCATTGATTGTACAATCAATTGATTGTACAAAGCTCAATCTGCTTTGTGGAGTATGTGAGATGATTAGAAGGAATATGGAGACACCAAGTTAAATGACATCACATAGTCACAAGCTGATTTCTTTCATCATCTCTTTCAATCATTCTGATTGAGTGAAAGAGAATAGGTCATTGTTGAGGTCCTATTTTTTTCCCTTCCCGAACACTTGAA
Organism: Cervus canadensis; assembly: GCF_019320065.1. Classification (NCBI taxonomy): domain Eukaryota; kingdom Metazoa; phylum Chordata; class Mammalia; order Artiodactyla; family Cervidae; genus Cervus; species Cervus canadensis. The sequence goes on along the minus strand of NC_057399.1, from coordinate 45,020,759 downwards.
AATCTTTCCTTTAACAAAGAATGAACAGGCCACAAGCACAGAGACGTGAACAGACAATAGTACATGATAGAATTTAATTACATTGTTTTATTTTTTTTGTATGTACTTTTATAGTTACCTTTGATCTATAGCCTGTGGCAGTGACTTTCCATTTCTCATAGTGATATAAAGTATACTTTTAAATGAATTATAAAGTGAGTTAAAATATATTAAATTTTAATAGTGCATGAAAAATGGCAATAATTATAAAGTAGGCATACCAATGACTGAACTTGGAGAAAGGAATGATGAAATATTATGGCTTAGCCCACTGTAATAAAAGATGAAAAACTAAATCCTTGAAGACATGCAGTCTCTTCACTCTGTGATCAGAAATGGCCAGCAAAGACAAGAGCAATTCCATCTCTGCATACAGGAAATTCTTGCAGGCACATCTTAATGGAGATGGGAATCTGTCCCTTTGGATAACACATGAGTCAGTGCGGTGTACAGAGCTAGTCTTCATCTTCTGGAGTTCACTGTGAACAAGGTTTTATAGACATTTACTTTCCCAGCTGCAGAGAAACTCTTGGAATTTGAAATTGTTTTTCCCCAAGGTACTGAATTGCTTCAAACATATTTACTAAAAAACTGTAGCTTTATCAACCATCTCCTTGTTCCCGGATTTATTCTGAACTCACAAGACAAAATATACACAAATTTTGTTGTATAAATCAATCTCCAAATACTGGGGTGATTCTGCTGGGAATGAGTACAATCCTATTTGGTATTTCATTCCAACTTTGTGACTCAAAGGTATCTCCAGAAAATATTAGCCTGCCTGTCTATAAAGTTTTCTAAAATATATATAAAATTGAAATTAAGCATTTCCAAACCTTAAAAACAGGTATGAATCTATAAGCTAAAAAGAAGCCAAGAAGCCAATGAGATTTCACAGAAATCTACTCATTGATCATCAGTTTTAAGCAATGTGTAATAATTATTTTATTGACACACATATTCATTCATGAATGTTTACAGTATTAGGTCTATGATATAGGGTATATAAAAGAGAAGAGAACCCCTGCTATCAAAGTATGAATATATAATAATATATCTATATTCATGTATTGGAGTCCTAAGAGTGAATGTAGAAACTATGGATTAAAGAGATAGTATTAGGAGTTTGACTTTATGTTCTTACAGAGAGGCTTTTGGAATTAATTCTGATGAAATGGGATTCTCAACATGTAAATGGTCAAAGAAACAGCCAGAAAGTTCATCTAAGCCCGACTTTCTAAATTCCAAGTGTCTCTAGAATGCTACTGGAAACTGACAATTGGAAAGACTGAGGCTCATCTGGGATGGAGCAGATTAACATTTTGCAGCTTTCCTCCTGCACGTCCCTACAGATTACATTGATTATTCTGTTGTATGTCCCAACCCCCAAACACACATCCCCTTCTTCTTGGCTCTTTTGAATTAAGAATCCCATCCAGATGCAAGTTCCCAGGAGGGGAAGCTCAAGACAGCTCAGTGCACTTCCTAGATCTACAGCTTGCTCATTTCAGAAAGCAGGTTTCCATATGGAGTTATAGCACAAGCATCTGTGTTTACCAATTTTTTTTAACTTTGTGAAACGGACAGGATTGATACAAATATACGTAGCTGAAGAATGAGGGAAGCAGTGGAGGGATAAAATAGGAGTCCCGCTATCGCTGATTCTAAACCAGGATGGAAATTGGAGCCCTGGCTCTGGCTTAGGACACCCACTTGTAGAGGAGGTATGGAGCCAGACTTTTTGGCAAGAGCCAGAGGTAGAAGCTACAGGAAGAGGGTGTTTCGTGACAGACAAACCACTCAGCCTAAAACCTTATGCATGGGCAGACACTGGAAAGATAATTCTAGTTTACTTCTCTCAAATATTTTATCTAAGGGAAAGAAACCAAAGCATCCGATCTGTGTGCATTACCCACAAGCTCTTCTCTGTGGCATAATGACTGAGGCGATGGCCCTACCTCTGACGTGCCCCACTCAACCTGGCCTTTCCCTTGCAGTGGCTTCATTACTGCAAAGGAGCAGAATTTTTTCTGTTTTGAACACTTCTTGTCCTCTGGCCTCATTCAGGATAGGAAATGAATACTTTCCCAACATGTTTAAAGAGAAAATAGGTTAAACTATTTGGTTCAGAATATAATATTTTCCTCCTTAACTAAAGGCTGCCCTTAGTTAACTATTCTAAGATAAAAGAGTGACACACCAACTTATATTTTAAAATACACAATCTTGTGTAATAGGAACATAGTAAATCACTTGGATTTATTTAATTGACTTTTATTTGTATAACACGCTACGCAAATAGTTTCTTTTCAACAACCTAAGGAACAAAATGAAACTAAATTTGAGGAAATTAACAAAACCAAGAAGGAAGCAATGTTATTAAAGATCTGTTAATGGAAGGCTTCAACAACATCTCTGGCCACAAATCACAGGAAAATATTGAAAAGTAGTTTTTTTTAAATTGAATTTTAAAAGTATTAGAATTGTTTTTCAATGTCATTACCACACCCCCAAGACTAAATGAGTAAAATACAACTATCCAATGGGTACTATAAATTTTAAGAGTTTTGTGTAATTCCTTAATTCCAAATGTCTGTTGTGACACTTCTTATAGACCATTCAAAATCATTTCATTCTTCTTATAAATCTCTGATTTTTGCCTTTAACTCATTTACAATTAAGGGTAGATGACTTAAGACACATTAGGTCACTTATGCATAGTAACAATGTAATATTTACTGACTAAAAGGATAATTAATTACTATACAACTTCCCTCACATATTTATTTTTATTGTTACTCTTCTTGCCTGAGAATCCCATAAACAGTATGAAAAGGCAAAAAGATGTGACACTGAAAGGTGAACTCCCCAGGTCAGTAGGTACCCAATATGCTACTGGAGAAGAGCAGAGAAATAGCTCCAGAAGGAATGAAGAGGAAGAGACAAGTGGAAAAAACACCCAGTTGTGGATGTATATGGTGGTGAAAGTAAAGTCTGATGCTCTAAAGAACAATATTGCATAGGAACCTGGAATGTTGTCAATGAATCAAAGTAAATTGGAAGTGGTCAGACAGGAGATGGTAAAAGTGAACATCCGCATTTTAGGAATCAGTGAGCTAAAATGGACGGGAATGAGCGAATTTAATTCAGATGACCATTAGATCTACCACTGTGGGCAAGAATCTCTTAGAAGAAATGGAGCAGCCCTCATAGTCAACAAGAGAGTCCGAAATGGGGTACTTGGGTGCAATCTCAAAAATGACCAAATGATTTCAGCTCATTGCCAAGGAAAACCATTCAATATCACAGTAATCCAAGTCTATGCCCCAACCACTAACACCGAAGAAGCTGAAGTTGAATGGTTCTGTGAAGACCCACAAGACTTTCCAGAACTAACACCAAAATAAAAGATGTCCTTTTCATCATAGGGGACTGGAATGCAAAAGTAGGAAGCCAAGAGATACCTGGAGTAACAGGTGAGTTTGGCCTTGGAGTACTAAAAGAAGAAGGGCAAAGACTAGCAGCATTTTGCCAGGAGAATGCACTGGTCACAGCAAACACCCTCTTCCATAAACACAAGAGATGACTCTACACATGGACATCACCAGATGGTCAACACCGAAATAAGATTGATCAAATACATTCCTTGCAGCCAAAGATAGAGAGGCTCTATACAGTCAGCAAAAACAAGACTGGGAGCTGACTGTGCCTCAGATCAGAAACTCCTTATTGCAAAATTCAGACTTAAATTGAAGACATAGGGAAAGCCACTAGATCATTCAGGTATAACCTAAATCAAATCCCTTACAATTATACAGTGGAAATGACAAATAGATTCAAGGGATTAGATCTGATAGACAGAGTGCCTGAAGAACTATGGATGGAGGTCTGTGACATGGTACAGAAAACAGTAATCAAAATCATCCTCAAGAAAAAGAAATACAAAAAGGCAAAATGGTTGTCTGAGGAGGCTTACAATAGCTGAGAAAAGAAGAGAAGCAAAAGGCAAAGGAGAAAGGGAAAGATATACCCATCTGAATGCAGAGTTCCAAAGAATAGCAAGGAGAGACAAGAAAGCCTTCCAAAGTGAACAATGCAAAGAAAGGAGGAAAACAATAGAATGGGAAAGACTAGAGATCTCTTCAAGAAAAGTACAGTTACTAAGGAGGCTTTTAATGCAAAGTTGGGCACAAAAAAGGACAGAAACGGTATGGACCTAACAGAAGCAAAAGTTATTAAGAAGAGGTGGCAAGAAAACACAAAAAGATTTTAAAGACACAGATAACCACGATGGTGTGGTCACTCACCTAGAGGCAGACATCCTGGAATGTGAAGTCAAGTGGGCCTTACGAAGCATCATTATGAACAAAGCTAGTGGAGGTGATGGAATTCCAGTTGAGCTATTTCAAATCTTAAAAGATGATGCTGTGAAAGTGCTGCACTCAATATGCCAACAAATTTGGAAAATGCAACAGTGGCCACAGGATTGGAAAGGTCCATTTTCATTCCAGTCCCAAACAAGGGCAATACCAAAGGATGCTCAGACTATCACACAATTGCACTCATTGCACATGCTAGCAAGGTAAAGTTCAAAATTCTCCAAGCCAGGCTTCCACATTATGTGAACCAAGAACTTCCACATGTACAAGTTGGATTTAGGAAAGGCAGAGGAACCAGAGATCAAATTGCCAACATCCGTCAGATCATCAAAAAAGCAAGAAGTTCCAGAAACAGAGTCACTGCTGCTTCATTGACTATGCTAAAGCCTTTGACTGTGTGGATCACAACAAACTGTGGAAAATTCTTCAAGAGTTAGGAATACCAGACCACCTGACCTGCCTCCAGAAAAACCTGTATGCAGGTCAAGAAGCAACAGTTAGAAATGGACATGGAACAACAGACTGGTTCAAAATTGGGAAAGGAGTAGGTCAAGGCTGTATATTGTCACCCTGCTGATTTAACTTATATGCAGAGTACATCGTGTAAAATGCTGGGGTGGATGAAGCACAAGCTGGAATCAAGGTTGCTGGGAGAAATAGCAATAACCTCAGATATGCAGATGATACCACTCTTATGGCAGAAAGTGAAGAAGAACTAAAGAGTCTCTTGATGAAAGTGATGAGAGTGAAAAAGCTGGCTTAAAGCTCAACATTCAGAAAAGTAAGAGAATGGTATGTGATCCTGTCACTTCATGGCAAATAGATGGGGAAACAATGGAAACGGTGACAGACTATTTTCTTGGGCTCCAAAATCACCATGGATGGTGACAGCAGCCATGAAATTAAAAGACACTTGCTTCTCGGAAGAAAAAAGAAGACAAAACTGTGCTTAGTTGCTCAGTCATGTCTGACTCTCTGCAACCTCATGGACTGTAACCTGCCAGGGTCCTCTGTCCACAGGGATTTTGTGGAAAGAATACTGGAGTGGGTTGCCATGCCCTCCTCCAGGGATGACAAAACTAGACAGTGTATTAAAAAGCAGAGACATTGCTTTGCCTACAAATGTTCCTATTGTCAAAGCTATGGTTTTTCCAGTAGTCATGTTTGGATATGAGAGTTGGACCATAGAGAAGGCTGAGCACCGAAGAATTGATGCTTTCAAACTGTGGTTCTGGATAAGTTTCCTGAGTCCCTTGGACTGCAAGGAAATCCAACCTAAATCCCTAAGGAAATCAACCCTGAATATTCATTGGAGGGACTGCTGCTGAATCTGAAGCTCCACTACTTTGGCCACCTGATGCAAAGAGCTGACTCATTGGAAAAGATCCTGATGCTGAGAAAGACTGAAGGTAGGAGGAGAAGTGGACAATAGAGGATGAGATGATTGGATGGCATCACTGACTCAATGGACATGAGTTTGAGCAAGCTCTGGGAGATGGTGAAGGGCAGAGAAGCCTGGCATGCTGCAGTCCATGGCGCTGCAAAGAGTCAGACATGACTGAACAACTGAACAACAAGAAATGCTATTTATTATATATAAAACTGTTATTTATTGACTAACATCAGCATTCAAATACACATTGTGATATTCTGAAAGCTATATTCCCATTCAGCATCTTGGATCATTGTAACTCAGTGTTAAACTCCAATTCATCTTTATCTGAAAAGACTCACATGAAATAAACATATTCTCTAACATTCACTTGAAAGTCAACCACGACACCTTTCATTAGGAAAAAAACTGCTATAAACCTGAAATGTTCTAGAAATAGAAGTCATTACATTGAAATATTCAGAAAATAAACACAAACTATTTTATGTCATTCTAAATTACCACCTTCTCTCTAGGTCAACCTTAGCTGTGTCTCTTTCATGAACCTATGTGCTTCATAAAATACCCATTCTTCCTGTTGTTGTTGTTGTTTTTTCAATAAATCCACCATTGAAAGTGACCAAAAATGGTGATGCATAGTGATGTGTGTAGCTTGTGGGCTGGGCCTACCTTGCTCACTGAAACTTGGACTTATAGCTGGTATCTCCTGGTAAAAGACAATGCAAACACTGCAAACTTTTACTGGACCTCAGATTCTATGCACAAATCACTGCTCATTTTTCTACTGAAAACTGTACATGCCACTTTATAATTCAAAGTACTTTTTTAATCAAAGACTCTGCAACTCTTAATGTATTTTGCCTAATGCACAGACTCAACTAAACAGGCCACAAACTGATCTCTTTGAAATACAAGAAAGAATGATTTATGAGAGACAAGGAACTAAAGCTTGTTTTCAGATGTTTTGACATCAACTTCTGATAAAGTCATTTTAAAGAGTATTGAATGCAATGAGCATACATCACAATTCTAACTTCTATGGTAGTGCCTAATTTGACCCTCATTGAGGAAACAAGATGAGGTCACGTGAATCAGTCCAGGACCAGTTCCAGTCCACATGTAAGGAAGCATCAATGTAGTATTTATATTTTGGTAGTTTATGGGGAAATCTCCAATCCATTATCATTGTTTAAGCTCCAGAGCAATTCTATGAGACAATCAAGGAAAGAGTTAGGAGTACCAATTTCCATGGGAGTAAAAACTGAAGCTACAATTTGCAAATAGATATTATAAGGTAAGATATTATAAGACATCAGGGAAAAAATGAGAAATCAATGAGAAACAAAGGAAGGCTACATGAAAGAAAAACCTACTCAACTTTAACCACCCAAGCATTTCATAGATGCTGTCATAGCCCTTCTTTCTCTCACAATAGTTGCCAATGCTACCATCATAGATGCCAAGTGGCAGTTTGAAGGTCACACAACTACTAAGTGCAAACTTAGGTTTGATTAAGATTCTCTGATGATGTCATGGTTCGTTCTTCCATTACTTGCACTCCCTGGGTTGGGAGGTATAGAATTTGGATTTTCTGAAACCCCTCCCCTGTCTCAAAAAACAACAACAACAACAACAAAAAAACAGAAGACTATTCTTAGGATAAATGACACTAAAACCCTCATTGCAAAAGAGTTTGAATCACATTATCATTAACAGGCAGAATTCTTCTCTTGTTCAGTTTGAGTCACTTTCTCAGCTAGGTCACAGAGTACCTGTTTAACTTGAATGGCAAAGAAATAAAGAGGAAAAACACCCATACTTTCTATCACTGACATTTTCTGGTCCAGCAAGGACAAGCCCCAGAGTTAATAAGTTCCTATCTGATAAATGCGGGGAAAAGCTAGTAACGCGATTCTAGGGACCTGAGAATTTCTACAAATTGAAGTGGGAGTGGTGAGAAGAATTACAGAGCTAACCTGACTCAAATCAGTAGGGTAGACATGTCAGAGCGAAAATAAAAAGAGGTGTTTTCTAAGGAAACAAATACAAGAAGCAATAAATGATAGGCATTTCTTGTTTCTTTGCCAAACTTCTATAGGCAGCTTACTAAAGCAGTTTTGTGTTTAGTCTTGCCCAACAAGTCAGAAGCTGAAACTGGTAATAAGGATAATCATAGAGACTTTGACCCTCCATGGACAGAAGCCAGATTCTCATCCATTTTTTGAAACGAAGAAAACAAAATATTGCAGGTGGCTTAGCCCATAGGGTCATTTTACAGATTATCTGAATTACTTACAACAGTAACTGAACAGACTTGCAACAGACAACCACATGAAACCACAGATGGAAAGTCTTTGAAAATACAAATATTTGACCCAGGCTGAAGAAAGGATTAAATATATACTCTAAAGTGAAAACAAGTGGAAAGCATATACGGTATGCTACCATTTGCATTTAAAAAATGCATGTGTGTGTGTGTGTGTATGTAAGCATAAACCAACTCTAAAAAGGTACTTATGTCACAGTCAACAGTTAATTCCAAGGAGCTAAACTGAGTTGCTACGGATCAGCAGAGGAAAAGAGACTTATCTTTATGTTCTATTTTATACCTCTTAAATTTGGTGCTATGAAACTATATTGCCTATTCAAAAAATAAAATTGAAGGTTTTTTTGAAGAAAGGTTTGTTAAGGACTTTCGAGTTAGGAGGAAAAAATGCACATAAAGAGAACTTAAAATGGTACCACAGTAAGATTTATAATACAGGTTGAGAAATCAAGCCAAATTCTGTACTTTTATTTAATTCCAAACTGTAATGTTTTGAAATTTAACAAGGTGAGGTAGAAATCCATTTTTATAGCTTAGAAGTATAAAAATATGGGATAAACAAACATCGCTGGGTAAGATTTTACGAGGTCAAGAGCAGTCATTTAAGAGTAACCTTGCTGTATTTGCCTTTATACATAGTCCTTGAATCTACAGTCGTGTCTGTGTGTGCATGTAAGAGTATCTACTTCTTTATAAGTGTTTGGGAAAAATTCCATGTTTCACTAAAGCCTATCAAAGTCATACCATAAACTGTACTATAATTATATGTCATGTGTATCAAAAGATGACTAGGCTTGAATATGCTTGCTTCCATAACACCATTTCTCCCACTAAATTAAGAGATGGCGGTTTTATATACATTTCAAATTTTTACAAAATACATGACACAAAATTTGTACCATAAGTGACTCAAAATAAAAAATACTCGGTTTGATTCAACCAGCACTTACTGAGCATCATCAAGACCCCAGTTGCTGTCCCAGCATTGAGAGATGCAAAGCTGAGCTATGTCCTATCTCTGCAAGGAGTTAATGGTCCAGTGGGAAAATTAACTTATCAGGGGAGACTATGTGATGAGTGTTATACATATCAAGAGTTTGTGTTGATGACACCCTGCAAGCCAATGAAGCACAGAATTTAATGGAAAACTGGAAATATTTGAGAAAGAAGGGAAAAAAGGAGGGCAAAATAGTGGACAGAGACCAAGAAGCAGAGGTTAATTGTAAGTAAACATTACACACCATTATTCCTTAGACTTAAATAAGAACATGCTTTTATCATTGGCGGAAGTTTATCCCAAAGCTAAAATGCAGGAATCTCCATAAAATTTCCAAGTATTGCAAACTTTCAACTTGGAAGCTCACGTTGGCCAGAGGAGTAATTTGTTAGAAATTTAAAACTGGCAATTACATCTGCGGTTTCTTCTGCTGGAATTGTTCTTGTAAAAGATTTATGGGAGGAAAACCTTCCTCCTTGGCTTATTCATAAAATAAAATGGTGTAGGATACAATAGATATACAGACAAAGATGTTTTAATATGGTCTTCTCTGTGCATTCACAATATAAGGACAAAGCAAGTTCTTTGTTTTGGAAAGAATTAATGAGACTCATTTCATGGGTCAGAGGTGTGGAGTTTTATATTGTTTTCCTCATGTGAGTAACACCAGTTTTTATATTGTATCAGTGCAAGTTCATTCATCGCCAATTCCTCATTTATAGTTAAATTCACTGAAAAAGGAGTGTGTCCATAATATTCACAATGTTGGTACATTACATTCTGGAGTGTAACAAATGGCACACATACCAATGAGATGTAGTATTTTCTTTCCAAAGATTAATCTTATGATCGGATGATGGCTAAAGTAAATAGAGCCGTTGTATATTAAACAAAGATCCCCAGGGAGCTCATGTGCCCATTTAGTCTCTTCTCTTTGTAGAAATGTTCTTTTCAGGCACCCCCAAGATAGACTCACCTGGCATCTAGGGATGGAAGGGATTATTTCCTGCTCTTAATTAAGGTGACTATAATCAGACTACTAATTAAGTAGGAAAAAAAAAAGATTATTCTAGATTACTCAATGCTCTTGCATTCTCTCATCTATTGTTTCATTCATCTCCTCTTCCAAGCTATCCATTCTGTTACCCATCCATCCTACAAATATTTATTTAGACACTTCGATGTGTCTATCCATTCTCTTACACATCCATCCAGCAAATATTTGTTCAGATATTGCTATGTTTCTATCCATTCTCTTACACATCCATCCTGCAAACATTTATTTGGATACTGCCATGTACCAAACTCTCTGTTGGGTGCTGAAGACACAATAATGAACAAGGTAGTGGGTTTCCCTTTCCTTGCAATTTATATCCTATCCAGGGAGACAAAGGAAAACAACCAACCAGATGACCATGCACTCATAGTAGAGATAAGTGGTCTCAAGAAGAAATACATAGGCAATTAAGAGGGATAATATGGGGGATCTAAACAAGACTAGCAGTTCAAAGAAGATGCCCTTTCAACTCTGAAAGAATGACATTAAAACCCAACCCACTGGACCGAGAGTTTATTATACTAAGTGAAGCAAATCAGACAAAGACAAATATTATATGATGTTGTTTACATGTGGACTCTAAATTAAAGCACAAATGAACTTATTTATAAAACAGAAACAGACTCACATAGAAAACAGACTCATGGCTACCAAAAGGGAAAGAGGGGGAGAGATAAACTGGGAGTAGGGGATTAACAGATGCATACTAGCATGTATAAAATAAATAACAGGGATTTCTGAAGAGCACAGGGAACTATATTCAACATCTTGTAGTAAACTATGATGAAAAAGAACAGGAAAAATATACATAGATAAGTATGTAAATATAAAACCAATTTACTTTGCTCTACACCTAAAACTAACACAATATTGTAAATCAACTATACTTCAATTTTAAAAAAACCATCTAGCGTGAGGAAGAATTCAGCTGACCAGAGTACTTGAAAGACTGTCAAGGGCAGAGGGGGTGACATGGATAAAGGCTATGAGCAGAGAGAAGCTTGGAGGGTCCAGCAGATAGAACTAGAGCCAGGTGGTCAGATGGTGGTGGCAAGACATGACTTCTGAAGTTGAGCTGGATGATGCAGGATCTATAGCCCATGGTCAGGCCACAATCAGATTTTCATTTTAAAGAGATAGCACAAATTATTCTTCTAGAGAACCAGATACTGAATTTGTTTATATGAGTTTTCCCTTGTTTTCAATACTTGAGTCACAAGCACCCCTCAGCTGGGATAAGAAAACTTGCAAATCCACCTGTGGCCAACCTTCCCTGGATCTTCATGGCCATTTTGGGAATATGCTTCTAACCATTATATTGGGAGAACAGAATAATCTTTGCCACTTTAAAAAAAAAAGTATTCATTTGCCTATGCATGATGTTTGTATAAATCATTCCTTAAACTAGCACCACATAACCAGTTTCCCAAAAATGAGATAGTAAAGAAACAGTTCAGCTTCCTATTATAGTATTTCTAAAAGATTCTCCATGACGGAGGGAAAAATCATCTGACTTAACACCACATATCAATTTCACACTATAGTAAGACTGAGTGTAGAGTCATTCTTTATGCGAAAACTGCAAAGCCTGTGGTCTCCACAGCCTTCAGAAAAAAAGTTCCAAAGAGGCCACTATCCAGCTTCTGGGGGAATCTGGGTCACGGGAGATCTCTGCTTGAACAAATGTGGAAGTTCTCCTCCACAGGGAAAATGTGAAGCCCACTTGGGTGTTTCCAGATGCCCTTTAAAGCTGTTCCCCAGTGAGAGGCTCCTGGTTGATAAAAGGGAGAATCCGACGCAGCAAAAAGTGACGGCGGGTCTGGGTTAGACACCAGTATTCAAAGAAGCAGTAGAGAGAGACAAATGAAAAGAGGAGACAAGGAACTGAAGACAGGCAGGAGGTGATAGTGAGCACAGCCAGGCTGAGCAGAAAAACAGAGGGGGCTCTTCTGTGGGGTCCAGAGAGCAGACTCTTCCCCACTGCAGAGCTACCTGGAGGGTCTTCAAGATTAGACGTGTGTTTGTGCACTTAAAGATCCTCCTCTTGGCCAGCTACCACGCTCTGAACTGCTTGCCATGTTGAGATTTGTAGTTTTCAGCTATCTAAGTCTCTTTTTATTGCCTCTTCTCTTGCTCCCTACCTCCCACAAAAATAGACCTTGCCAACAAAGAACCAGCTCCCTGTGTGTTGTTTATACTGAGACCCTGTGAGGAAGCGCCAACAGGTTCCCCTCAGAAGGTGGAATGAGTCATCTGCCTGCCACAGCGGAGCTGCGGGTAACATTAACCTCTAAGCTGCTGCTGTGGGCGGCCCTGATGGAGCCCACACTGAGGATCAAGGATGTGAAGCCAGCCCTAGTCCAGGCTGTCCTACACTAAAGGAATGTAAGCCTGCCTCCTTTCCATGACAGCAGACATCCAGGTCTCCTCGCTGAAAATGTCCCCCTCCAGAGCAGCATCTCATAACTTTGAAACACTGTTTCATAGTTTGTTTGTTTGTTTTTTAAAAGAGATTGCTTTACAGTATCTTAAGAGCAGGGCCAAGGAGGATAAAAGGTTTTTGCTTTTGCTGAGAGGAAAAAAATAAAGTCATCCCTCCCGAATATCCACCTATTACCAAGGTCCCTTTCCCCTTACAAGGTGAATCATAGCTGATCTTTTGCCATGATGATCTGATCAGTATCTTAAGCAGGAATATCTTCCATAAAATGTTCACTGCCACAGTAGCATTTCGAATTAATGAGTCTATTGTTTCAAATTAATTTTTATTGGAATATAGTTGCTTTACATGTTGTGATAGTTTCTATTGTACAGCAAAATAAATCAGCCATTCATACACACATATCCCCTCTTTTTTGGACTTCCTTCTCATTCAGGTTACCTAGAGCACTGAGTCGAGTTTCCTGAACTACACAGTATGTTCCATTAGTTACCTATTTTATACATAGAATCAATAGTGTATATGTCAACCCAAACCTCCCAGCTCCTCCCACCATGCACCTTTCCCTCTTGGTATCTCTACAATTGTTCTCTACATCTGTGTCTCTATTTCTGTTTTGCATATATGAGAGAAGGAAATGGCAATCCACTCCAGTACTCTTGCCTAGAAAATCCCATGGACGGAGGAGCCTGGTAGGCTACAGTCCATGGGGTCACAAAGAGCCGGACTCGACTGAGCGACTTCACTTTCATACCGTATTTCTAGATTCCACATATATGCTTTAATAGATAATATTTGTTTTTCTCTTTCTGACTTACTTCAATGAGTACATTTTCAAAATCTTTAAGAACTAAACTTGAAAGTATAGATAACACCTGAGTACCCTCACAAAGAGTTTCAGCTCATATTTTGAATATTCAACCTTGTTAAGGAAGGCAAAGGTATGACTTGGACTTGTAAAATCTAAGAAATTTAAAACCAAAGCCAGAGCTCCATCCTAATTTACCTCAGCACACTTCTCTATTGCAAATATTGTAAACTGCAGGGGTATGTGTGGATCCCTTGATTGCATGCACGGCACACTCTAAGACACAACACCGTGGCCATCAGGAGACATACAGATGCCACCTGCCTCCAGGATTCCTTGTGGCTGTAATTTTGAAAGACTGTGGAACTTTAGAAGGGAACCCTAGCAAAGCAAAAACCACTTTGGTCTTTGTACATACATTAAGCATTTCATGTACAGATATTCAAGTAGTTCTTAGGGGCTTACTTATAGTTTATAGAAGGGTTTTTAGATGAGACTTTATAGTTTTCATGAGAAAACTTTAATCCACAAAAGCACAACGCGACTGACCCTACTTTTACTCACTTCCTCTGACTGGGGTGTGGCTGCACTTACCACATGGAGGAAAGGTAATGCAAGTTCAATGAGGATAAACAAATGCTTTGAAAACAGAACCAATAAAACCAGCTTGTGATTGGGAGGCCCAAAGTCTTCTATTTTATGACTCGGTTTGTAAGAATAGTTATATAACTGCTTTTACTACACTAAGAATAGGTGCTGAAAAGAACCCTGTTACTACTTGAATATTTTGGTTGCGATACCAAGTCCAGTCATTCTACCCAGATTTGTAGGAAAACTGCTCAGGATGCACGCTGCTGCGTCCAAGGACAGGACTGACTCCATGGTGCAGTCCCTAGGGTGCAGTCATTCCCGGCTGACTCCGTGTCCCTGGGGTACAGTGCTTCCCACGTGCTGACTTCACATGCCTGGGGTGCAGGGTTTCCCATGCCAGAAATCCACTCCCTTCTCTCCAGGGGTGCCAGGTGGGACCAGGCATTTGCCCTCATGTCAGAATCGATGTGATTCTGAACTTTGTATGACGTTCAAAGTAAACAGTTGGACCAGTTCAGTTACTTCTTCTACAGAAGGATTTGTTTTTTTTTTTTTTTAATGTTTCTTTAAGTAGAAGGAAGCAAAGAAAGTCATATATTATAGTCATATATTATAGTCATCATAGTCATATATTATAAAAGCAGCCCTCTTCCACCCCCACTATCAGCAGAACAATGTCAATTTCTAATTTTAAACTCATCCTGCCAAGTATCTGGATACATATGGAACCATCTAGATAATGAAAAGACAACTTCGATAGAAAAGGAGTTTTCTTAAACATTACCCATGTGCATTCAACTTCAAATCTTTTACTTAATAGCTGAAGACACTAGTAAGTTGAAGTCCCTTATCTGTAAATTGGACATAACATCCCAAGGGTGGTTGGAATAAATGGAAAAGTACGTGCTAGCTTAATAGCACCTAATAAAAAAGACTCAATAAATACTGGTTCTACTCCCAACGCACATAAAACACATAGGTTGAGCATAGACTAAAAGCTATAGGTTGAGAAGACTTTAATCCAACATGTTAATATAAGTTATCTCTTGGAGGTAGAATTGCAAGTAATTTATTCCTTGGGCTTTTCCATAGTCTCAGTTTTCTATGTTGTGTATATATGTGTGTATATGTACATATATATAATGTATGAACACATACATATATAAGATATATGTCTGTATCTATATATCTTGTGTAATCAGAAAAATATGCTAGATAAAAGATGTGGGCAAATAATTGCTACTATAAATAAAATCTGCCCTTTTATGTCTGGGGCTGTACAGCCTACTAAAACACTGTGAATAAATAAAAGTATTATACCACTTTCCACACTTTCACACCATCAGAACACTGACCAAAACGTTCTAAATGGTGAAGGCAGAATACTGACCATTAGAAAAGACAAAAACTTCACTCCAAAAACCACTCTTTTCTACATTTGTAATAAATGGTAAGGTTGGGATTGAAATATACACACTGCTATATTTAAAGTGCGTGTGTGTGTGTGTGTTAATAATAAGGACCTACGATATAGCACAGGGTACTCTACTCAATAGACTGTAATGACCTATATGAGAAAAGAATATAAGAAAGAGCGGGTATATGTATAACTAATTCACTCTGCTGTATACCCGAAATGAGCACAACATTGTAAATCAACTACCCTCCACTAAAAATTAAAAGCCTGTCTGATAACTATAATGGCTTGCAAGATACAGAAGAGTAACCAGTCTTGCCCCTGTTTTTTCCTTGAAGCCTGCTCAGAGTCTGGTACATTGTAAGTGCTCAGTAAATATTTGTTCAAAGAACTAATAAATTAATGTATCATGGGAGTGATGGATAATCATAATGGCTTTCATGGTTTCTATTTTTTTTTTCTTGTTATCAAAAAGACTTGAACAAGTAATGCTCAAAGAAATATATTCAGAATGTGACAAGACTGGCTGACAGTTAAGAAGGTGGATTACATTATATGATTATTAAAATATACAACCTTCTAGGAAATCAGAAAATGTCTCCTGTTTGTGAAAATTAAGGAGGTGTCATGCCTAAAACATACCAAACCAATTTCCCTATAATTTGTGGAAACAAATTCATCTCTTTACCATCAAAAAGTACGAACACTTTAATTCCCAAGAGGACATTTTTTTAGAAAATAAAAAAGTGCACTATAAGCAGCAATGAAATAGATGCTTCCTCCCTTTCTTGCCCTATCCACCTCACTATTTAATTTAGGACAAAAGCTAGAGCAAAGATGGTCCTCATCAGAATAGCACTTACCCCCAGGGCATCTGTCCTACCTGAAGGCCTTCTCCATGAACGTGAGCTGGAACACTCGGGAAGTATAAAATATATAAGATATAAAAGAGATAACCAACAAGGACCTACTTACTGTATAGCACAGGGAACTCTACTCAATATTCTGTAATAACATATATGGAAATGAATATGAAAAATAATGAATATGAATGAATATATGTATGCATGTAACTGAATCACTATGCTGTACATTTGAAACTGACACATTTTAAATCAACTGTACTTCAATAAAATTTTTAAAAATATCTTATCTAAACAGAATATTAGGAGGAACAAAAAGGTCCTTGAACTCTGAGATCCCATTTCCACACAAAACTGCAAGAAAAGAATCACATACTTGGTGTTCTCTTATCTTTATGGGTTTTGATTTTGACCCAGTCTGACTCAGGCAAAAATCAAAGAAATAAAACATCTCCCTAAAGTTTACTTGAAAGACTGAAGAAATAGAAGAGGTGAAGCTTTCAGAAAGATAAATCTATTTCTTAGATTTCCATGTTCAAACTTATTAGCTCCTGAAAAGATACAGTCATGAGAACATGGCAAAGATGATTTTACTCTGGTTTGTGTTAATTCTCATAGCTTTCAAAATGTATAGAGGATATCCTGCTCTGACTTTCAAAAATGTGACATCTCTCCCACCATCCAGTATAAAACACAATGAAAGTGAAAGTGAAAGTTGGTCAGTTAGTCCAACTCTTTGTGACCCCATGGACCATACAGTCCGTGGAATTCTCCAGGCCAGAATACTGGAGTGGGTAGCCTTTCTCTTCTCCAGGGGATCTTCCCAACCCAGGGATTGAACCCAGGTCTCCTGCAATTGCAGGCAGATTCTTTAACAGCTGAGCCACAAGGGAAGCCCATAAAACACAATGGGACTAACTAAAAAACAACATGAGAAAGACTCTTCAAAAGGTAGATTGACAAAAATAACAACGACGATGATGATGTTAATACAGCGCTTGCTACATACATCTTCTTTTTGTTTTCTTTAATTCCCAGGACAAAGATTACTATTGGCCCCACATTTCAGACAAAGCAACTGAGGCACCAAGAAAGCAGGGAGCCTAATCACAGATAAGTGAGGTAGGTAGGAGACACAGCTGCCCAGCACAGTCTAGGCCTCTCTGACCCCAATCTCTTAAACTACCAGCAAGTTCACCCACTCTCAGGGGCCTTTCATACTGGGTGCTCTGAATGGAAGACTGTCCATGTCTCTCCATTGGCACAACTCCAACTCACCTAAAATTCAGGTTAAACACCACTGCTTCAGAAAAAGTTTTACCTGTCTACTCAACCTCAAGTAAGTACTCCATTATTCTCTTGCTCTGCATCTCGTTCTTTTCCTTTAGGACATTTACCTGTATGAAGTATGCATTTATTTGTGTGCTTATGTATATGGTGCTTGCTTTCTGACCTAGACTGTGAGCTCTAGACAGGAAAGAACATTATCTCCAAATGTAATTGTTAAATAAATACTTGTTGGCTGACTGACTGACTGACATAAGTATAACACTGATTTTCACAAGATGGAAATGAAGACCTCCTGGTACTTTGCACTTCAACCTATTCTAAACACAGGAGCTCCTTTGATTATCTGTTCATGTCTTGAACTAACATAAAAGATGTTCAAAGGACTATTAAAAGAAAAATTTCGAAATGACTCTACTAGTCTCTGGTGTTTCGCTATATCTACAGATACAGACAATCAATAAGGTATGAGAAAATCTACTTAGGTCTACCAAGCTCTGTTTATGCAGACAAGATAATGTAATAAGCAAATCAACAGAAAGAGCAATGAAGAGCTATCTTAAAATGTAGATGTGAAACAAAATTTTGACAGTCACTCTTCTTCCCAGAAGCTTCAAAATGAGAACCTCTCCTCTATTTCATTTATGCCATATTAGATGAACAGCGATTTGATAGGCATGTGCCATTTAAATAGAATATACAAAACAAATAACTGTATTTGAAGAATGCCCACTTAATCTAGGAGTTCCCTATACATTAAAAATATTCTAAAAAGTTCTCTGTATCCTTCCATCTTTCTCACTCTCCAGCAAGAACACAATTCTGGGGCTGAAGCCATGTTTCCCAAGAGGACATGAGCTACTGAAATGGTTCCTTGGTGTCTATCCCTGGTCAGATGTTCCAAGTATCCCTCCCTTTCCCTTCATTGATGATGTTCCCCCATGCAGTTCAGCTTCCAGCCTAGAGTAACACAGTAAATGATAACCAGTCTTTATAGTTAAGATATTTTAAGGAATAAGTAAGGAGACTTACTGATTAGAATGGAATTCAAAAAAAAAAAAAAAAAAGGGCTTCCTTGGTGGCTCAGAGGTTAAAGCATCTGCCTGCAATGAGGGAGACCTGGGTTTGATCCCTGGGTCAGGAAGATCCCCTAGAGAAAGAAATGGCAACCCACTCCAGTATTCTTGCCTGGAAAATCCCATGGATGGAGGAGCCTGGAGGGTTACAGTCCACAGGGTTGCAAAGAGTTGGACATAACTAAGCTACTTCCCTTCACTTCAATATAAAATTACAGTGTATGGAAAAAAATATCACATCAAAACTGATGTGCAACAATCATATTAACAACATTAGAATTACAAAAGAATTTTCTTGTTTGACTAAAAGAAGTGTTTGATACAGAAACACGGCACCCTCATTGATGACACAGCCTACACCTCTCTCTTTCTCTACTTACACCAACCAAGGTGATTCGTGCTCCCAACCTGCGTCACCTGATACAGTGTCCCTTTAAATGTTCCTATGGCCCTTGATAAGAGTGCGCAGCACAAAATGTTCATGCCAATAAAGTTAGTCATAAAATAAAATCAGGAAATAATAATATCAATAAAATCAGTACTAAAATACAATCAACCTGAAACCAGCCAGAAACAGTGAAAATAAATTTTCAAAATAAGTAAAGTTAGCCTGTAGACTTATAAAGTCCAGACTTCCCACAGTGCTTTTTTTTTTTTCAAAATGATCTGATTTAGAGGAAATATATTTCCAGCTCCAATATTATTTCACAGAGGACTTAATTTGATAAAATAAAGAGATTCCTCCAGGGTGGAGCAGCTGTACCAGTTTAGAGATTTGGCATATGATTTGAAACTAGAATCCTTTAGATAATAATTAAATTACTTTTTATTCTTTTTACAGGGGGAATTCTTATTAAAAAGTCACTTCTGGAAGGTAGCAGATTACTGACTCCAAACCCAAGTATTTAATAATTTGTTATAGATATATGAAAACTTGACTAAAACAGTCTATTGGTATTTATATTTGCTTTTAGAAAGGATTACCCATTTATCAGAAAATTTTAAAGTAAACTTAAAGA
This sequence comes from Cervus canadensis, assembly GCF_019320065.1. Taxonomy (NCBI): domain Eukaryota; kingdom Metazoa; phylum Chordata; class Mammalia; order Artiodactyla; family Cervidae; genus Cervus; species Cervus canadensis. The sequence continues at coordinate 45,001,067 of NC_057399.1, read as the reverse complement.
AAGTATTTGGTATATCAAAATCTACTGGTTAATGCTCAGGTCATATTTTTACTTTAATTTTAGTAGTTTAAGTAGGATATTTTGTGTCTCCTATATAATGAGATTTTAACTCCATACAATTTAATTTTTATTCAATGTCATTCTAGGTTGTGAGAAAACTCTAACAGTATCTAAAATTTTCCACTGAATGACTGAGACCATTAAATTTGCTTGCAAAAATATGTAAACATAGATAACATATCTGTTGCACTTCCTTTGGCTGCAGGGGATGGAAACTCTCAACTCAAATGCCTTACAAAGCAAAGATATTTTTATCCTAGACAATAAGATGTCTGAAAATAGGAGGCTTCAGGTATAAATACATCAGAATTCTAAGTAAATTTCTTTCTGACACTTTGTTCTGTCTTTATAGTGTCTCCATAAACTGTTTATCATTGAACAAGATCTCCACATGCTCACAATATGCCCCTGCAATTCCAGTCACAATATCTAGACATACCAACTTGCAAAGAAAGAAGAGGGCCTTTCTTTTCCCTCTTTTGATTTTTAAGAGCAAGAAAATCTTTCCTAGGCTATCCCACTGACATTTTCCTTTTCATCTTATTGACCAGAATTGTGACAAATTCCCATGCTGAAAATGATCGCTAGTAGAGGCCAAAACTGATCACCAGCCAATACCATTAACCATTCAGGATGTAATAGATTGAATTGCGTTCCTGAAAAAGATATATCCAAGTTCTAACCCTTGGCGACTGTAAGTGAGACCTCATTTAGATGTAATTAAGCTAGGGATCTTGAGATGACATCATCCAGAATTTAGGGCCCTAAATCCAAAGACTGTGCCATTTTAAGAGAAAAGAGAGGAACAGCAGACATAGAGAAGAAGGTGATGGAAAGATGGAGGCAGAGATTGGAATGATACAACAACAAGCCTAATAACACCAAGGATTGCCAGCAACCACCAGCCGCCAGGAGAGAAATGTGGACTGCATTCTCCCTCAAAAAGGGATCAATCCTGCTTACACTTTGATTTTAAACTTCTGACCTTCTCAAATCTCAGAGAATACATTTTTGTTGTTTAAGCCACCCAGTTTGTTGTACTTTGGTACAGCAGCCCTAGATAACTATAACAGGGGGTCTGTTCTCTAGAACTGGATTATCCTTTCTGAAGCACAGGATGACATGGAACAGACTAGTATATGAACAAAGCTGGTCAGGTGGGCAACTAAGGATGTCTGCTTATACATTTTTCTATTTCTCAAATCTCAGCCATTCAGAAAATTTTTAATAGGGAAGAACAAATCTAACTCCATATCAGATCTGTTCCTTTTGCTTTAATGTTTGTGCTTTGCTGCTTGTGTTCACTCACGCTGGTTCTGTCCTTTTGTAAAAGAATGTTGCCTATAGCCTGAAACATGAAGGAGAGCCTATTTCAGGGCTCTGACCTTCAAGAGTCCATTTATATAGAGACAAAAAGTTGCAGAACAGAGAATAACATTTATTTTTTTGGAGGTTACAGGAACATCTGACCTATGTGGACAGCTGCAACAACAAAGGATTCCAACACCAAAAATTTACAACAACCTACTTCACTCTTCCCTCACCTTGCCTTTAAAAGTGCTTTGCTGAAACACTTTGAGGAGTTTGGGGTTTGGGGGGCACCAGCTAACTGTCTCCTTGCATGGGCCTGCAATAAATCTTCCTCTGCTCCAAACTCCATTGTTTATTGTTTGGCCTCACTGTGTATCAGACACACAAAAGTTGTTCTGTAACAATCTATTTCTTAAACATTTCAGAATAGTTTTAGATTTACAGAAGCATTGTGAAGATAGTACACAGTTCCACACCAAATGTCTATTATTAACATCATACATTAGTATGGCCATTTATTATAATTAACAAACCAACAGCCATATTAGCATTAATTAACTTATTCATATTGCCTTAGTTTTCACCTATGTCTTTTTTCTGTTCCAGTATACAACACTTACAGTGTACATAAAAACAAGTGAAAATTTGCCTTTTTAAAGAAACTATGCAAAATTAAAAAGCATAATTATAAAAATCATTATGAAATTTGTATAAGCACACATTTCCACACACATTTCCTGCCCAAGAAAACATGGGGAGAATGGGTTCACAAGAAGACTCTATAGAGTATAAATAAGTGAAAAATGGGTTGATGAAAAAATAAACTTTTGTTCAAGAAAAGCCTAAAGATAAGAACAAAAATGACCTTGTACATACTATGATACCCAGAAGAGACATTACCAAAGCTCAACATTTCCAAATAAAAACTCTAAAAACCTTTCCAAGATAAAGATGCTAAGAACATGATGTGTTTATTCCCTGTTCCTAAAGGGGTAGGTTATGACAGTTCCATGCTCCATACTCAGTTCCTCTCACCATTCAGTCTCTCCCTTGCTGATTTTAACCTCCTCTTAGAGCTTCAAGCTTGACCTCTGGCGGAGGACTCGTTTCTTTATTTACCTTCTCTGATTTCTAATGTCCTCCCACCTGCTAGATGATTCTACTTGGGGTTGGGAGGGGGGCAGTGGTCAATAATCTAAACACTGAAAATATCTCTTTACAAATCAAGTAGTTGCAGAAGTACTTCTCTCAGTATTAGTAGAAGTTAGAATTCAACCTAAAAAATTATTTTTTATTCCTCTTTGCCAGTACCCTATGTCTGATTACATACCAATATGCCAATTTTAACCATTCAGGTGGATTCAGTTTGTATGTTCCCAAGCACCTGGCAAACTAGCCTCACTGTCCAAGATGTGAGCACTAACCAATGGCCCCCTCCTCAGGTCAGTTCAGTCGCTCAGTTGTGTCCAACTCTTTGAGACCCCAACGGACTATAGCATGCCAGGCTTCCCTGTCCATCACCAACTCCCGAAATTTACTCTAACTCACATCCATTGAGTCGGTGATGCCATCCAACCAACTCATCCTCTGTTGTCCCCTTCTCCGCCTGCCTCCAATCTTTCCCAGCATCAGGGTCTTTTCAAAGGAGTCAGTTCTTCGCATCAGGTGGCCAAAGTACTGGAGTTTCAGCTTCAACATCAGTCCTTCAAATGAATATTCAGGACTGATTTCTTTTAGGATTGACTGGTTGGATCTCTTTGCAGTCCAAGGGACTCTCAAGAGTCTTCTCCAACACCACAGTTCAAAAGCATCCATTTTTCACTGCTCAGCTTTCTTTATAGTCCAACTATTACATCCATACTTGACTACTGGAAAAACCAAAGCCTTGACTAGACAGACCTTTGTTGACAAAGTAATGTCTCTGCTTTTTAACATGCTCTCTATCTTGGTCATAACTTTTCTTCCAAGGAGTGTCTTTTAATTTCATGGCTGCAGTCACCATCTGCAGTGATTTTGGAGCCCAAAAAATAAAGCCTGTCACCATCTCCACTGTTTCCCCACCTGTTTGCCATGAAGTGATGGGACTGGATACCATGATGTTAGTTTTCTGAATGTTGAGCTTTAAGCCAACTTTTTCACTCTCCTCTTTCACTTTCATCAAGAGGCTTTTTAGTTCCTCTTCACTTTCTGCCATAAGGGTGGTGTCATCTGCATATCTGAGGTTATTGATATTTCTCCCAGCAGTCTTGATTCCAGCTTGTGCTTCTTCCAGTCCAGCATTTCTCATGATGTACTCTGCATATAAGTTAAATAAGCAGGGTGACAATATACAGCCTTGACGGACTCGTTTCCCGATTTGGAAACAGTCTGTTGTTCCATGTCCAGTTCTAACTGTTTCTTCCTGACCTGTATACAGGTTTCTCAAGAGGCAGGTCAGGTGGTCTGGTATTCCCATCTCTTTAAGAATCTTCCACAGTTTGTTGTGATCCAACAGTCAAAGACTTTGGCATAGTCAATAAAGCAGAAATAGATGTTTTTCTGAAACTCTCTTGCTTTTTCGATGATCCAGTGGATGTTGGCAATTTGATCTCTGGTTCCTCTGCCTTTTCTAAAACCAGCTTGAACATCTGGAAGTTCTTGGTTCATGTATTGCTGAAGCCTGGTTTGGAGAATTTTGAGGTTTACTTTACTAGCGTGTGAGATGAGTGCAATTGTGCAGTAGTTTGAGCATTGTTTGGCATTACCTTTCTTTGGGATTGGAATGAAAACTGACCTTTTCCAGTCCTGTGGCTACTGCTGCATTTTCCAAATTTGCTGACATATTGATGTCAGCACTTCCACAGCATCATCTTTTAGGATTTTAAATAGCTCAACTGGAATTCCATCACCTGCACTAGCTTTGTTTGTAGTGATGCTTTCTAAGTCCCACTTGACTTCACATTCCAGGATGTCTGGCTCTAGGTGAATGATCACACCATCATGATTATCTGGGTCATGAAGATCTTTGCCCCTCCTCAGACATCTGAGTTCTAGCACTACAAGTCTCCCTCTCTAATCTTGTCAATGTTAATCATTCCAATCCCTTTCCTTTATTCTAGAAGCCCAGAGGTGGTAGCTGTTTCCCACAGCCACTACCTCTTGATACCATAAAGCAGGGCTTCTCAGCCTCAGTAATACTAACATTTCAGGCTGGATACATCTTTGTTTTGAGGCTTATTCTATGTACTTCAAGATGGGTAACAGTATTCCTGTCCTCTATCCACCAAATGCCAATAACCTTCCCCACAAGTTCCCCACAACCAAAAATGTCTCCAGACTTTGCCAAATGTTTTGGGGGTTGGAGGGGCAAAAATCACACTGGGTTGAGGATCATTATCTTAGACTTTATTTTTAACCCTTTTTGTTAAATGGTTAATAATTTTACATTAATTTTAAGACTTCTCACACGGAAGTCTCTCATTCAAGTAAATGGTGCAGCTTCCATCTTCTGGCTGGAGCATTCTCTAATTACAACTCCTACATTTATTCCTACAATTTTATTTTCACCCTTGTCAGTTTGATCTAAGGCCCCATGATCCTAGGTACTCAGTTCTTAAGCCATTTCTCTGCCTTCCATTTATCTACTCCACAATCTATCCTGACCCTAAAACATATCCCTCATGTAATTGTTATCATTTTCTTCAATTTCTGACATCCTATGGAAGAAAATTCAGCAACTTTTTGCTAGCCTTCAGAGAACTCCAGAAATCAGAGAACTTATCTACAATTTCAAAGATGTTATTCTAGCTATGTATTTTTTAACAAATTGATTCTCTTTTCTGAGTACCAGTTTCCTTCTCTGTAAGATTATTGCTTCACCTGTTAGATTGTTGGAAGATTAGATATAATGTAAGTAATGAGGCAGTTGTAGTTCTATTGCTATGATTATTATTATAGTTCCAGAGTAGGAAATGGAAACCTGCTCCAGTATTCTTTGGCCTGGTGGGCTACAGTCCATGGGGTTGCAAAGAGTCAGACATGACTGAGCACATCCACGCCTCAAGGGTCACTCTATTATTATAGTTGTCATTATTATTCATATAGATAATTAACTGCACAAAATAGAGATTTAGTACATTTTATTTACTGTGACACAGACTGCAATTCTTCATTGCTAACCTATTAACAAGCCAACTGTGTACACAGTCACCCAGCTTAAGACTACCTGGTCTAAACTCCTTTGCAGCAAGATGAGACTATGTCACTAGGTTTTGGCCAAATGGATGAGAATAGAACTGATAGTGTAACTTTTGCATCATATTCTTAACAAGAAAGAACTTGCCTGCATCTTCCTTTTCTTCCTTTCTGGTGACTGAAGTGTATCTGTGGTGATCAAAGCGGGAACAGCAATCTTGATCCACTAGATAAAAGCCATGCATTAAGGATGGCAGATCAACAAGACAGAAATAGCTTGTGTCCCTTCAAAATTGTGAGGCCACCACAGGAACCTGGGACTATCTAGCCAGCCTCTTCCATAAGACATAAGTAAACTGCTATCTTATTTAAGCCACTATTGTTTGAGAGTGTCTTCAGCACAGTAGTCAATCTTGTATCTTAACTAGCACCTTTCCTTTATGATATGAGTCTCCCATAACTTAGCCTCAACTTGCCATGTCCTTAAAAATCCCATGTGGTTCTATTCTGATGGATTTAAACACCAAGAAAAATATTTCCAGAAATCATCATTCAGGAACAAGATGATTCTCTCCACAATGGCTATGAAAAGATAATTTTTCTCCTGAGGTATTTTAAATGGTTTCTCTGATATTTATCTCCCTTTTCCTTTTACTTTCTTTAGAGCAGGGAATTTTTTGGCTCCAAAATTACTGATTGTGATGGAAAAGTTAACATATTTGAATTTATCTATGTCAATATCACAGAGAAAACAAAGATGTCAGTTGAGTGTCTAGAAAATAAAGGTACCGTCCAAATGTCAGGACCTGCAGTAGGAAAGAGACTTGCAACTGAAATAAAACGATGGAAAAAAAAATTTCTTTTAAAGCTAGATGGCTTGATCCATGGAAAGTGATGATTGCAATGGATGAGTGTAAAATAGAGTTAAATTCACTGCAGAAAGTTATAACCTATCACTATATGTGAGAATTTCTATGGAAGGGCAATGCTTTTGTATTTGGGCAATGAAATTCCCTCTGGGCCCTAGTCATTCATCTAATTTAATAAGCATTCATTGATTATGAATGAGAATCTTTGTGGACAGACTTAAAGCAAAATGCCAAGTTTTAGTCAAAACCATCTCTGCAGATTTTTTCTCTCTTGCTGAATTTGCCTAGAGTCAGCAAAAGACGGCAAAAGCACTTTCTTTGTGCTAAGACTTCAGAGCTGCACTCATTGGTGCCCCATCACTAGTGCCAACTCTAGCAGCTGATTAAGAAATACTTCGCATGTAATAGAATAACCACCACGTCAGTATACATTTAGCAAGAGGTAAATCGTGCAATTCTCCTACTACATATACTCGGTTGTGACACAGTCCAACTTTCTAGCAAGTGACACCTCCAACACGAAAAAGTAATCAATTCAGAGCAAATCAATTCTCCCAGTATTGTTCAGTTCAGTTCAGTCGCTCAGTCGTGTCCAACTCTTTGCAACACCAATGGACTGCAGCATGCCAGGCCTCCCTGTCCATCACCAACTCCCGGAGTTTACTCAAACTCATGTCCATTCAGTCGGTGATGCCACCCAACCATCTCATCCTCTCTCATCCCCTTCTCCTCCCGCCTTCAATTCTTTCCCAGCATCAGGGTCTTTTCAAAGGAGTCAGTTCTTCGCATCAGGTGGCCAAAGTATTGGAGTTTCAGCTTCAATATCAGTCCTTCCAATGAATATTCAGGACTGATCTCCTTTAGGACTGACTGGTTGGATCTCCTTGCAGTCCAAGGGACTCTCAAGAGTCTTCTCCAACACCACAGTTCAAAAGCATCAATTCTTCGGCGCTCAGCTTTCCCTATAGTCCAACTCTCACATCCATACATGACTACTGGAAAAATCATAGCCTTGACTAGATGGACCTTTATTGGTAAAGCAATGTCTCTGCTTTTTAATATGCTGTCTAGCTTGGTCATAACTTTTCTTCCAAGCAGTAAGCGTCTTTTAAATTCATGGCTGCTGTCACCATCTGCAGTGATTTTGGAGTCCAAAAAAATAAAGTCTGTCACTGTTTCCACTGTTTCCCCATCTGTTTGTCATGAAGCGATGGGACTGGATGCCATGATCTTAGTTTCTGAATGTTGAACATTAAGCCAACTTTTTCACTCTTTCACTTTCATCAAGAAGCTCTTTAGTTTTTCTTCACTTTCTTCCATAAGGGTGGTGTCATCTGCATATCTGAGGTTATTGATATTCTTCCTGGCAATCTTGTTTCCAGCTTGTGCTTCCTCCAGCCCAGCATTTCTCATGATGTACTCTGCATGTAAGTTAAATAAGCAGGGTGACAATATACAGCCTTGATGGACTCATTTCCCGATTTGGAAACAGTCTATTGTTCCATGTCCAGTTCTAACTGTTGCTTCCTGACCTGTATACAGGTTTCTCAAGAGGCAGGTCAGGTGGTCTGGTAATTCAATCTCTTTCAGAATCTTCCACAGTTTGTTGTGATCCACACAGTCAAAGGCTTTGGCACAATCAATAAAGCAGAAATAGATGTTTTTCTGGAACTCTCTTGCGTTTTCAATGATCCAACGAATGTTGGCAATTTGATCTCTGGTTCCTCTGCCTTTTCTAAAACCAGCTTGGACATCTGGAAGATCATGATTCATGTACTTTTGAAGCCTGGCTTGAAGAATTTTGAGCATCACTTTACTAGCGTGTGAGATGAGTGCAATTGTGCAGTAGTTTGAGCACTCTTTGGCATTGCCTTTCTTTGGGATTGGAACGAAAACTGACTTTTTCCAGTCCTGTGGCCACTGCTGTGTTTTCCAAATTTGCTGGCATATGGAGTGCAGCACTTTCACAGCATCATCTTTTAGGATTTTAAATAGCTCAACTGGAATTCCATCACCTGCATTAGCTTTGTTTGTAGTGATGCTTCCTAAGGTCCACTTGACTTCACATTCCAGGATGTCTGGTCTGGGAGTGGTGATCACACCATCGTGATTATCTGGGTCATGAAGATCTTTTTTGTACAGTTCTTCTGTGTATTCTTGCCACCTCTTCTGAATATCTTCTCCTTCTGTTAGGTCCATAATATTTCTGTCCTTTATCGAGCCCATCTTTGCAAGAAATATTCCCTTGGTATCTCTAATTTTCTTGACGAGATCTCTAGTCTTTCCCATTCTATTGTTTTCCTCTATTTCTTTTTTCTTTTTTTTTTATTTTTTCAGTGGGTTTTGTCATACATTGATATGAATCAGCAATAGATTTACACGTATTCCCCATCCCGATCCCCCCTCCCACCTCCCTCTCCACCCGATTCCTCTGGGTCTTCCCAGTGCACCAGGCTCGAGCACTTGTCTCATGCATCCCACCTGGGCTGGTGACCTGTTTCACCATGGATAATATGCATGCTGTTCTTTCGCAACATCCCGAATCACTGAGGAAGGCTTTCTTATCTCTCCTTGCTATTCTTTGGAACTCTGCATTCAAATGAGTATATCTTTCCTTTTCTCCTTTGCTTTTTGCTTCTCTTCTTTTCACAGCTATTTGTAAAGCCTCCTCAGACAACCATTTTGCTTTTTTGCACTTCTTTTTCTTGGGGATGGTCTTGATCTCTGTCTCCTGTACAATGTCAAAAACCTCTGGCACTCTGTCTATCAGATCTAATCCCTTGAATCTATTTCCCACTTCCACTGTATAATCATAAGGGATTTGATTTATGTCATACCTGAATGGTTTACTGGTTTTCCTTATTTTCTTCAATTTAAGTCTGAAGTTGGCAATAAGGAGTTCATGATCTGAGCACAGTCAGCTCCCGGTCTTGTTTTTGCTGACTGTATAGAGCTTCTCCATCTTTGGCTGCAAAGAATATAATAAATCTGATTTCAGTGTTGACCATCTGGTGATGTCCATGTGTAAAGTCTTCTCTTGTGATGTTGGAAGAAGGTGTTTGCTGTGACCAGTGCATTCTCTTGGCAGAACTCTATTAGCCTTTGCCCTGCTTCATTCTGTACTCCAAGGCCAAGTTTGCCTATTACTCCAGGTGTTTCTTGACTTCCTACTTTTGCATTCTAGTCCCCTATACTGAAAAGGCCATCTTTTTTGTGTGATAGTTCTAGGAGGTCTTTTAGGTCTTCATAGAACCATTCAACTTCAGCTTCTTCAGCATTACTGGTTGGGGCATAGACTTGGATTACCGTGATGTTGAATGGTTTGCCTTGGAAATGAACTGAGATCATTCTGTCGTTTTTGAGATTGCATCCAAGTACTGCATTTCAGACTCTCTTGTTGACTATGATGGCTACTCCATTTCTTCTAAGGGATTCTTGCCCACAGTAGTAGATATAATGGTCATGTGTGTTAAATTCACCCATTCCAGTCCATTTTAGTTCACTGATTCCTAAAATATCGACATTCACTCTTTCCATCTTCTGTGTGACCACTTCTAATATTGTATATTCCCCATATTGTAGTAACCTCTTAACATAACCTCCATTCTTTGCAGATGAGGAATCCAAGGCCAACAGAAATCTGTGAACTTACATAAGATACTGTAAGCTAGCCAAAGTCACAGCCTACAGTAGAACCCAGAACCTCATGTTCCAACACTGCTCTTACCTCAACTTTCCATTGCTCTACATTCAAGATCAAGAATGAAATCTAATGAGCAAAATTGAGTTGGAAGTCTCCAAATTAGTCACAATTCAGGAAATGAAAAAAGAATCAAACTTACTAATATTGCATAGTTGAAGAAAGTCACACTTTGCAGAGGAAAGAGCTTCAAAAGCTAACTTCCTGACTCAGCTAACTTTCTGAATTGACTAAGATAAATCCTGCTAATGTAAAATGAAGGACTGAATAATATTCTCTAAAACTCCTTACCTGTTTTGGTTCTATGATCCCAGCCCTGGGAGAAAGATCACTAGACATTTAGCTCAGCATTTGGAATTCAAATATATCCATCTTCCCTGTCTTCTAATCTTCTCATAAGTTGGTAATAAGTTTCTAAAGAAAGTGGTGGTGAAGTAAAAAGCCAACCTAATCAGCTTAATATTTAAGTCTTTAAGGTCAGTTTAAGGTCTTCCACCTTAAACTCACTATACCAAAAAAGTGTAGCTCTGTCTAGCTCAGGCTTCCCTTGTGGCTTAGTGGTAAAGTATCTGCCTGCCAATGCAGGAGATGCCCTTTGATCCTTGGGATGGGAAGCTTCCCTGGAGAAGGAAATGGCAACCCATTTCTTTGCCTGGTCAAAGGTAGGCTATAGTTCCTGGGGTCTCAAGAGAATCAGACATTAGGGTAAACAACAGGCGTCTAGCTCAGACCCTCCCCCTTAAGAAAAACAACCAAACTACCCTCTCACTTGGCCTTTTTGTTGTTTTACAGAGAACCATAAGCTTCCCTGCCTCTGGATCTTTGCTGAATACCCTTTATTTCTATCAACTTAAGTCCTGATACTTCCTTCAATTCCTAGTTTGAACCCCAGCTACTCCACATGGCATCTGCCTACTCTTCTGCAATACACTTTTTTCTGACCATCTGTTTGATCCTTAGCCACCTGGCACTTGGTCTTGATGAATGTCCTCTGTCCCAAACTAGATCAAAGTCCACTCTCTCCAGGAAATGACTTAATCTATTTTTGTACCTCATGCAATAGCCTACACATAGCAGGTGCCTACTAAATATTTGGTGTTGATCATGATGATAACAGTGACTCCCAAGGGTGATAAAAGGAAGAAATGATAGAAAGTAGGTTACTAGGTGGGAGGAAATGCATCCATGTGGATAGGTAATTGTAAAAACTCACTAGAAACAGGATGAAGGGGGATAAAGAAGAGGATGACCATCAAGTTATGTAGTACTGGTGCTAGTAGGATCATTCATTATCACTCAATTATATTCTTTCTTTATCTATCATCCTAATCATAATTTAGCAGAATTCACTAAAATCTATACTTATTCTTATATATCCAGATTTTCTTTTGCTTGCTCAAGCATGAGGTAAAATAACTTGAACTATCTAGTCTCTCTGCCTCTAAATATCCCCCAAAAATCTCTACACAAATTATTTTAAAGGAACTAAACTACTTTCCCAGAGCAAATTCTTTCCAAGTAACTAAACGCAGTAGCTTTCTATCACTTGAAAGTACTCTGGTCTAGTAGTTCCTAATTCTGGCTGGTCAAAGAATCACTGTGGAAGTTCTTAAAAATCATACATGGATCCCACTGCTTGAAATTCAGATGTAGCCCTTCTCAGTGGGGGCATATATGTACTATTTGACATGTCCCAGGTAATTTTGATATATGGCATGTTTGAAGAAGACCAGCCTATATCACACAGTTTTGGCCTCTCTGGTTTTCAAGACTATAAATATTCTTTTTGATGATTTTCCCTCCTAATTTTTGCCTTGAAGAAGGAATCCTCATTTAATTACTCAGTTATGAAAGCTGGATTAAATCACCTGCTACCACAAAACATTTCCACGAGTTCCTGTGTAGATTTTTTTTTTTTCTTCAGCTGGCAGATCTCTAAGTTTAAGGAGGTCTTGATCACTACAGACTTGGAAAAATATCACCTGACAATCCCATCCTTCTGCCTTATATATTAGCTATGACTGACACTGAAATGCAAAACTCTGAAGAATATCCTGTTGGGCACTCTGTTGACAGCTGTGTAAAAGTTTTATCTCCAGGCTTTCCTGACTTTAATCTCCCCAAAACATAACTTTCCATTTCAACTGGGGTCCAAAAAGAAACATCAACTAAATAAAGGCTGTAACAGTGAACCACTGGAGCTGTAAGAGCTTTCTCTGATAATTCTGTTATAATCCGAACCACTCAGAAGCTGTAGAGAGTAGTAACCAAGAGTGCTTTCTTATCAGGAAGATCTGGTTTCAAATCTCATATATTAGTGACGATCTTGAACAAGTGACTTGACATTTCAATCCCTCATGTCTTCATCTAGAGAGCAGATCATTTTATTTAACCCATCTCAGAGAGCTGTCATCAGGACTTAATGGGTAGTCCATGAAAAGCTGCTGGCATATAATCAACATTCGATAAATGTTATTTTTAGTTTCCTCTGGTAGAAATTCATTGATTTTGTTAAGTTCAGTCCAAATTAGAATCCGAGTGTTTTTAATGTTTGTAATAGTATGCAATTTTCCCTAAATCAAGCTAAGTACACTTTTGCATATGAAATGTAACTATTTATGTGGCATAATTTTTATATCACTTAAGCTCTCAGTTTTGTTTATTCAGTACCTCCCATATTTACAGAGAAATAAATTCCAATTTCACACTGTTTGCAAACCTTCCTTTCCCTCAGTGATTGCAACTCACTAAGAGTTTTAAAGGTAAAACGACAAAAAAAATGGCCTTTCATGTGTTGACTACGTTGATCAAAGTCTTCACCCAACTGATTTTGAACAAAATGTAACCAAAATTTAGAATATTAAAAATTTCAGTGTGATCATAAGACACTAAAGTTGATCTGAAAAGAGGGTGTTCAAAGTTTCAAACATTTCTAAAATCCGGTCTGTGGACAGCAAAGAGAGAAAAAGCATGTTCTACCATACTTTAGTGTCTTACTCTGTTTTTATATTGAATATCAGTGGACTTTGTATATCAGTTGTTCAAAATACCTCTGTATGCATATAATATTTATACATTTGGAGCTGTACAATTTCTATATCAATTGGTAAAAATATCAGCTTTTGCTGTGTGTGTTTAGTTGTTCTAACTCTTTGTGACCCCATGGACTATAGACAGCCAGGCTTCTCTGTGAATGGGATTTTCCAGGCAAGAATACTAGAGTGGGTTGCCATTCCCTTCTCCAGGAGATCTTCACAACCCAGAGACTGAACCTCTGTCTCTTGTGTCTCCTGCAATGGCAAGCAGGTTCTTTACCACTAACACCATCTGGGAAGCCCCAAAAGTATCAGCTTGGTTGGAATTATGAATTACATACACATCGAACCAGTCCCAATAATTTTTTGTTATAGGCCTATTAATTTAACAAGGCCATTTTGAAGATGATTCAGTCCTCCACCATGTGTAATTTTATTATCATGGCCAAAAAAAAAAATTCAAATTATATTTGGATTTTTACCTGAATCTACAATAACATTTACAACAGTGTCAAAGGTTTTGCCTTCAACAGAAACAATTTCCAAATATTTACCCTTATTCTATAAATTGAATGAAATAGTCAAACCATTACTGGAATTAGCTTAATTGCTTTTTCTATTTGAAGCAGCTAATGACATTGATATAAAATTTGTACCACTTAACATATGCAAAATTCTTCTCTAATGAAATTAACACAGCTCTTTTTGTTTCACTGTTTGCATGTGAAAATTAGAAATAAATGAGCTAAATCAACTCAGGCAAACAGCCATTTATTCTAAATAAGAGGGCCTGCTTCATAGTGATGATAAAAGCACTTTCTGCAGCTGTATGTGCTACATCATCTCCTTCATATACAATCTTCTTAACATAACTAGTAGTTACTGAAATAGCTTCTAATGTTCTTCAGCAGATTTGTGTCTTGGGTTTTCATGTGGTTACTGACATCACCACAGTGCCCCTCGTGGATAATAAATGTCAATAAGCATTCTCTACATGTTTCTCATTCATTATCAATTACTTGAGAAACTGATCTTTTCATTACATTACATTTAAAAGTCATCAAGGCCAAATGGGTTTATTGAAATATTTTTAATAGAAGTGTTAGAAAGAAAACACAAAAGCACAAATGATCATTTAAACTGAACCTCAGACTTTCAGGGTATCTTACTGGACACTCCTTTGGCAACCAAACAGAAACTACATTTCCAGGTTTTCACTAATCTAATCTCCTAAAAATTCATTTTCCATTTTATCTAGCTTCCAGAAAGAAATGCAAACCAAGTAAGAGTTGAAACAGCAAACCATCTGGGTTCCTTTGATAGTTCTGAAATATTTATAGCTCAGACTACCTGGACAAAATAAATACTTAGATATAGATTTGTACTGGGTTGGCCAAAAAATTCATTCGTTCTGGGGTTTTTGGTACTATGGTATGGAAATACCTGAACAAACTTTTTGGACAACCCAACACCATGCATAAATTACTAAAATCACTACAGCAGATTTATTCAGATTTCTGTCTACACTGGACTGCTCAACCTCTATTTCCCATATTCAGTTCATATGCTCATCATGCATAATTTACTCTGTTTCCCAATCGCTCTGTAGCCTCATGGCCTGAAGGGTTTGTTCATTTTGCATGGTTGGGTCATAGCTCCAACTTAGCCAAGTAGCCAGCAAGGACAGCAGTGTCAAGAACTTCTTCTACCACAACTTAAGACCAGAAGCAGTTAACTCTCCTTATCTACTCAGGTTCAGGAGGGCTTGTCTTTATCAGGGAGCATGCTGTCACTGAAAGGGGGATGTCCTTGAAAGGGTTGGAGAAAAAGCAGCATGGAACCATGTGATCTTTCAGACTTAATCACAGTTTAAAGGGAAAACTCTTCCCTGCAAATGTATCTCACATGCTACTGAATGAGATTGTGATAGAACTCAAGCTGGTTTATTTTTAATATACCATTAATGATAACGCTTTGTTAAAAAAAATAAATACTGGATAAATGTTAAACCAGACAAAATGCAAAGACATAAGGCATAAATTAGGACTGCCCCGAGGAAACATGAATATATGGTAACCTTATCCTTTACATACACATTTTGTCATAGCACTATATAGCAGCACAGGCCTACAAAAGAAAATTGCCAATTTCCTCATGCCAAGGAGAGACACAAATCAGATTCAACCTTTGATTAGTTAGTTAAATATACAAACATCCTTAGAATCAACCTTCCTTCCTTCCCCAATTTTTATCCTGACTCAGAAATAAAGCTAACTGAGTGTCTTAAAATCTTAATTTTAATACTATTGGGATCTATGGTAGTCATTAAGAGAAATGGGATGAAATAATCAAGTTTTTTGTTCTGAGTGTTTATGTGTGCATGTCTCCATAAGGTTAAACAGTTTTCCCAATCTAAATTTTTTAAATTCCCATCAGTAATAGTCTTGGAAACTAACTTAGTTCATTCAATGTATTGTGAGAAGAAAAGTTCCTTATAAGAAATGTTTGTTTTACAGAAAGAAACTCCATCTCATAACAAGAGAATTCATAAAAATACAGTCATGCTAGTTCTTTAGTGCACCCAAATTACTGGAAGACTCTCTTAATTTACTCTGATTCTTTGAAAGGAGAATTATTTTTTTAAATTATCTATAGGAAAACATTGCTTGTCATTAAGAAGAAAATATAGTAATATCCCACTAATATGTCAATGTGATGTTCACATGATATTTTCCAGATGAATAAAGATAACTATTTATGTGTCTAAATCTCAATCACTTCATGGCATTATAAAATAAAAATATCAAACATAGTTCATTTGTCTCTTAATGGCACAAGATAACCATTCTGTTGTATTTAATCACAAAGTTTATTCCTAAAATAATGACTCAAGCAATTTAGTGTCATATTTTTTCTGTAAAGTTATTTCTCAGTTGATGCTAACCTTTCTTTAATCACTATTATCTCTGAGGTACTAGGATTCCATTTCATGATATCTGGTTAGGCTCTAGGGTTAACACTGTTGTTCCTATGAAAAGAATTGCATGGTTTTTACAGCAGGTGACCTGTCCATTCTTTAACTTCTTATGTGTTCACAGCTTTGTCATTGCTAATTACTGTCCTAAATCTGACCTTCAGCTATATGGGAAGTTATGGTGTCAGTAGATTTCACACAATGATCTCTCTCTCTATCTATGGAGAAATGGAACTAGCATGTATTCTACATCTTATTGTTAGGATGTATTCATTATCATTCATTATTTAATTATATTCATTATCTTATCCAAAACTCCATGTGAAAAGTTTGTGGTAACTTTTTAAAAAGGTAGTGCTGGGGTTCACACTCACGTCAGGCAGACCCCAGGCCAGTTTTTCTTCCTCTAGATCATGCCACTCCACCCAGCTGATTTCTCAATTCTGTTTTCTATAACCCTTTGAAATCCTATAGGCAAGAAATCAGATAAGAAAGTTCTAGGTCAAGAAAAAAGTCTTAAATTTCCATCAGGTTGAAAGATATTATGATGACTAATGTATTTAATACTTTTGAAATCAGATTTATTAAAAGTGAAAAAGCTCTTTCCAGGTTGACCTTTCAAGGAGATTAGGGCCTTCTTGATTTCCTAACTAATTGACATGCTGGCAGGAATGGTTTGGGTTGTGATTTTGGTTTTGGCTTGGGCATATACAGAGAGCGGACTATTCTAAGATCCCCAGAGGCCCAGAGAGGGCAACAACCAAAAGTGCCACTTTGAAATGGCCCCAAGCTGCTGTCCCATTATTAGCCATCCTGGAATGAACAGCCAAAGCTCACATGGCCAAGTAGCACGAGCAGACGATCTACCTGACGACAGAGGAGCAGCTGACACTTCCAGGGATAGATGGGCATAATTAATGACCATGATGGCAGCAGCCCAGGAGTTGGACCAAGCCAGGTCCCTGATACCCATGGAAACCACCTCTTATTGGGCCACATTTTGAATCATACTTTCCCAAGCACCCTTTGATTTCATGGAACGTGACCCCTAAATTAAAAGACTGCATCACCCTAAAATACTTTAGATGCTTAGTTTGTACACTAGACAAGACAAATCCAAAAGTAGAGTCAGGGTTTTGAGGCCTGCAAGGGACATTTTTCCTGGAGAACAAGGCTATTTTAATTGTGCACCATTTGTTTTGTTTCTGTAATAAATCTTCAGATGTTATTCCTGCACATTCTATTTGGAGAGGATATATTTCTCTTATATGGAACAATTTTACTTCAAATAAGGAGTTATAACTGGGAGTTCTGGTTAAATAAATAAAAATATATGCCTTTTAAATTTTATTATATACATCAGTATTTGAGTTGCAATAGACTTGAATTCTTCATCTGAGAAGCCACTCTAAATCTTACACAAATAAAATCTATGGGACTCTAAAACAGCATTTAAATACTGTCTCCTATTTGTATGTACTTCGCAGTTTTCAAATACTTTGATAATCATTTCATACTTATTTTATGGAAATATATGGAAAGAAGTGTATTTTAGAAATGGAGGGGAAAGGTAAACAAGTCTCCAAGAAGTTAGACAGCAAATCACTATCTGTGACTACTGGGTTGCCATGCCCTCCTCCAGGGGAATCTTCCAATCCAGGGATCAAGCCCAGGAATCCTGCATTGCAGGCAGATTCTTTACCATCTGAGGCATCAGGGAAGCATTGGGAATCAGTGCTCCTCTAAAACGGATATTTTTGCTGTATACAGCCAAGCAGCTTCACCTAAAATAGGGCAGACTACCACAAACACTCAGGAGACAGTAAAATTCTTCTGACATGTTATTAAGATAGATTCCTTGGGGGACTTCCCTGGTGGTCCAGTGGCTAGGAATCTGCCCTCCAATATAGGGGATGCAGGTTTGGTCCCTGATCTGGGAACTTAGATCCCACATGCCACTGGGCAACCAGAGAAAGCCTGTGAACTGCAACAAAGACCTAGTGGAGTCAAAAAATAATAACAATAAAAGATTCCCTGGGAATTGACCAGTCATAAACAAACCACATATCAGACATGTAAGGATCAAATTAAAGTGGCTACAAGTCCCATCTCACATTCTTATTTTTTTCCCCTAATAAACAAGATGTTCCCAACTCAGTAGCCCTGAAGTAGCCCTGAAGTTTGAGATCTCATGAGTACAAACTGATTTAATACATCTTTCATCATTTACAGTACAAATACTTCCAAGAGATAAAGCAGGCATAGAGGCATCAGGATGAATTAAAATTAAGAGAGGTTAGTTAACAAATCACCTAGGAAGACCCAAAAGGGATGGGACTGAGGAAGTATAAGTTTTGAGGTTGTCAGTGGTAGAGAATACAGACTGGTCAGATGAACAACCAATAATCCCATGTAATAATAAGTGTAGGGCAGCCCTTTAGGTAGGGCTTCCCTTGTGGCTCAGAGGTAAAGAATCTGCCTGCCACTTCAGGAGATGCAAATTCGATCCCTGGGTCATGAAGACCCCTGGAGGAGGAAACTGCAGTCCACTCCAGTATTCTTGCCTGGAGAATCCCCATGGACAGAGGAGCCTGGTATACCATTGTCCACATGGTTGCAAAGAATCAGACATGACTTAGAGACTGAAAAACAACAGTCCCTCTAAGTAACCGTTCATCACAGAAGGAAACTCCATAAGAGAAGGCTAAAGGATAGAGGAGGATCAAGGGTAGAGCATTAAAAGACAGCTTCTTTTTATTTTTGTTTTAATTTTGTTTTTCTTGGCCATACCACATGTGGGATCTCAGTTCCTCAACCAAGATCAAACTGATGCCCCCTGCCTTGGAAGCAAGGAGTCTTACCCACTGGACCACCAAGGATGACCCCAAAAGATAGTTTAAAACAAACCTCTACCTTGTATCCCTCTAGGGAGGGTTTTGGCCTCTAAGTATACTGAAAGCAGAATTTTCACACATAATTAATTAGAGAAAACCTGTATCACAGTAGGCCTTTACCAAGAAAGATCTGTGATACCTCCTAAAACTATTTTTCTTTGCCTTGCCAACATGTGTCACTGATCTGATTATGCTGGAGAATAACATGAAATTGCACTATGCCGTTTTAAGCAAGCTGTGAATATTATTTAAACAACAAGCTGTTGGCTAATGCCAAGCCAAATGTACCATGGTCAGAGTTGTGACAGCTCCACAACCACAAATAAAAATGTAATATTGTACCTCACAAGTTTGTGACCAAGTGTGCACTTCTCTACCAAGTATTTTTCCAACCAATTGAAGAGCAAAATCAACTGGAAGAGATTCATACTTTAAAAGGCACACATATCCTGGGAGTAATGGAATGTGTACTAAGAGACCACTGGCCTTTGAGAAAAGTGCAACCTCCTTAGAAAGACTTAAAAAGACCTCCCCAACCTCTTACTTGCTTCTCTTTCTTGCATCAGGCTTCCTTCCACTTTCTATAGTACAGTCACTTGATTTGTTACAATTCTTTGAACTAGTAATATTTAAATTATGTCTGGAAGAGGCCACTTTTTTCTTCTAGTATCATTCTTTACTTGGCCAAATCCTAGTCATCCTCAGGTCTCAGCTTGGTCATCCTTTGTTCAGGGAAGCCTTTACCAGCATCTACAAGGTCCCTTCATCGCTCAGAGAAAAACCCTCATCTCATTTCCTTATAATGTCAGTTTTGGATTTTCTTGACTAGATATAAGGTATATGATGGCAAGGACCAAGTCTGTATTGTTTTCTACTATCGGTCCCCATGATCAGTACAGTTCTTAACACGTACTCAACATGACAAATATTATTCATTGAATTTTTTTATTGATTCAATTTATTTTCACTGAGAACCTAGTAGGCTGGCAGACATCATTCTAGGAGCATCATCACAATAATACAGTCAATGACACCTGTCACATAAAGCTTAAATACCAGTGTGGATAGCAGACAATGAACAGAAAAAAGGTAAATGATAAGCAATGTTAGAAGGTGGGGGGTACTATGAGGAAAAGATAAAGCAGAGTAAAGGGGAGTAGGAGTGTCCAAGGGAAAGAGGTTGCAATCTTAAATAAGATGACCCAGGCAAGCCTCTGTGAGAAGGTGGCCTTGTGAACAGACCTGACAAGGTGGTGAGGAAGTAAACCATACACCTCACTGAATGTTCTGGACAGAGTAAATGGCCTGCCTTCTCTAGGATACCTTATGCTACTGCATTTCCTCTCCTACAGGACAGGGACACAATCTGGCCTCTCTTTGTGACTCCACTTGACTGCCAAGGGGAGAGGAAAGACCCAGTGTAACTGAAGTATATCATTTCTCCTCTCCCTGTCTAAGCTGAGAATCTTAGAAGCAGAGGACCAGCTTTAGGAATCTTAAAGTCTTCTTTTTTTGCACAGTCTTTTGTTCAGTAATACACTCACTTAAGCACAATATAGTCTTTGATAAAATGTTGATTATTTTAATTATTAAAATAACCTTAATTACTGTCATTTTCTATAAAAAAAAAAAAACACCCTACATAGTCTGAGTGAACAAATAGCTTGCTGGAATCAAATCTGAGACAATGATGACAGAGTGCAGAGTTAGAATACTGGATATGGACTAGGCAGACACGTTAAGTCTAGAACATTCTGACCTTCTGGCCAAGGAGTTTAAAATTTACTTGTTAGGACATGAGCAGAGACTGATATTTGAAAAGCAGCAAAGAATATAACTTTTTTTTTTTCTTTTATTTATTTATTTATTTTTTGTCATACATTGATATGAATCAGCCATAGATTTACACTTATTCCCCATCCCGATCCCCCCTCCCACCTCCCTCTCCACCCGATTCCTCTGGGTCTTCCCAGTGCACCAGGCCCGAGCACTTGTCTCATGCATCCCACCTGGGCTGGTGATCTGTTTCACCATAAATAGTATACATTCTGTTCTTTTGAAATATCCCACCCTCACCTTCTCCCACAGAGTTCAAAAGTCTGTTCTGTATTTCTGTGTCTCTTTTTCTGTTTTGCATATAGGGTTATCGTTACCATCTTTCTAAATTCCATATATATGTGTTAGTATGCTGTAATGTTCTTTATCTTTCTGGCTTACTTCACTCTGTATGAATGGATAAGGAAGCTGTGGTACACATACACCATGGAATATTACTCAGCCATTAAAAAGAATTCATTTGAATCAGTCCTAATGAGATGGATGAAACTGGAGCCCCTTATACAGAATACAACTTTTGTGTGGTGTTATAAAGATAAGGCCGGAAGTCTTCAGTATGCTTCAAATGGGTAGAAAATAGAGAAAAAGAGAAAACAAATCACATAATCTTAGTAGCAATAGTTCAAGTATGATTTTGGGAGGGACTAAGCCAGGATGAAGGGAATATGTCTGAAAATGAAGGCATGAGTGACAGAGAAAGAATTACCAGGACTTGATGATTTGGATGGAGAAGGAGAGAAAATTGCCCAAAATTGTATGAAGTTTTGAGGTAAGGTCATACAAGGAATGATGGTTTTCTTTACAGATGTATAAAAGTCAAAGGAAAAATAGGTTTGACAGAAGGGAAAGAAAACTATGAGTTTATGTTTATGTGTGCTTAAGTTAAAATCCTGGGGAGAAACCCAAATGGATGTTTCTAGGAGCCAGATAGAAACATGGAGCAGGAATGTGGTAGAAAATTATGGGGTTGAGATAAAGATGTACAAGTTGCTTGTATAAAGTGAAAGTTGAATCATAGGACTAAATGACATGACAAAAGAAAGAGAGTGGAAAGAAACAGCAGAAGTGGATGGGAGACAGAAGCTGGCAGCTGATATCCACATTTAAATAATAGAAAGCAGAAGAAGTGATGTTGAAATCAGAGGGGGAATGATCAACAGAGAGAGTAGATCAAGATGGCATGGTGCCAAAGCAGCGAGGCGAGGAGAGTTTGAAGAAAGAAAGAAGGGAGATGAAGAGGGTCCAGTTTGGGAATCAGAAAGTCAAGAGTAATGCCTAGAAAGAGTCATTTAAATGGAGCCATGTGGCAGATGCTGAGGAACATGAAGGTCAGAAAATGGACAAGTGGTAAGAAAGTGGAGGTTATTTTTTCCAGAAGGCTGATAGTGAAAGGGGTAAAAAGCCAGAATGTTAACTCAAAGGATTAGGAATTCAAATAAACCTTTCTGTGGTATGTTCAAGGTGAGAAAAAGAAAAGTATGCTCACAGGAAGAGAAAAAAATAAAGAAAGAAGGAAGCAATGGAAGAAGCAAGAGAGGCAGAAGTACTAAAGAGAACCAGATTCTTTGAGCCAGAACCGTTAGCTTCAATTTCTGTCCTCTTTCTCAGAGAGAAAAAAAGGGAAGGAAAATACAAGGTGTTAGAACATAGGCAAAATATGTGTTACAGAAAAGGATTTCAAAATAATCTACATTAAAGTGAAAAGACAAAAACAATAAAATTGTACTGAACAATGATGTGTTACATGGGGGACAGACATAAGTAAAAATTACTCTCTCTTCTTAAAGAAACTTAGGCTAGTAGTTATACTTAAGAGGTGCAAACGGGAGATGCTTATTACAGTACATGAGGCTTCCCTTGTAGCTCAGCCAGTAAATAATCTGCCTGCAGTGCAGGAGATCCGGGTTCGATCCCTGGGTTGGGAAGATCCCCTGGAGAAGGAAATGGCAACCCACTCTAGTATCCTTGCCTGGAAAATCTCATGGACAGAGGAGCCTGGTGAGCTGCAGTCCATGGGGTCACAAAGAGTCGGGCACGACTGAGCAACTAACACTTATTACAGTACAAAGGGCAAAATTGAAACCAAGATCAATAGATGAAGAGAGTAAGTACTAATTGTGGACTAAATATGAAACTTGGTTGTCTCATAGTTCCAAACGGGGACATCACGTCAAGAGGCTATTTCCATTTCTGTTTCAGTAGATGGCTACCATGAGACTCATACTTCTAGCCCTCTGTCCAGGAAATAGACACAATCAAGGCACCCTCCTTAAACTTCCTTTTTTTCCCCATAGATGAGTATTTGTATTTTAAGACAACTTTGGACAACTGATAGAGCTTTGGAAAGAAGTAAAAATGATGTGCCATTATTACATTTACAGCATTCAGTAAACTTTAGCAAGTGATTATTTTTCATTAAAGTGGTACCATAGAATATAGAAAAACCCCAGCAAACTTTTTGGCCAACCCAGTACCTTGCTACCTTGGCATAGACCATAAGAAGAATATGCTAACTCAACCAGAAAATGTGGGTTGGCCAAAAAGTTTGTTTGGGTTATTCCAAAAGATGTTATGAAAAAACTCAAACAAAAGTTTTGGCAAACCCAATTTTTTCACTAACTTCGAAAAGTTATAGTGATTGTCATTGAAGCAAGGGTCAAATGAGGGTTGAAAGCATCTGGATGCTACAGGCTAGTAGGGTCAGGAAAAAGGAAATAATAATATTCACACAAATTTTAAATGCTGTTTGTCCTTGGTTTTAATTTTAACAAAATTACTTTAATGACTATAGAAATTATAAAACACAATTATCAAGACAAAGAATACTATCAATTTTTACTAATATAAAATTAAGTAGTAAACTATATTAAAGTATTTGATCAATTTAAGATGCAACCAGAACAAAATAGTAATTTGAAGCAGATAGGAAAGAAGAAAGGAAGGGAGGGAAGATCTTTAAATATTTAGAAAGGAAAAAGCATTTTAGCTGAATATCTCATTATTTTAAAGAGTAAATATTTTCACTTTTCTTTTGAACATGACAGTTTTAATAAGTTGAGATTTCTTCACAATTCAATTTCACCAAACTACTTTCTTGTAAAGTCTGTATATTATGACATATTTGAATGTCCAGATCATTTAGCAAATTTCCTGTTTGCTTTCATTGCAAATTATTAAACTATTCTTTGAAGAGACATAGGAGTAGTTATTTGTAATTTTTATGCAAAGAAACAGAAAAAGCATGCAAGTGTCCTAAATTGGAATATTATGCACAGATGGCCACAATCCACCCAGCAGGAGAAATCTGGGGAGATGATATGCCATAATACTATTCCATTCCCACCCAATGAAAATAAAATTCCAAAGCCAACAGCCACCCTGGCTCCATCGACATGAATGTAAATTTAAGTGTTAATGAGCCAGATACAGGGCATTTCCTGGAGATTAAGGGTAGTCTGGAGAAAGTGGATGATCTTGGGGTTCTTAACCCCAGATGGTCATTCATCTCTGGAAAATATCCTACCACAAGTTTTTCCTCTCTCATTTTCCACAAAGAAGGACACATTAACAAACAAACTGCCCCTAAAACAATGTTCCAAGTCAGCGGTTCAGAAAATGGGGTCCCAGGCACAGCAACATCAACTGGAAAGTTACTAGAAATGTAAATCCTTGCACCCCTTCCCAGATCTACTAAAATCAGGTATTCTGGAAGTGGTACCAGCAATCTGTGGTTTAACAAGCCCTCCAGGTGACTCTAATGCATCCCTCAATTTGAAAGCCATTGTCCAAGGTAAATCGCTAACTTATATACACATCATAAATTATTCTGACACAGAGAAATCCATAAATATAAGAAGTACCTGCAGGAAGTAGACTTTAGAATGACTTCCAAAGCAGTCATACCACTGTATGACTAAGCCACATGAGAAAATGTTAAGGACACAGAGAAAGGAGAAGGAAGGAAAAAGGATCAGAAGAGGGGAACAGAGGCAGAGAGAGGAGGTTGGGGAGGGAGACCGTGAGCTAGGGGATCCATTTCCACCTACCCAAGAAGACAGGCACCAAATCACGCATCGTAGTCCAGAACCAAAATTGTCAAATCATAGGTGCGCAAAAAACATTTTCAGAGTAAATATTTATAGAGGAGACATTTCATGTTTATGTTCACAATGGAAATAGTTTAGCATAGATATATAAATCATGCTTCTGTGTATATTTGAGTTATAAAGCTTGTTAACTTTTTAAAAATTGCTTTTGTTTGATGGTATCCCTTAGTAATAGGGTAGTTGTTTCTTTGTAATATAAATTTCTTTGAAATTCACAAGCCCTATAGGACATACTGTAAAAATCAGATTTAGCACAATGTTCAGACATCATCAAACACTCCTCTTCAACTTACCAAAAAAAAAAAAAAAACCAAACACTTCTGTTTCATGTATGTTACAACCAGAAGGAAGTGGTGAAAGAGGCGAGAATTATTGCAGGATTTATGACCCAAGCCCTCCTTAGTGGGCTAGTAGGGAGGATATCTTGTTGCAGCAAGGGCAAAGTTAGTGGGTGGTGCCCACCTCTGTTAAAGGATTAGGACTCAGCAATGGTACTGTGAAGAGGAGGAAAACAGGGAACAAAAGCTCCTGTATCCCTCCTGGACCTAAGTGCTGCATCCCTCCCAGACAGCTGCTCAGATAGCTAGGACTTCCCTAAGGATACTCTGAGGCAGAGGTAGTGCCCAAATCTAAATTCGACCTCAGGTTCTTTCCTCCTCCTTTCTGGTGGTCTTTGTTATAGAGCCACAGGAAAGGTGCTAAACCAAACCTAGCTCTCCAAGATGGTGATCAGCACAGGATGGGTGATTTAGATCCAGACTCCCTGAAATATCAATATTAAGAAAACAAAAGGAGAGAAGAAAGAGTACTCTGACACTTAGAGGCCATGCAGAATCCTCCACTCCTTAATCCACCCCCTACCATTCCTTTTATCATCATTTTTATGAAGCTGCAGGTCTAAGCCAATGACCATTCATTATGAACATTCTTCAGAAACATCCCTGATGGCCACCTCTGACCTGTTCATTAACTACCAGGCCAGTTCCTGATTACAGCTTGTCAGAAATGTTTATTATCTTCTTGCTCTGAAGAGACAGGAAAGATTAAGAATGTTCCAGCTTTAACATGAGGCTCCACATCTGTAAGAAGCTTAAAATAGTATATAAATAGAGGAATAATTTCCTGGCAGAGTTCAACTGACAATTAACAAGAAGACCCCCAGATAGATTAAGAGATACCCATCTTCTTTTAAATAGTGTCATCTGAAACGTTATATAACTAAATAACTTTTTATCTATAATAAACGGTTATTAGAGCTTGCTAATAATTGTTTTCTAACGGCTTTGGAAGTTTATGCTTGCTCCACGGAACCATGACAACAATCACTTGTTTTGTAAAGAAGGGATTTAAGGATAGATATTTCAGTTATAACTACAAACTTAAATTCTGAAGCTGTTGCAATTAGTAAAGTTAATGGCATTTTTTCAAATGAAAAGAAAAATTAAAAGACAGACAAAAGTTACAAGAGAGGCCACAGGGGAAAAGAGTTATATGAGCATCAGTTTGCTCTGTTAAGGCGTTTCCCCTGTTGAAATGATTTCTTGCAAACATCACTACTATACAGAATTTAAAAATGAGGTGTTAAGATAAAAATTTACTGTGAACAAAGTGATTCTTTCCAGAAGAACTAAAGCTGTTTATTGCAGCTTTCAGAAACCTGTGACAATGTTAATCAAACTTACAGGCCAGGATTACAAGTTTGCATCTCAAACTTCGGTGTGTGGAGAAATCACCGGTCAAAGTACAGCAAGTTGGGACCAGCCCCAGAAATCCTAACTCATCACACCTGGATTGTGCCTGAGTATTTGTATTTTTAATAAGCTTGCAAGTGGTGTGGACTCCACCAGTGAACAGCACTCTCCTGAGTGTACCTACACCCTGACCACTAGGCATTCAGAGAAGAGAAACAGGGTTCGAATTATACTGCCAAGAGCATCTACATCTTTCTTCTTGATATAATCATGGCTTTGAAATCTTAAAAGTGACAGTGCCAATAATGTTCAAAGTTCCTGATTCTTGCTCACTCTTTAACCAGTAGCAGATCAACAAGCAAACCCAAGTGATGCCTCAGAAGAAACAGTGGGGTGGATGTACATATTAAGAGGTCCACTCAATGTCAGTCAACACTCCCTCTAAGGAACTCAGAAGAGCATATTGACAACTGGCAGCTGTCTTTAATAAAGTCTGATAGGCTCAGCCTCCCAGAGCTAAAAGTCATATCCCTTTACACCATGTCCCAGGAAACCCCCACCCCCTCAACTCTTCTCCATTAGAAGAAAGAAGTTAAGCTGTGTAACTATTGAGCTGTATCCACAAAATCTTGGTCTCCTGATGGTGACATTTTGCACACACAAAAAAAGAAAGAAAAAGAAAGAGACAGAATGTGCATATAAAAACAGTGGGACTTATTAAATTCTTCAAATTGAAGTTATCACCTAGCAGTTTATTATAGCCCTTGAATCAAAGAGAACACTTGGGTCCCTGGCATGTTAATACCTGATGAACTGACTGAATTACTTGTACGTGATGGTGCCATTGGAAATTCCTTAGTGAGAACTTGGTGATTCACGTTCACTTTTAAAAGGTATTACTTGGAGGCTGTGAACCTGAGGGGGGTGTCATGGCAGTAGATATTAGGGAACTCTCTGTAACTTTCTCTTAATTTTTCTGTGAATCTAGCACTGCTGTAGAAAATAAAGTCTATTAATAAAAACTTTCAAAGGCATTAGCTTAAACACAAAAGTGACTAATATAAGTGACTTCTTTTTCTCGGCAAATCATGACTTCGAAACCACCCTCCTTTGCATGGGCCAAAAAGTTACTTGAATTAGGAGTTTGACATCTTCATCTTACTCACAATGTGTATAATGTTATGAATAGTGATAAAAGGGGGAATCTCAACTATAGAACTTACCCCATTGTTTTAAGTTTATTTACTAGTCTCCCTAAAGTTTGAGGGCTTGAGGCCAAAGGCTGTTTCAGGAATTTCCTGATGGCAGCAGAAGGCTAGCCTGGACTTTTAGCAATGTTTGAAAGAAAAGGGTCATTTTAAAAATGTATGCTTGACAAAGGGAGCTCAGTTCTGTGATGTGCTCTGTGATGACCTAGATGAGTGGGATGGAGGCGGGGGTGGGAGGGCATATATACATACAGCTGATTGACTACGTTGTACAGCAGAAACTACACAATATTGTAAAGCAATTATATTCCAATAAAAAGTTTTTAAAAACCAAATATATATACACATATACATACATATATACATATACATACATACATACTGGCAATCCACTCCAGGATTCTTGCCTTGAGAATTCCATGGTGGGCTGCAGTCCATGGGGTCACAGAGAGTCGGACACGACTGAGTGACTAACACACACACACACACACACACACACACACACATATATATGTGCTTGAACACAGTACCACCTGCAATAGAGTAAGGTCCCAGAAGGTAACATTGCTGATTTCCAAGATGTTCACAGTGAGTGTAGCCATGAATGTCTTTGACCGCATAACCCCAACACATGCACCAGCAAATGTAGTCTTAGTGCTTATGGGCCCCAGTTACTCATTTAACAAACATACATTCTCATCTGATTTACTTCAGTCTCTTATGACCTTTGTGAATCTAAGTTCAGACTCTGCAGCCAAATTGCCGGAGTTGAAATCTAAGCCCTACCTGTCATTAGTCCAATGGCAATGGAGAGGTTTCTAGCTCAATCTCTTAAGTAAAATGGGGGTAAGGGAACTTCCCTGGTGGTCCAATTGTTAAGACTCCAGGCTTCCTCTGCAGGGAATGTGGGTTCAATCCCTGGTCAGGGAACTAAGATCCCACATGCCATGCAGCATGGTCAAAAGATGAAAAATAAATAGGTAAATAAATAAAATAAAGGCAAAGGCACATAACGACTGCCTTTATGAAAGAGAGAAAAGCAGCATGTGTTTGCAGCTGAACAGCTCTTCCAGGCTGCTTCCTGCCAGTAGAATTCTGAGGGTCCAAAGGTGTTTCATCATTCTGCCCTCTGTTCCCCACAGTTAAAGTTTCCATGTTTCTGCATGTGTAACTGCTACAAGACCTTACTAAGTCTCCTGTGAATCTATTTGAGTTCACCCATTTACACAAAAGTCACACCTACAAATCTCCTCCAAATTAGTCCTTCTCCTTGGGCTGTTATGGAAATAGCTGAGACAATAGCCTTAAACTTCCCAGAGGTCCTATGGTTTAACTGAGAGGATGTGTAAGGAACACTTTGAACTTCTTCAAAGAGCCCTTTATGTGGCTGAAGAGTATACTGAAGCACTACATTTTATCTTTCTGAGGCCTTAACAAAAGGTTTATAGTCATGCTATCAGCTTCATCTTAGATTATGTTTTTCTGACAGTGCCCCATTTTTCACCTTTGCTTAGAAATTCTCTCTTAATTTTAGCATCATGTGCCATTTGTAGAGATTGAGAACTACCCAAACCATCAAGTCCTGGCTCCTTTTTGTTTATTTCTGTTTATCTCTCTCCTCTTAGTTTACTGTCACTAAGAAGTGAGGCAGCATCTTCAACACTTTGCTTGTAAATCAGCCAGTTCCTTAGCCCCATTTTCTACTTTTCACAAGACTACAGGCCACAGTGTCACTAAAATTTCTGCCACCAAATAACAAAGATCTCATTTCCTCCAAAATTCTTCTTTTCCTGCAATTTCTCACCTTCAGTTTCCTCAAAGTCCCAAATTCCATGAACAATGTATCCAAGGTACTCTAAACTTTCATCCTCTCCTAAAAATCTTACATCCTTTCTAGCTTCTGACCTCTACCTGATCCAGAACCACTCCCTCATTTTATGTATTTGTTAGGACAGTACTCCCATTTCCAGGTAACACAATCTATACTTAACTATTAATTTCTATCAATTTAGTCCAAAATTTAGTGACTTTAAACATCACATCTTTGTTATCTCAGTTTCTGAGGGTCAGGAATCTTAGCTGGTATCCTGTGGCTCAAGGTGTCTCAAAAAGCCTCAGTCAAGTTGCTGTCTGGGGCTGTGGTCTCATATGAAGGCCCAGGTGGGGGGTGCATACTGTCCTCAGTCACTCAGTCATGGCTGACGCTTTGAAACCCCATGGACTGTAGCCCACCAGAGTACTCTGTCCATGGAATTTACCAGGCAGGACTACTGGAGTAGGTTGCCATTTCCTCCTCCAGGGGATCTTCCCAACCCAGGGATCAAACTCATGTCCCTGGCATCTCCTGCACAGGCAGGTGGAGTCTCTACCACTGAGCTACTTGGGAATCCCCAAGTAGGCATGAGGGAGGGGTAATCTTCTTTCGATTCACACAGAGAGTTAACTGGCAGGCTTCAGTTTCTTATTACATGGACATCTCTAGATGGCACCTGGCTTCTTCCATGGGGATCAATCAGAGGGGAAAAGAGAGGGGGAAAGGAGGGAGAAGAGAGAGAGGAGAAGATAAAGAGAAGGAAGAGAGAGAAGGGGAAACAAATGGAGGGAGGAAGGAGAATGAGAAAAGGGAGTTGGGGTCACAAGAGCCTAAGGGAAAGTCCAAGAAGGAAATCACTTTCTTTTATAATCTAATCTCAGTGACATCGTATCATCATATTATGTAGAGTTTATATCCCATGCCATATACCACTAGAAGGAAATCACGATCACGAGAAGAGAGTCCCTAAATACGCCCTTGGGTTCCAAAATCACTGCAGATGCTGACTGCAGCCATGAAATTAAAAGACTTTGACAAACCTAGACAGCATATTAAAAAGCAGAGATATCACTCTGCTGACAAACGTCCACATAGTCAAAGTTAAGGTTTTCCCAGTAGTCACATACGTATGAATGTACAGATGTAAGAGTTGGACCATATGGAAACCTGAGAGCGGAAGAATCGATGCTTTTGAGCTGTGGAGTTGGAGAAGACTCTTAAGAGTCCCTTGGACTGCAAAGAGGTCAAACCAATCAATCTTAAAGGAAATCAACACTAAATATTCATTGTAAGAACTGATGCTGAAGCTCCAATACTTTGGCCACCTGATGCAAACAGCCAACTCATTGGAAAAGACCCTGATGCTGGAAAAAATTGAAGGCAAAAGGAGAAATGGGCAGCAGAGGAAGAGATGGTTAGATAGCATCACCAATCAATGGACATGAATCTAAGCAAATTCGGGAAGATAGTGAAGGACAGAGGAGCCTGGTGTATTGCAGTCCACGGGGTCACAAAGAGTCAGATACAACTTAGCAACTGAACAACATCAACAAAATACAGCCTATATGTAAGCAGAAAGGATCACAGGAGGGCATGAAGGCCAGAGCTAGGAATTACTGGGGGCATTTTAAAGATTGCCTATAACACAATCTCACAGAGTGTTTATGAAGATTAACTGAGTTAAAACATGAAGAATGCTTAGTACATTTTATAGCAAGTGCTATACATGTGGGATTTTATTCATACTGCTACTATTATTATTATGATCACCTTAAGCAGGACTCATAAAACTCAGTAAAAACTTTAAGTTTTGCAGGCCACATACACTCTCTGATGCATATTCTTCTCTACATGTGTAGGTGTTCTCACAATGCTTTAAAAAATACTAAACCCATTCTCAGCTATACAAAAAATGTCACAGTCTGTATTTAGCTCATGGGCCATATTTTGCTGATTCCTACGACACATTTTTGAGTACAACAAAGAGATTGGTATTCATTCCTTATATTATAAAGCACACCATTACCTGAACACTGATCTGATAGGTACGATGCCATTTATCAAAGGGACATTACTTTATAGGCCAGCAAAAGGCAGCCTGTTCCTGTAAGGAATGCCACAATCATTCCTTGCCAATACAGCTTTAATGGGGGCAAGTAAAGAAACAGAATAATCTAAGTTGGAAGTTGGATATAATTTCCTAAACTGAAACCCAGCCAGTATATGGGATGGGGATAGAGTTATGCAAACTATTAGACTCAAGACAAAGTTTGATCATGATTCCCAGTCAGTTATAAAGACAGGGCTGGCAACCAAAAAAAAAATGCTCACAGCCTACATCACGAGACCTGTATGTGACTTTGGTGTCATACCCAAGAGAAGAGCAAGAGGCGCCACAGATAGGACTCTATGAGTTGTGGGGGAACTGAGCTCTAATTTCCTTGATGGTCGATCCTGTAAGGCTTAACAGTGATTTCTCCCAACTGGCTCCTCCAGTGTGAGAGTATTATGAAATAAACTATCAGCATTGAAATTGAGCATGTATTAAAAGCAGAGTGTAGGAAAGCAGGCTACTCCGTCTGCTGGGTTTAGGAACATAGAGGTACGTTGAACAAAAAGAATACTTGCATTTTCCACCTACCATTGAAAACGAGTACGAGAAGCTACAATCATCACCACCTTATATCTTATAGAGCTTTTAAATTTACAAAGGGCAACATTAACGAGCTATTGGGCCTGAATAGCATGTGTAAATTATGTGTGCATGCTCAGTTGTGTCCAACTCTTTGCAACTCCACGGACTGTAGGCTGCCACACTCCTACTTCCATGGAATTTTCCAGGCAAGAATACTGGAGTGGGTTGCCATTTCATTCTCCAGGGAAATTTTTCCAACCCCAGGGATGGAACCCATGTCCCCTGCATTGGCAGGTGAATTCTTTGCCACTGACCCACCTGGGAAGCCCTTATAAATTATAATTTTCTATAACAGAGATGGAAAATAGCTTTTGTCTTTTGTGCCAAATCTGTTCTACTGGTAGTCGCTACATAGGTCACTGTGTTGAAAGGGTTTCAAGTCCATGCCTGTGCTTAACCAGAAAAAGAGATAAAATACCATGACTCATTATTAATATCTTCCAGGGACAGGGCATGAGAGGGTAGAGTAAGAGTAAACATGTTAGGTATCTGCCATCCAACTAGCATGCAGATATGCAATGTTATCATCTCCTCCAATGTATTCATATGTAATTCCTAGAAAGAAAGTGTCATTTCAATCACATATTCTACTACAAAGCCAGCTTCCACAGTTTGAGTATACCATTTTAAACTTAACATAGAATACTAATAATTTAAACTCAGAGACCAAGTTCTGCTGGCCACTCACCAATTTGCAGTTAAATTTAACATCATAATCACCAACACAAATCATTACATACTTTATTTTACATAGTACTTTTATGGGATGTATAGTAACTATCTCAGAGAATCTTTAAAAATACAACCGAGTCTCTGACTTCTAGAATAGTTTTATCCTAGAATTTCTATTCCATTTCTTAACTATTTACAATGCACTTAGAGCTGGGAAAGGGATCAAGGGTGGGAAGGAAGTAATAGAAAAAATACTGTATACATCTTATTCTCTTTAGTCACGTATCTTGCAAGTGTTGCTGGGAGAACATCATTTACTCATAGGACCCTTTGTTCTGTGATTCTGTAAGTCTCATGAATATAACAGAGTTTATGCCATGCCAGCCCATACTATGTAGACCACTGTCTTGCAGATGGAAGACTTGTATGGAGAACTATGATAAGAATTGGTGCTAGTGGTAAAGAACCAGCCTGCCAGTGCAGGAAACTTAAGAGACATAGGTTCAATCCCTGGGTCAGGAAGATTCCCTGGAGGAGGGCATGGCAACCCACTCCAGTATTCTTGCCTGGAGAATCCCATGGACGGAGGAGCCTGGTGGGTTTCAGTCCATAGGGTCACAAAGGGTCGGACACAAATGAAGCCACTTAGCATGCATGCATTCACTGACATTAATAGTAGGGACTCACCAATGCAAAAGGTCAGCACAATGACAATAACTTTCTTCCCAGTCCACCTAAGGCTCTATTACCCAGGATCTGGGTACTCTGATATTCACAGGAATATCAGTCCTGAGTTCAATGGTTCTCAATTCCAGTTCTATTTCTACTAGGAAGATGATAAAGCAGCCATTACAATAAATACAGATCTTCACCATACCTCCTCTGATTCTCCCTCTTGTGTTTACCTTATACCAGGAAAATCCCTACCTAATCAAATCCTTGAAGAATTTAGTATTTTATATCAACTATGAGATACTGTTTACCTGGCTACACAGATAGGATTGTATCTGTCATAGCTTAAAAAAAACTTATCACTCAACTGTATTTTAACAAGCTGTGATTGATTGAGAAGTACTTCTCAATCTTGACCACTCACTACAATAGATTGAGAAACTTTTGGAAAATACCAAGGCCTAAGTGCTCCCTCATTCTGAAATTGTGATCTGATTGGTCAGGACAGGGATGCAGGAATTTCTGTTTTTTGAAGTCTTGGGTGTTTCTACTGAGTAGCCTGGGATGAGAAGCATCGATCCTTTCCCTCTCAGAGTTTCTCAGACAGCCCTCATTTCTCATCCTGCTCCGCTACTTAACTAGTACAGGATGGTAGGATTATTACACTTTCCGAGAAGGTCCGTCGACTATAATATAAGAAAGCCACCCATCTGGCAAAGTCATAGTGAGGCTCACAATGATAATGCAAGTCCAGACAGTGACACAGTCCTCCAGTCACAAGCAGTTTGGGATAAATGTGAAGTGAAGTTGCTCAGTCGTGTCCGACTCTTTGGGACCCCATGGGCTGTAGCCTCCCAGGCTCCTCCATCCATGGGATTTTCCAGGCAAGAGTACTGGAGAGCCATTTCCTTCTCCAGGGGATCTTCTCGACTCAGGGATTGAACCCTGGTCTCCCACATTGCAGGCAGACACTTTACCCTCTAAGCCACCAGGGAAGCCCTAAGGTGCTAAATAAAATAAAATAGGATCAAAGTGCCCCCAAAGTTAATCTCCAAGGTTTGGGCAGGAATAGAAGGAAAACAAGGCTATAAATGGAAACTAAAATTTAAAAACAATTTCCATCAGCATTTGAAATGAGATCATCATTATCCTGTAAATGCCCCACTTCCCTCTAGGAACTGTTCCAGGCTGTTTATCACCCTTTTCTTAGATCCCTCCAGGCAAAGGGAGGGGAGGAGGGAGCTAGGGCGAGAGGGAGGGAGGGAGAGAGAGAGAGAGGGTTCCAACCCTGACCACTCAGCTCCTGGGCCTGTGTCCTAAAGAATGCTGCTTCTTTTTCCCCCCATCTCAGCTCCTTAATTCTGTAAAACGGGAACATTCACAGCTTCCCCATGGGGATATGGTGAGGGTAAAACTAACATTTCAGGGCTTCCCTGGTGGCTTAGTGGTAAGGAATCCATCCACAGTGCAGGAGACACAGGTTCCAACCTTGGGTCAGAAGATCCCCTGGAGACGGAATTGGCCATCCACTCCAGTAATTTTGCCTGGAGAATTTCATGCATGGGGAGCCTGGTGGGCTACAGTCCGTGAGGTCTCAAAGAGTCAGACACAACTGAGCGAGTGAACAACAACATACTAATTCTTTCTCCAGTGCAGTAAACATTCAATGAATACTATTTCTGATAATGATTCCATTACCACTACAGGCTGTTCCTAATATTTATAGTCTGAATTTTACCATATTTTTTCTTGATGCTCACCATACTTGAGTTTTACTCATTAAAAATATTAATAAGAGAAGGGAAGACCCTACAGAACAACCGTTTTACCACAAGCTCCACACACTCCTAGAAATGACTTTAAAACACAGAGAAAAATGGTTGTGATGTATTGGGATGCATCAGCCAACGTCACTCTGGATGATTCAAACCCAAGCTGTCAACAGCCTCCACTGCCTTGGCCTCCCTGCTATTCCTCTGCGAGCAATTCCCACTGATCCAACACTGATCCAACATGATCCTCCAGCATTAACAAGTTTGCTTTAAAACCCACAGTTAAAATGATTTTGCATGCAGAGATGGTGGTGTGAAGACCTCTGCCTGCAGTTTTCTGGGCCTTTCACACATACCCAGATTGCATTAAAACTGTTGAGTTTCAAACGCATCAGGTACAAGTCCTTAGTGAATTCATTTTCACTAGGCTGTTTCTATATTTTATTGCTGGAATAATTCTAGATTCTGAGTTCTCTCACCAGAGGATTTAAATAGATCCCCTTCAGGACATTCTGGGAGTGAATGAGAACGAGTGTTATGCTTATATTTCCTAAATAGGACCAAGGCCTCCATTTCCAAATCATGCTTTGATATGACTGTAAATCCCTTCCACGTGGTTACTGAAACAATACTAAATTTTCACATGGCATTGGATTTCAAGTTTGAGTATGATTTGCTAGCAGCACACCTTGCCAGTAGAGCACTAGGCATCCTTAAAGTGGTTGTCAAGTGCTGACACACAGCCCTGCAGCCACAGGTCCTGGGGTTGGGGAAAGGCAGCAGGATAAATAGGATGTGAAATGTTGCATATAATGAACCTCTTTATTTTCAGAATACAATCTTCAGTGCAGTTTTACCAAATGAGCTTGACCATGTTCTTGATTGATGGCTATCTGTGGAAGATGACATGAGAAAACTTTGTAGGGGCGTGAGTTTTGAATGTTTGAGGAACACTCCCTGCTCCCAATTTCTCTGTTTTTCCATAGTTACAGATGTATGAAAAGTGACCTTTCAAACCTTGGCTTCTAATCCTTAACCATTTTTGTATATGGAGAACTTCATCTGTTCAGTTCTAGCTAGCAGCATCTCAGTAACTCTGTCAAGTGGCAAGACTTAAGAGAAGTTCTTCCATTAGATATGAGCACTATGCTTTGCATAGCTGTACATAATGCTTCAAGTTCACTTAATTAGAATAACAGAAGTAGGGGATTTTGCCATGGGAAGTGTTATGGACTGAATGTTTATAACCTCCAAAATTCATGTGTTGAAATCTGAACCCCGAAGGCAAGGGTATGAGGAGATAGGCTTCCCCAGTGGTTCAGCAAGTGAAGAATCTGCCTGCAATGCAGGAGATATAGGAGATGCAGGTTCAATCCCTGGGTAAAGAAGATCCCCTGGAGGAGGGCATGGCAGCCCACTTCAGTATTCTTGGCAGGGAAATTCCATGCACAGTGGAGCCTGAGAGGCTAAGGTCCATGGGGTCACAAGGAGTCAGACAGGACTGAAGTGGCTGAGTACACAGGCACACAAAAGAGACTCTAGGGAACTCTCTCAGCACTTTTGCCATGTGATAACTCACTGAGAAGATGGCCATCTATGAACCAGGGCCCTCACCAGACACCAAATCTTCCGGAACCTTGATCTTGGACTTCACAGCTTCCAAAAATGTGAGACCATGAAAAATAAACATTTGATGTTTATGCCACCCATCTATGGTATTTTTGCTACAGCAACATAAATAGACTAAGACAGGAAATGAAAGAAACACCATTTGGTTTAGCTCCATCATTTTTCAGATGGGAAAGGTAAAGTTAAGTGACATAACCAAAGATGTATTTGCTTGTGACACCAAAAACAGGGACTGAAAAACCATTCTTTTTACTCAAGAATATCTTCATTTAAGGTTTTACCATCCCTTTGATTTTGTTTGGCTGGTTGGTTGATTTCTGAAGTGCCTATTTACTCTTACAAAGCTCCTTCCTTTCAAAGTCTACAAAACTATGTTGCCCTGAAATTTTACTCAAAACAATCAAGGTAAGACTGTACACACAGTCACTCTCATGATGTAACCATAAAAAACTATTAACCATAAAAAACTATCAACCTTGGTCAGCCTCTGCTCTGATAAACACATAATTTTGAAATCTAGATAAACTTCAGACTGTTGGAAAAATCATCTGATTTGCAGTCAGAAAACCTGGACTGGAATCAAAGTTTTATCAGTCATTAGTTGAGAGCCCACGGGAAGGTACTTCTATCTGAGGTTCAATTTCCTGAAAGGAACCCATCCCTCTTTACTGGCTTAGTAAAAATTTGAAATGATATAATATATGTGAAAGTGCTGTGCAGGCTACAAATAAAATGTCACACATCAGCAATTACTTTGTTAATATCATTACTTCTGGTCATTCAATATGTACAATGGTAGGTGAGGAGACAGGATGAATGGATCATGAAATAAAGTCCTTAAAGTACTTAGAATCTAAGGGTGAGAGAAACAAGGAAATAAAACATCACAAAGTAATACGTGCTGAAATGAAGTTATAACTGCTTTGTGAAGAAATGGTGGGGGTGGTAAGGAGTTACCTTGGACTAAGAAAACTATCTTGGAAGCCAACTCCTAACTGTAAAGGTATCTTTCTATAAATGCCATTTCTGAGTAAAATTTATGTAATACATGTTAAGGGTCTTGTCATTCTTTCTTTTCTTTCCAGGCACAGAAAATACAAGGTAAAGCAGGAAAAACAAAGCCCCTACTTCATGGTATTTGTTCAGTCAACTGTGAAAGATGCTACAGAGGATCAAAATATTTCAGAGGTCTCTCACGGGAAAAGCCCACGCCCCACACTTTCCCTCCTAATAGCTACCAAGGGCATCTGTAAAGGCCCTAAAGGTTTGGGTCTTCGGCTACCTGTCTCAGCAACCCCTGGGAGTCATAGCTGTTCTCTTTCCTCATGCTTTTAAATTCCTCTGCAGGAAAGCAACATCCACATATGAGACTTGGGCTCCAGGACAAGCCCAACCCAGGGAAATGGGCAAATGAAAGAAGACTCCATTGACATGGGCTGGTCTCAGTGGTGATTCCAGATCTATGGCTGACGCTTCATAAAACAGAGACTTCAGTGATTTGCTTTGCTAATCGCTTGCCTAGAGGCTATGCCCTAAGTACAGTGCTGGTTCCAAGTTCTCCAGATGTTCTTGATCCTTTTGGAATGCACATGCCAAAAACCCTGGAAAGCAGCGGGCTCTTCATAAAAGCAGTTCTGACTTGGTGGTCAGATGGGAGCCATCTGTTAGATGGTACCACCCTTCTCACCAGCCACAAGGCAAGGGGCCAAAGCCTGGAGTTCTTGGGGAGACCCTTTCACAGTGGGGTTCTCTCCAACAAGCCAAGCCTAGTTTCTGTGACTGTGGTCCCACAGAGAACACCTGCAATGTCTGGACCTTCGCCAGGGCAAACTTGTTTCTTTCTCTAGAAAGGAACCTCCTTACCCTGACAGCTGAAGATCCCAATGGGTATTTTGGATTTCTCAATTCTAACACTGGGGACGTTGTCTTCAGAATGGCCCCTTTGTGTTAGAGGGAACGCTCTGCCAAAGCTACATACCTAACTCTCTCTTCAACTGCTGCCCCACCCTCATAATTCTAGGCTCCCTTCTCAGGATGACTCATGTGTTGTGTTGTGTCATGGAAAATACACTGGGCTAAAAGTCAAGAGGCTGGCTTTTGTTTCTCACTTGTGTGAGCTTGGACAAGTCACAGAATCCCTTTTGGCCTCAGGTTTCCCATCTGTAATATGAAAAGAGGTAGGCTCAGTGATACTACCACTACTTTGAGCTCTAAAACTGAATTTTAGCTGTCTGTTCCCTATTTGATAGATTCAGTTAGGTCCTCAACTCTGGCAGGCTCAAGATCCATCTAGCAGAAGTGTCAAGAGAGGAAGGAGGCAGATTTCCAGAGGCAGTGACCTCATATGGACCTGCCTTCTCTAATTGTGAGAATCTGAGTTCCAAAAAGAGGGAGGGGGCAGCTGTCTGCCATGAACCATCCTGCTCTCATGGGCACAAGATTGACCTCCTCCATCCCTTGCCGGGGGTAAATATTCCCACTACCAGGTTTAAGCAATTTTTGCCTGTACCACCTCCTGGCTCAGTAAGAGTTTAATTTGCTGAACATTTTTCTGTTAAAAGCCATAAATAATATTTGACTGAGATGATTATATTATGACAGTAACTCAAACAAAATTGAGCTATTATTTTCACAAGTAGTAGCTCTCAAATTACCTTCAATTTAATCTCACAGTTGGGAAAGATCTGTTCTGACTTACATCTGTTTTGTCCTCTTACAATCAAACATTAGTTCTCGGCTATCCATAAAGTACAGAGAACTTTTCAGCACTTTCCTGTTATTTGGTAAATAATTTTTTTCCCATTATTCTTCTTATACGTGTTTTTACCATTCATAAGATACCTGACACTGTGTCATAAAAATCTTTATAGTTTTCATTCCACACGTGCTTCATGTCTTTGGGAAACTGACTACCTTAAGAAGCTATAATCTAAAGAAATATGGTACACCAAAGTAACTATATATCAAGATATAATGATCACATAAAATTCATGAGCAAAATTAACTGTGCATTATACATATGGCATATAAAGTTGAAAGGATTTGAGCATATTGCAAAGGAGTGTTTGGATTTGGTAATTATGTAAAGAATACCCTTAGGTCTAGGATTATGCTGACGAAATGGAATAAATCCAGGCCTGGGAGCCCATTTGGCTAAGCTAGCCCTCCACCCACTCTTCTGGGGTCATGTACATTTCCTGGATTGAGAAGGCAGAGAAGCAGAACTGTAGATATTCCCGGGTTTTCGCTTCCCCAACGTCCGATGGAATTGACACCTATCCTTCAGCAGATGCTATGTTTTGACTTTAGAATCTACTCACTGAGTTCACCGTTAACCTCTCCCAGTTTGGACCCTGAAGGAAACCAGTACAGGTCCTTTCAATCTGAGTATTTTATAGAATTAGACTGTTGGTTGTTCAATCCTTTATTTGCATGCGCTCCTTTTCCATAAAATGATTTTCCCCAGTGTTTCATGTTCTGGGAAAAATTTCTCCAGACCTTAAAGCACATCACATCATGTAAGTAATTGTGTGTGTGTGTGTGTGTGTGTGTGTGTGTGTGTAGTCAGAAAACTTTCTTTCTGCTTATATACTATATACTATTATCCCCCTAATTTCCTGGCAATTTTTCTACATAAGGCTCAGGGCTAATCCCTAATGCTTATACTTTAAGTATCTGCCTTAACGATTGTGTTAATTTTCAGAGCTGCCTGAGCCTCATCTGAGAAACTTGGCAAATTGTGGGACAGAATTTGAAAAACAGGCCAGTGTACAGAAACTGATGTTCAAAACAGCCCTCTCAAGTAATTCAGCAATAGACAGTGTCAACTGTGGAATGAGAAAGAGAATTATTCTTAGAGTTTAAATTTCCCATATAATTGTTGCATACGTCAGAAGTTTCTTTTTAAGATTTTAAAGAAAAGGAATACTTATGTTTTTTTTCTTCCTTGATTCTATTTTCGAAACGTTCAGTGAAGGAAAATAATGTATTGAAAGAAAACTGACATGTTTGTATTGAGTACCTGTATCTGCAAGGCTAGATTCTAAGAACAAGCAGATCTTGTTAGCTGACCATTTGCTTTATCTTCATAAGGGTAATTAAGTTAGAATATTTTGCTTTGAACTTTAACTTCATCTTCCATACTACTGCTCAACTCCATTTCTGATGCTACAAGCTTCCATGGCTAGTTTTATTGTTAGCCACTTGGAAATTCACTCTCTGAACTGTTCTCATCAAATAAAATCAACTGTTCTCATCAAAATAAAATTATCTAGAGTTGGATAATTTTGTTCAATTAAAGCAATAGTCTAAAAACCAGAGTAAAGGAATTTCTTTATCCATTATGATGCTAAATTCTTTTCTATAATGAATCTCTTGACTAATTCATTCAAACAGAAAACAGTAATAAAGTTTTTAACAATTGACTCTTTGCCAGGCATCATGCAAAGTACTGGGAGTACAACAATCTCCAAGACAGAGATGGGTTAGTAAGTGATCACAATGCAGTGTGTTCAGATTTACATTAGAAGGACTCCCCTGGTGGTCCAGTGGTTAAGAGTCCTGTCCACACTCCCAGTGCATGGGGCCTGGGTTCGATCCCTGGACAAGAACTAGATCCCATATGCCGCAACTAAGAGTTCCTATGCAGCCATTAAAAATTCCACATACTACAATTTAAGAATAAGATTCCGTATGACGCAATTAAAGATCCTGCATGCTGCAACTAAGACCTGATACAGCCAAATAGCTATTTTTTTAAAAAAGATTTATGTTAGAGGGACCAGACAAAGGACAGATAGGTCAGCCTCCTGCAGATAAAGAAGCCTCCAGAATGAGGTGGTAGAACACTGAGTTGTAAAGAAAGAGAGAAGAGGAAGGGGAAGGAAAGAAGAGGAAGAATATTCTGAGAATCGGTGCAAAGTGGAGGAGGAGGAGGAAGGAAAAGAGGGGAATGGACGAGGGAACTGCACAGGTGACCCGGCTGAGGGAACGAATCCGGTGACATGATTAAGGGCATGAGTGACTGAATGAATGATGCTTTCATGGCGTCAGGACTGAAGATCTCAAGGGGAGAGTAAACGGCAAGAGACATGAAGCTTGTGACAGTCATTAGTGCTGCTTACCAATCTCCAGTCCCGCCCCACACCAGAGGGTTGTCTTCCTGGCTCCCTCATGGTTGGATGAGACCATGCAGCTAGTTGTCACCAGGAGTCGACACTTCTAGGCGAGAGTA
This sequence comes from Cervus canadensis, assembly GCF_019320065.1. NCBI lineage: Eukaryota > Metazoa > Chordata > Mammalia > Artiodactyla > Cervidae > Cervus > Cervus canadensis. Next base: position 44,958,724 of record NC_057399.1, on the reverse strand, counting down.
CTCAACTGTTGAGGTGGGACCTGCCGGAGCTCTTTTTCCCTCTGACAAAATATCTGTGATGCCCAGGTGGCTAGAGTCCCTGAGTAGATGACCATGAGCAAATAACCTCTGCAGACCTGAGCTCTTCTTGGTGCCTGAGTAATCTGAGAGCTGGGGCTGCTGACACCATGAAATGGTCATAACCAAAATGAAATGTGGCCTGCCCCATTTAAGATGAGAGTGGCAAATAAGAATTGTATCACATGCCTTGCTGAGGAGTTTGAATCTTACACTGAGAATGTTGAAACTCCTTGAAAGGTATATAAGGGATGTTTTAATCAGATTCGCATGCTAACAGTGATCACTCTGACTGCAAAGGACAGAATGGATTGGAGGGGACAACATGACAACCTCAAATTCCTGAACTGCGAAGACTTCCTTAACCATTTCATCCACTCGTTAAACATCTCTTCTAGACCTACTTTCAAAGTGTTGAGACAACAGTAACTTGCCTCAGGAAAGTTGAAAAGCTCTATGAAGACATCTAAAAATATTCTTTAAAATATGTTAAAACCTCATGTCTAACATAACTTCAATATCTCACAATGAAGTGAAATTACCAACTCAGTTTTATCCCATTTTCTTAAACTTTCTAGTAAAAGCAAAATACTCTTCTTTGAATTTTAAACTAAGTATGAGGGGTTAATTTCTTTGAAATCTGATCACCTTAGATTCTGTGTAAGATGGTTGGAGGCCAAATTATTATGGAAAGAGCAAGTAAACTGAGCCAGCATACTTCATAATTTTCCTTCATTAGCAATTTTTGCAGGCTTCACTGAATTTAATGAAAGAAGTCCCACGTAAATCAAGTCTATCCTCCCAGAGGAAATTTTTTTTTTTTTAATTCTCTTGGACCTAAGTACAGTTGAGCATGTTAACATTCAAATATCAGAACATTTAGCTTAATTAAACTCTTCTCTGGTTTCCCCTTCACTTCTAAATGTGTTTAAAGCTTTAGTACCATAATTCTCTTCTATGCCATGGTTACAAAGGCTAAAAGTATCAATCATAGACCCTTAGGCTTATCTAATCCACCTGCCTCATTTTACAAATACAGTGACCAAGGTGGCAAATTATACTAGACATATCTTCAGGAATCTGGAAGAGGAAAATGTCTTAGTCTTTCTATATTTACTCTGAGATTACACTAATATACCATCTGGTTTTGCTTTTTACTACAGATCAAAGGTTTTGGTAGTATGATACCTGGAAAGGTAGAATTCTAAATTAATGATTGAAAACCTGAAACTTCAAAATTATAAATTACTCAACACATATAAACAAATTGTAAAGCTTTTTTTTTTTTTCCTTCCTGGTCCAATTCATGGCTGGTTATCAGAGAGAAGCATCAAGAGCAACATTTTCCAGACTGGGGTCCATGGAACACAATTGTCCCCTGAGGGTTTACTGAGATTCGCACAGGGTAAAGGGGTTCTAGGATCAGATGAGTCTCAGGAACATGTCTTAAACTATGTTAAATATTTCATCTTGAGTACTTATTCTGATTTCCCCCTCAAAGGAAATGCTTGGCAAGATTAATCTTAAGCTCACAGCTCCAAAAAGTTAGCATTTAGAGCTTTATTAAATATTTGAAAATGAATTTCTGTTCATTTTTTCTATCACCTGAAGAAATTAGCTTTTTTTCATTAAATACAAATATATAAGAACACATGATGATGCCCAGTTACAGCAAATCTAGGCAAATGTTCTAATGTTTCAACAATAAACCAAAGCAGGGACTTCCCTGGTGGTCCAGTGGCTAAGACTCTGCACCTGCAATGCAGGGGCCTGGGTTCGATCCATGATCTGGGAACTAGATCCCACATGCTGCAACTAAGGCCAGGAGCTGCCAAATAAATCAATAAATAATTTAAAAAAAATAAACTAAAGCAAATTAAGTAGTCTTCATTTTTGTTCAAGATAAAGTAAGTTCTGAACCTACCATTCATTTAATGCTTAAGTCCTAAATGAGGTAGCTACAATGCTGTCATTACAATACAAGTGTACAGCTCAGAAAAGAGTGAATATAACCACAGTCTTTGCTTTTGGCCATTAGAAAACATAGAATGTCAAAGCTGGGGAGAGTTTTAGATCAGCCCAAGCCCCTTGCCTTAAGGAACTGAGGCCAACAGAAGCCACAGGTTGTATCCAAGGTCCTTTTTATTTGTGGCAGTAACTTGGTTTGACATTTGTATTTGTCCAGTTTCTTATTCATCATTTATTGACATACCAAACATCTGAGTTCCAGCTTAACTGAGTTCAGTTGAGCACTGAAACACAAAGATGAACAGAAAAAGGTCCTGCCTCAGAGGCTTATGATTCAGTGCTGTGTTAGAACCAGCTCCTACCAGCCCAGATGGGCCAATTGTTAAATTCCCAATTTTGTGACCCAATTATTAAACTCAGCCATGATTAAAAATTAAATCATAAAAACTGACAAATTATAAGAAAATGAAAAGTAACAAGTACTCAAAACACAGCACTTTCTAATTATCTTACTATATCTCCATGCTCTCAAGGTTATTTACATCTAGTGTTTGTGTACGATGGAAATCTTAAATACTGGGGCCCTCTGGCTCATCTCTTCCCAAGTCCATACTCAGTGGTATCACATGGGTCACTAGAAATCAGAGGAGTGTTGACACAACAGAAATTGGCAGATGCTGCAAATTAGCAACATTTTCTCCTTCAAGATGGTTTTTTAGCATTTACTGCCTCACCATTGAACTAAAATATATGGAGCGCACTTTACTGTAGTGTGTACTATACAGTAGCACTAGGAATTTACATACACATGATCTCATACACTCTTCCAAAGAAGTCCGTGAGACAGATTTTATGACTTATAAAAGATGGCACTATGCAAAACTAACCATAATACAAAAAAATCCTATGGTCGCAGGACAGACACGGTAAGAAGCAATGGATTCTGCATGGCAGTCAAAAGAGCACAAGAAGAAGGGGCTTGATCTGGATTTAGTAAATTCATTTAAGGATGGGACTTGCCTGGTGGCTCAGCTGGTAAAGAATCCACCTGTAATGCAGGATACCCAGGTTCGCTCCCTGGGTCGGGAAGATCCCCTAGAGAAGGGTATGATTACCCATTCCAGCCTTCTTGCCTGGAGAATTCTATGGACAGAGTAGTTTGGCAGGCTACAGTCCAGGGAGTCACAAATAGACCTGACTGAGCAACTAACACTTTCATTTTCACCTAAGGATGACATGATACACTGACACTTTAAGAAAACTAAACACAATTTGACTTCTGTTAATATTTCTGTCACTGTGCTTCTTAAAATTACTCTCCAAATACCTGCTACTCATCTATTCAGTGACTATGAAATCTTTTCACTGAAAAGATTTGGTGTTATTTAGAGGCTAAGATCTACGTGATTTATAATTTAAATAACCACCTGCATGTCATAAGTTAATTTTTCCTTGAAACTAAGGGAGATAGGCTAGTACACTGAGAAGCATAGAGGAGAAGGGACCAGAATGGCTGAAGCTGGGCTGGGGCTGGTAGTAAGCTGTGTCTCCTTGACCAAGCCACTTATTCTCCCTGCACTTCTTTTTTTCCTCATCTATGAAATGAGAGCAAAATCTGCAGCACTGAAGATGAAATATGAGAGTGTGGAGAAAGCACTGGCTCAGTTCCTTCTGCAGCAATGGTCAACCTTTTCCACAAGCTTCTCCAGTGAGCTGCATGGGCCTTTGTGGGTGTTCTCCAGGTGTAACTGATCACTCTTCCACATATGCTTGTCTTTGCCTGGATATCTCTTTCCCTTCAGGCATCAGTTAAGTGCCTCTCCCCTAAGGAGCTGTCCATGATACACTTTAAACTTGGTTAGGTGCTTTTATACTTTGCCACATTATAGTGCAACCTTCCACCAGAATACAGGTTAAATGCCAATATCATCACTTACTTATTTGCCCACATGTACCATGAGGTCAGAAACTATGCCTATCTTTCTTGACCTTATATTTGAAGGGTGCAGCCCAGGGCTTAGCATATACTAGGTGCTTTAAAAAAAATTTTTTTTTTTTTTTTTCGCTAGGGTGAATGAAAGATCTTCTTAGATCTTTTTAGACAGTTGGTTATATTTGGTACCTATCGTCACTTATTTGGCACCCACATGTCTATTTAATTTTCCTCCTTCAGTCAATACTTTTGTGTAAGCCCTGTTATGTCAATGATTCTTCTTCTAATAAATGATACCAGTTTCCACATTTTCCAATAAGTATAGGTACTGGTACTAAGTTCTTATACTTATACTATGTAACCCATCAGAAGTACCATTCTATAGCCCGTAGAGATGCATGGACATCAATTCCCTAGATAGAGGGGATATCAAAGAATCTTAGACTTTTTTCCCTAAATTTGGTTTTATATTGGCTTCTAGTTTTTGTGCTTGAGATTCCTGAATATAACAGAAACCTCTTTTGTGGCAAATGTACATTTTTTTTTTTTGCAAATGTACATTTTATCTCTGTACATCTTTCCGCTCTACTTGGTGTGTGGCAGTCCCCATGCTCTGCGCCCCTCATCATTTTGTGCCTGTACCTGCTGTTTTCGAGGGCTGACACCCATGTGTGAGGCTGGTCACAGGCCATCTGTGAGTCCCTTTATCATTAGAGAAGCTTCCAGGTTGCACCCCATGGAAGCAACCAAAGTCTTGAAACACAGCCTCTTTCTTTCCCTCTTCCCTTCACATCTCTTATTCTTGTCCTTCTCTTCACATTCCCTGTTTAACATTTCTGATCCTTGCAGTTTTTTCCCCCTTCCTTCAAATCCTTCCCATATTGTAAAATCATTTCATTTGTATATAAAACCCTTTAATTCCTAGTTGAAATAAAACATTTCCTCAGCAGTTGAACTAACACTATCTTTCTTTCAAACATCAGTGAATTCAAGGTTCCCTTATGAACCCTTCCTTTGGTGTGTTAGTGATTACATTAACACTCATTAAAAGAAATATTTTCTTTTTTAGGTGTCCAAATATTGACATTCTGCAGCTTAATTGTTTTAAAAATACTATTGGAATTCTTCTTTCAATCTTTAATGTTTGACTCTTTAAGGCCATGAAGTGGGAATGCATTTTGAATGTAAATCCTAAGTGTCTCTATATTAAATAAAGCCTGACCCAAAAGAACCTCATTTCTAAATATGGAGAATCTGCTTTGTATATATGTTTTCTTTCATACGGTAAAGCTGGATTACACAGAAGGCCCATTCTGTCTCCCAATCCTGTTATGAAGAACAAGTGAAGTGAAGTCGCTCAGTCGTGTCCGACTCTTTGCGACCCCATTCGACTGCAGCCTCCCAGGCTCCTCCGTCCATGGGATTTTCCAGGCAAGAGTACTGGAGTGGGTTGCCATTTCCTTCTCCAAATGAAGAACAAGGGTAGTTTGAAATATTCAGGAGTTTGATACTTGTGTACATCTGTCTGCCACACCATAATACAGTAAAGAAAGGTCATGATGGTATATAACATTTGGAACTAAGATTCCCCTCAGAATCACCACAAGAGCAGAAACAGAGTCAGGTTTTTATCATCAATTATTCATACAACCATCCAAATGGTAAGTTTTTGGGTGTTTCCAAAGTGCTGAATCTAATGACAAGACCACAACTGGCCAACGAGAAAGCAATGCAGATATGTAGGTAGAATGCACACAGATGTGTAGCCTCTTTGGAACTGGCCAGTACAAATTTCTTTCACTACATTCACATAAATGAATGAAACACTCATACACATGATTGTATATCCTCTCTTTCTCAAGTGTTTGCAGCCTCCATCATGAACTTGCACACTTAGGCTTCAACAGGTGGCACTAGTGGTAAAGAACTTGCCTGCCAATGCAGGAGACATAAGAGATGCGGGTTTGATCGTTAGGTCAGGAAGATCCCCTGGACAAGGGCATGGCAACCCACTGCAGTATTCTTGCCTGGAGAATCCCATGGACAGAGGAGCTTGGCAGGCTACAGTCCATGGGACTGCAAAGAGACTGACACGGCCAAACCGACTTAGCATGCATCAAGCCCTTATAGAACAGCCCTTGGTGAATCAAACTTCTATTTACTTCTGTGCTTCCTCACATACATACAGATATTCAGGAGCTGGAGCTGGAGCTGGAGCAGCAGGTCACACAGGCAAGACAAAAAGCTGGCTGGCTGGACCCAAGGATGAGCCTGGAGGTAATGGTCAAGATGAATTCACAGAGTATGTGATGTTAAGCAATTCAGAGTAGGATGAATAAGTCCTAAAGGTCAAAGGGAGGCAGTAGGTCAGATGTCACAGTGTAATGCTAAGTGGATCAAAAGTGGAGACATAAATAATCAAGATTTTGGTTTAACTCTGTTGTTTGCTGGTTATCTGGTCCTGTATAAATCATTTAAATCTTCTGAACTTTGAGGCCTTCATAAAATAGAGATAACTATACATACTGGAGAGTGCTGTTTTGGATTGTGAATAAAAATTAAAGTACTAATAAGATTTAACACTTATGTAATCCTCTCTGAGGGTTTTAAAGGAGTTAATATAATCTCCACAGTAACCCCATAATAGATACTTTTTTCAGCCCCACGGTCACACAGCTGATAAAGTGTGTAGGCAGAGTTGTGACCCACGGCTCCAGAATCTACAGAGTCTAGTCTTAAACATGAGATGATGCATATTTAAAGTAACTCACCCATACTATGTTCATCATGAAAGTGAAAGTTGCTCAGTTGTGTCTACTCTTTGTAACTCAATGGACTGTAGCCTGCCAGGCTCCTCTGTCGATGAGATTTCCCAGGCAAGAACACTGGAGTGGGCTGCCATTTCCTTCTCCAGGGGATCTTCCTGATGCAGGGATTGAACTCACATCTTCAGCATTTCAGGAGGTCTCCTGCATTGTAAGTAGATTCTTCACCACTGAGCCACTTGGAAAGTCCTTAAATTTTTTATGGAGTTGGCCAAAACATTCATTTGGGATTTTCTCTAACATTTTATGGAAAAACTCGAGCAAACTTTTTGGCCAACCCCAATAGAAGAGTGATATAGAGGCTGAGGGTGGTTAAAGCTGATTCATCCCAGAAGAGACTTTTCTTTCATCTTTGTCACCTGGATTCCCCTGAACTGCTCTGGCCTATGTCATCTTCAAAACCAGACCCTTAAACTTTTCCACCCATTTTATATCTGTCCCATACATTCCTTCTCAGTTCAAAGCAACCAAAATCTGTTTCTATTGCTTACAAACAACCAACACTGCAGGATAAATAGCTGTTCAACAAATGCTGCCTGAATGAATAATGATGAATAAATAAGTGAATCAAAGGGATGTTCTTCCCAAGTTAAAAAAGGCATACAAATTCCTAGAAGTATGAATCTATAAAGAAAGATGATGAACAAAGGAAGGCCCCTGGGGCAGCAATAAAGAAGATCTAAGTTGTGGATGACAAAGGGACTTGGCTCAGAGTAAAGGCGCCCTTCCCCTACCTCTGGTTCTGGTCCTAGGAGAGAGAGGTTAAGCTAAAGAAAAACAGCAGATGAGGATGGTCAGTCTGGAAGACCTTGATTTTTATTTGAGAAAATTATGTGAGGTAAGATCCGGATATAGGGGTTTTTAGGAGATAGGAAAAATATCTGAAATGGTTGTCTGGGGAGGACACTGAGAAATCAAAGATGATGAGGATGATGAAGACAAGTATCAATATATCCTAATATTAAAACACCAGTGGTAAATCTTTCCTATTGCAAATATAACAAAGATCTACAATGGCTAACAAAAGTCTTAGTAATAATAAAACTAGTAAAAGTATTCTTTGAGGAAAGTAAAACTTCTCTAGGTGTATTTTTTAGAGAGGTATCACTATTTGCAGCTAACATATTCAAGCCTACAGAAAGAAACTTTCTCTGTCACCTCTGCTACACAGGCTTAATCAGTTGTAGTCTCTGGTCCCAAAACAGTGAAAAGACAACAAAACTTAACCATAATTTATATTTTAGACAGTAGCAGAAAAACTATGAAAGGACTGCTTCTCCTAGCTTAATGCTATGTATACAGTGTTGTATTATCTTTGTGTTCACTATTACAATCTCATATTCAAATCTAATTCTCTTATGATTTCTTTTCTTTTTAGAGGTATTCAGTCAATGTTGCTTTTTTCCCCCCTTACATAGAATAAAGATGCTATGCAAGGATCAAAAAAGAGGCAGAATGTTTTCCCCAAAGAGAGGGTTTTTCAGATGTGCTCTGTAATCTGTCATCCAGAGGAAAGAGTGTATCATCACCGCTTTAAAAAAATAAATGAATTACACTGACTTGATGCACAGCAGGCTCACAGATTTCACAGGCCCTTTGTATTGAACATATGCTTGCTCTCTGTTGTCTCCTCACAGATTATTCTAGGCATCCAGGAGATAAAACAGACAGGAAAGCAGCAGACGTCACAGTAAATAGCTTGACAGGTCACCTCACTTGTAAGACACAAAGTCAGAAACCCACTTCCCAGACAGGAAATTACTTATAAAGAACCCACCAACTCAAGCCACAGTCTGACTTCCTAAGACTTTCCCCTTCATTACCACTTCCTTTTCCAAAGCATTTCCTTCCCCAGATGACCCAGTAATATCAGATGATTATTAAAACAAAAAATGTATAGCTAAACATACCCTGATCTTACTGAAATCACATATAAATCTTCACAGCAAGTAGAAGATACTTCCTTTTCTTCTCTCCAGAAAAGCTTCTTACCTAGCATAGCTTGATCTGTGACTCTGTTACCACTTGTATACTTCCCCTGGTATCAAGGACCAGAAGCCTGGGGTTATTTTGCTGACAGGCCACTCATGTTTCTTCAGCTTTACACAAGTATAGGTATGTATGGACATATGCTTGTAAGCATACGTGCATTTATTAAATATGTATTCTAATATATGTCTGCTTCCAATTACTGGGTTAAATTGATCTTTTTTTTTTTTTTTTTTTACCTTGATGAGCATAGAAAGGCTAGAACTATGTGAGCCCGAATGGTTCAATTTTTGTTAATGGAGGAAGGTGCAATTTGAATTAAATGTGAATAGTACTTTTATTTTTGTGAATGGAAAATACAGTGGTGCCAATCATTCCAGATAACATGAAGACACAGTCATCAGTATGGCATTTTTAGTAAGGGACAGTATTTGGAAGCAACAGCTAATTTGGAGCTCAAAGACAAGAGATACAGGAGGAAAGAGATTTTTTCCATGGGTCTCCATCTTTATGAAAAGTTCATTTTCTTAAAATAACACTATCTGCCAATTGTTGAATGCTGCTGCTGCTGCTGCTAAGTCGCTTCAGTCGTGTCCGACTCTGTGCGACCCCATAGACGGCAGCCCACCAGGCTCCCCCGTCCCTGGGATTCTCCAGGCAAGAACACTGGAGTGGGCTGCCATTTCCTTCTCCATGTTGAATGCTAGCATATGACATTTATTACATAGATGATCTTGAAAAGACCCTTGGAAGGCAGGTATTAGTACTTCTTAAAAATTTTCCTTAAAAAACCTCTAGTCAGGACCAGAATCTCAGTGAGAGGCAATAAAAGTCAAAATACAGAATAGTTGAGGAAAGCAAAGTAAAAAGCCCAAATCAAATAAAATTATCAATCAACACCGAACTGTCTTCACCACGTCTACACTAATTCCAGATATACACCTACATATTGGCATGTTCATTACATAAGGGCATTGACATTTTCAGCTGACAAAATCCATTAAGCAGTTCAAAATGGCAATCTTTGGAGAAGAGCAGATAAATAATCAGAGAAAGGCACAGAACAGAAAACGCAGCAAATTCTTATAAATGGCATTAGTACTTACATTTTGCCTGCACAGAACAGTCATGTGTTAAGGCAAGAGCAAGCACTTGTTTATAAAGTTCAGTGACAGGGTTTCCCAGGTGGCTCAGTGGTAAAGAAACCGCCTGTCAATGCAGAAGACTTGGGTTTGATCCCTGATCTGGGAAGAACCCATGCGCCCCAGAGGAACTAAGTCCATGTGCCACAACTACTGAGTCTGTGCTCTGGGGCCGGGTAGTCGCAACTACTGAGCCACATGCTGCAACTCCTGAAGCAACTACAACACGCGCCCTCAAGCCTGTGCGCTGCAACAATTTCGTGAAGCCAGAGCAATGAGAAGCCCACACGTCACAACCAGAAAGTAGCCCTCATTCACTGCAACTAGTGCAAGGCCTACCCACAGCACAGCCAAAATAAATAAGTAAATAAAATTATTAAAAATAAAATAAAGATAATGTTCACTGACACACAGGCATCCCTGTGCTGAGGATGCTGCTGAGAAGTATTTTTCTTTTCAAATAGATTCTTGTCTTTAATGAAAGTTCAGCCATTTATATAGAATTAATAAGTAGTAAACATTACCAAACATATGCATAAATAAGATTCCCAGTGAATTTCCTAGCTAGAGTTTTGAAGAGGGACAAATGTTCTCAAATCTAAAATGATACATATGTATCCCCTCACCTATCTATGACCCAATAATTCATCCTCACCAACCATCAGTCCATTTTTTATTCAACAAGATAATTGGGCTCTATATAATTGTAACCAACACCCTAGTTTGTTATAGTTAATATCAAATGCAAGAAAGTCCCCTTAACTCCAAACTTCACATTCTAATCAGGGAAGCTATTTTTAGACCCACTGGCTTGATTTAATTGTTTTCTTTTAGATTCAGGGCAAGTTTCAGCTAGCCTCTAAACTGATTGGGATAGATCCAACTCTGTACGCTACTTTGCAACATGCATACTGAAGGCTAATGGCACCAGTGGAATGCAGAACGGCCCTGAGATGCTCACTCTCAGAGGGTCAAGTTTTAGGCAAAATGCCTACTCAAATGACAGCCTGTGTAGGTTCTTTATCTGAAATAGCAAGGGAGTTAAATCAGAAAGCAGCCTAAGCTATTATCTCCAGTTAAGTGGAATTATGTGTAGATTGTTTATAAATAATTAAAAAAAATATTCACCATCTTCCTTTGACTTATCTTACCAAAAAGATACACAAAAACAAATGCCTTGTTATCCCAGTGAGCTTACACTACAGTTATTTTATTCACCATAAAAATACAATGGGGCTGGTGGTGGTGAGAAGGGAGTACAGGGAATGAGATGTGGAGCACAAAGATTTAGAATCTGGATAAAGCAGAGGAGATGGGGTGGCAAAAGGAATAGAAAACACCAGGTGAAAAGCTGTTGGCAGCTAAGGAGAGGCTGAAAGCACTTGGGGATTTTACATGGAAAACAATACCCAGTACATTAAGACTATTAAGTAGCACCATGATGACCTTTCAGAACTATGGGGCAAAGTGTTGAGTTCTCCGAGAATTAAGTCTGCCTTGTCCAATGATCCCTGTGTTTAATCTTCACCTCCCTGCTCCTTCTGAACAAGTAACAAAAGAGGCAGTTACTTTCATTGACAATAACACTGTGGCACAATCGGCATCTTCTTCACCTTATACTGAAAGGGTCTCTGCTATCCCCAAACCCATCTTGTCAACATCTGGGCCTCCAAGCTAGGAAAAGTGAAAGCAATTGAGTGAAGAACAAGTCAGGGTCTATATTCATCCTCCTAGCAAATGCAGTGCGCAGTCCAGTCCTAAAGATGAGGTGAGAGGAGGGTGGGGAGGGTCTGGGCACAATGGGAAGCTTGCAAAACAAAGTCTGTTTAAAAAAAAATGAATGAATGAATGAAAAACACAAGTTGGACACTGGTAATTTACAGTGTGATCATTTAATAGAGATGAAGTTTACCCATGAGAAAGGGAGTGATAAAAGTGTTAGCAGTATAAAAAGACTGATGTTTACTCAGTGGTAACACTTTGCATTTACAGAGCACTTACTTTGGGCTGGACACTATTCTGAGGCACTTAACATTACTTTCATCCTCATTCTGGCCCAGTAGCTTAGGTACACATTCTGTGTCATTTTAGAGATGAGAACATTGAAACGTAGATGGGTTAAGTCAGTGTCCAAGTCCACCAGATGTAGAACTAGAATTTAAACCTGGATTATCTGATTCCAAAACCAGCGCTTTTATCTACTATATCACAGACAACATAGTACGTTTACATTTTTAGCACTCTAATTTCTATTATACAAATACCACTAACAATAAATGTATCTCTGCTATTAAGTAAAGCAATTTCGGCAAGGTTCTTTCCTGTATGCCTTCTGTGAAGGAAATAACTTGATAAGGAATTAGCAGAATAAAAAGTCAGAATTAAATTAATCTCACATTAATAAAATTAAGTTACTTCAAATTTTACTTATGAGTCTTCAAAACTGTAGACCAAACTCCTCCCAACTAGTCTAAAGTAAAAAGGCTTTGTAACACTGGTATACTCTAATAGTTAAGTACTTAACTCTCTTTTCTCCAAAAATGCAAATTCCTCTTTGTTGAGTCTTTTGGTTTCTTAATACCTCTTCTCTTCAACCTACTTGTTTCATATTTTAGTAGCTGCCCTTCTTTTGCCAGCAGAGATAAGCAGCATTTTGGTTTTTTTCATAGCATCTAGCTGGTTACAGTCTATAGGGTCACTTGCTGGCTACAGTCTATGAGGTCGCAAAGAGTCAGATACCCTGAAGCATCTTAGCACACACGTACATCAGATCAAAGGTGGCACAATGGTAAAGAATTTTCGCCTGCCAATGCAGGAGATGCAAGAGACATGGGTTCAACCCCTGGGTCAGGAAGATCCCCTGGAGTAGGAAATGGCATCCCCTCCAGCATTCTTGCCTAGAAAATTCCACAGACAGAGGAACCTGCTGGGCTACAGCCCATGGAGTCACAAAGAGTCAGACACTACTGAGCACACATGCGCACACATCAGGCCAAAGCAGATATTCAAAGAACATCTTCCTATTTCCCACCAGAAATACAATTCCCCATGCCTTGACTAGACTTAACAGGAAATGAAGAAACCATGGTATTTCTCGCCTCTTTCCTTACCCTTCAGAAAAAAAGAAAAGGAAACAAATCGGAAAGATGGATCCTGTAGCTTAAGCAAGAAAGGGTAGATGTAAGTACCAGTGCAAAATGTAGCTAAAAGAATAGACACTGCTGGCCCTTAACTTCTGTCTCCCTTTCTCTATTAAGAAAGAAAGAAACTGGAGGGAGAAAAGCTTGAGATTCCTTAGGTAGTGCTCCGGAACCCATTCTGACTGTGAGAAAGAATCTCCCGGAGAGAAAAAGAAATAAACATAAACAGATGACATTCCTCTTTAAAAATGGTTAATCTCCGTCTCCAAGTGTGCTTTCAGCTAAAGGGAATTTTGGTCCTGTGACGGGCGAGGTTGCATCTATTTCCTTTTTAATTGTGTAATCTCTCAAGGATTTTGCATGCATACAGACAACACTGATGTATCCACTTTAATAAATCACTATAAAGTGTTTAAATAAACATTTCTGTCTACCTAGGGGAGTTCATGCTCAGACATCAGAGGAACATGAAAAATCAGAATTGTAGATGAACTGTCTGTTTTGAACCTTGACCCTAAATTTACCACCATCTGATAGCATTCTGATCTAATCTCCCCACTCTGTTAACTTTATCTTAAATATAGGGTAGTTAGCTCTCAAATAAAATGTACATGTGCTGGGAATTAGTATCTGTGAAGTATGCTGCATTCACGGAAAAAAAGGTAGAACAAAGTAGAACTGGATACACCAGAAACCTAGCAAATACATTTTTGAATTGCACTGAGCCATCTGATTATTAACAGGTCTACATGAATATGACATAGAGGCTAATTCCTAATTGCTCTTTCATCAGTGTCATCTTAAACAATAACTTCAGTAGCTTCAGTAGCTCTGTCAACATTTTCTGTGATCTATGATGTTGCCTGCACAGTAGTAAAAAGCAAAAAGAGACTTACTTGAGACAGATGCTCCAAAAATATCCTCAACCAGCAACACTCAGCCCTTGCACATGGACCCACCTACCCCAGCTGTTTATAGCCAGTGTCCCTTGTAACCAGCCAGAGCAGCTGTTCAGATTGGTCAGTGCCTTTGGTGAACCAGTGACTAAATATTTTGAGCATCACTTCTGCCAGTCATATAGAATAACCAAAAAAACAAAAAACAAGACATTTCTGCCAAAGCGGAGCAATCATCTGTAATGACAGCAAATACGGCAAAGTATCAGTGTAGGTCTGACAATGGAAGCCAAAACACAAACAATTCATCGAAACATACGTTGGTGTCTGAAGCTCTCTCTGATCTCTCAAAAAAATAGACAAAGGTAAGGAAGAAAAGGAAGTATCCTCCTACTATTACAAACATCTAGATTTCAAGGAATTCACTATTCTGCAACAGAAGCACATCCAAATCTCACAAGATGTCAGTGTCTGGTTGTAGCCATGCAGTTTAGAGCAGCAAGAAATTTGAAAATGCTAAAGACAACCAACAAAAATTTGCAGAATGTGATAGTCGATTTCATTAATAGAAGTAGTAATGATCCAAACAGTATGCTGAGATAGAAAAACTTCAGGGATCAGTCAGTCCCTAACTTACCACCATTAATAAGCATAACTATGTGATTCCTGTGAGCAAAGTGACCTAGAGAAAGGTTAATGGTGATCAAATTGAGATTGCTGACATTGATGAAATCCTGTCACTTTCATTAGATTGGAACAGGTTGCCCAAAAATGGAAATGTATAACCAACAGACTTGAATGTACACACATTTCCAAGTGCCAAAGAACTTCTATTCAAATAGAACTCTGTGAGCTATAATGGTCTCCTGTTATATATTTTTTTTTTATGCCTGCATGCTAAGTCACTTCAGTTGTGTCCAACTCTTTGTGACCCCATGGACTGTAGCCCGCCAGGCTTCTCTGTCCATGCAGATTCTCCAGGCAAGAATACTGGAGTGGGTTGCCATGCCCTCCTCCAGGGGATCTTCCCAACTCAGGGATGAAACTCCCATCTCTTAAGTCTCCTGGATTGTCAGTGGGTTCTTCACCACTAATGCCACCTGGGAAGCTCTATGGATTATCTGAAAAGCATGAACTTCAGTCATTATTCCCACCAGCATATCTGGGGTAGCCATCTATTCTTAGAAAACACATGTAAAAATCTTTAAAATGAAAGAGAGGAAAATTCATGACCAAAGATGTAACTTAACATATAGAATAGAAATGAATGTCACACTTTTCCCTAACTTCATAAAAGGCCAGATGTGTGCCACACCCTAATGAATGATTTCATCATTCTTACAACTCCACCCGAGGAGATAACCTACCAGCATTTTTATGATCTTTCTTCCTTTCCATGAAGAGCTGCTTTGTAAATCCCTAGAGAAATAAACCCATGCTGGTAAGACTGTACTACTTGCCTCCACCACCTTTTGAATATAGTATTAGGATATATCTGGTAATTTGTAAGCTGTAAGTTGGCTATTTGCTTTAGTAAACATAGCACCATGAATCAGTTTAACTAGATTAATAGTCCTTTCTCCACATTTGCA
Source organism: Cervus canadensis (assembly GCF_019320065.1). NCBI lineage: Eukaryota > Metazoa > Chordata > Mammalia > Artiodactyla > Cervidae > Cervus > Cervus canadensis. The sequence goes on along the minus strand of NC_057399.1, from coordinate 44,943,182 downwards.
ACTTTCTATTCAGCTTGATTTTCAAATTTAATAATGGCCATGTATTATGTAGGAGGGCGGCATGGATAATACATCAAGTATAGTTTTTGGAATTACAGAAACCTGTGTTTTAATCTTGCCTTCACTTTCCAGTTGTATGATAGTCCCAGTTCCTCAATTATTGTTGTTTAGTTGTTAAGTTGTGTCTGACTCCTTGTGACCCCACAAACTGCAGCACACCAGGCTTCCCTGTCCTTCACTGTCTCACAGAGTTTGCTAAACTCATGTCCATTGAGTCAGTGATGCCGTGCAAGTCTCTTGCCCTCTTCTCCTCCTGCCTTCAATCTTTCCCAGAATCAGGGTCTTCTTCAATGAGTTGTCTCTTCACATAAGGTGGCCAAAGTAATAGTGTTTTGGCTTCAGCATGAGTCCTTCCAAAGAATATTCAAGGTTGATTTCCTTTAGGATTGACTGGTTTGATCTCCTTGTTGTCCAAGGAACTTCTACAAATCTATTATAAGAGGCTGAATGAAAAGTAAACAACATTTACTTCCCACAGGTTAAAGAGACCAAATACATAAGTATTTTTCAGAAAAGAAACAAAGAAAACCAATCTCATTACATTTTTTTAAATGATTAAAAAAAAAAAAAAGGAGGGACTTCCCTGGTTGTTCAGTAGTTAAAAATCTGCATTGCAAAGCAGGAGACACAAGTTTGATCTGGGAAGATCCCCTGAAGAAGGAAATGGAAACCCACTCCAGTATTCTTGCCTGGAGAACTCCATGGACAGAGGAGCCTGGCAGGCTATAGTTCATGGGGTCACGAGGAGTCAGACATGACCTAGTGACTGAGCAAACACACACACATATGTGTGTGTGCGTGTGTGTGTGTATATATATATATATATAGTTTAGAACAAGGTCTTGGAATAATGTTTAATGAAATAAATAAATAATTGGGGTATTGAGGGGTATTGTGCATGCATGCTCAGTGGTGTCTGATCTGCAACACCATGGACTGTAGCCCACCAGGCTCCTCTGTCCATTGGATTTTCCAGGCAAGAATCCTGGAGTGGACTGACATTCCCTCCTCCTAAAAGTTAATTTTTTCATGATTGTAATGTCTTATCATCCACTTCATTACTGAGATTTTTTGATAAAAGGATCCTAACCATACATTAAGGGTATGCATCTATCTACCAGCTAAAGTTGGTATAGCAGTTAATATCTCATATACCAAAAAGTAGAGGACAGTTGTCATAATTTTGGACAGAAATGATATAATCATCAGTCTTTGGAAAATGTATCATTTCAAAAATAAAATAATATTATCCAGAGACATGGTTCAGCTTCTAAACAAACAATGGTTATAACTATGTCTCAATATCTCATTAAAAATCATTTGGATACCTAGGTTGTATTGTTGAAAATGGGGCTTAATGGCTTATTGTGACACCCAGGAAGTTATGAGCTTAACTCAAGGTGAGGCCAATAAAATGTATGCAATGACACATCTTGGTACTTAAATCTACTTTGAAATAATGTGAAAAGAATCAAAGATCTTGAAGTTCCCCTTGTGAAGTAATAGTTCATGGCTACTGAGAGTCGTAACATAAATTAGTTACTATTTTGTGGCAGTACGCTGGGCTGCAAGAAGCACAAGCTGGAATTAAGATTGCCGGGAGAAATATCAATAACCTCAGATATGCAGATGACACCACCCTTATGGCAGAAAGTGAAAAGGAACTAAGGAGCCTCTTGATGAAAGTGAAAGAGGAGAGTGGAAAAGTTGGCTTAAAGCTCAACATTCAGAAAACTAAGATCACGGCATCTGGTCTCATCACCTCATGGGAAATAGATGGGGAGACAGTGGAAACAGTGTCAGACTTTATTTTTTGGGGCTCCAAAATCACTGCAGATGGTGACTGCAGCCATGAAATTAAAAGACACTTACTCCTTGGAAGGAAAGTTATGACCAACCTAGATAGCATATTAAAAAGCAGAGACATTACTTTGCCAACAAAGGTCCGTCTGGTCAAGGCTATGGTTTCTCCAGTGGTCATGTGTGGATGTGAGAGTTGGACTGTGAAGAAAGCTGAGCATTGAAAAATTGATGCTTTTGAACTGTGGTGTTGGAGAAGACTCTTGAGAGTCCCTTGGACTGCAAGGAGATCCAACCAGTCCAGCCTGAAAGAGATAAGTCCTGGGTATTCATTGGAAGGACTGATGCTGAAGCTGAAACTCCAATACTTTGGCCACCTCATGTGAAGAGTTGACTCATTGGAAAAGACCCTGATGCTGGGAGGGATTGGGGGCAGGAGGAGAGGGGGATGGCAGAGGACGAGATGGCTGGATGGCATCACCAACTCGATGGGCATGAGTTTGAGTAAACTCCGGGAGTTTGTGATGGACAGGGAGGCCTGGCGTGCTGCGATTCATGGGGTCACAAAGAGTCGGACACGACTGAGCAACTGAACTGAACTGAAAGTGATGAAATTCATTGAGTCAACAAACTGAACAAAAACATAAAGAGAGGAGTCCAAACATCCCAATGATAAAGTGTACAAACTTTTGAAGATCAATGATGTGGATTAAACCGTGTAAGTGACCACCTACAAAATCACCCAAATAGAAGAGTTATTTTTCTAACTATTCAAAAGGTCAAGCTTGTCACATAAAAAGTAAGCTCATGGACATATGACAGAACATAATTTCTTTCTGCCATGTTAGCAACTTATAAAATGTCTTCTTTGAGAAAGATTTTTTAATAAGTCCTAATTCTGAAAATAATTCTTTCTTGGTCCCCATAACCCTCTCTCAACCCAAAGACTGTTCGGTTTAAATAATCTTACATCTCATTTGATGCATCTGTGTCTTAAATATAAATAACTGCTTTGTCTTAATGTGAACTTATATTCAGGACCTGCTTGTTCTCACAAAAAGTTTTTTTTACACTGACCTTGTACATTTGCATGCTATAAAAAAATCAGATGCTCATTTTTAAGTTAGAGAAATGCTAAACAAAATGCGAATGGCCAATAAATATATTTAAAAAGATCACTCTTTCTAAAAATAAAATAATACCTACTAGCACAAGCATTTTACTTATCAGAGGGCAAATATTTTTAGAAGTGATAATACTGTTGGTTAAGTTGCAGGAAAATGGACATTCTCAATTAATGCATGGGAATAGAAATGTAAACTAGTGCAAGATTGTTGATAAAGGCTTTAAAGTGTGCATGGATTTTAATCCTTCTGAAAAATTTTAAGGAATTAATGTGTAAAAAGTTTTAGTTACAAAGAAAGCATAGAGATTTTTTTTTACTTGAATTACTACTGGTTTACAATGTTGTATTAGTTTCTGTTGTATAGCAAAGTGGCTCAGATATATATATGCATATATCTGGTGAGAATATATTTTTCATATTCTTTCCCACTATGGTTTATTATAGGATATTGACCACAGTTCCCAGTGCTATACAGTAGGACCTTGCTGTTAATTTTAAATATCCTAGTTTGTATCTGCTAATCACAAACTCCCAATTTATCCCTCCTCCCATTCCCTTTTGGTAACCATAAGCTTGTTTTCTATGTCTGTGAGTGTTTCTGTTTTGATTCCAGCATAAGTGCTAACATATATTTGTCTCTTTCTGATTTACTTCACTTATGATGATAATCTCTAGGTCCATCCATATTGCTGTAAATGGCATTATTTCATTCTTTTTATGGCCAAGTTGTATTCCATTGTGTTTATGTATATGTATGCCTACATACACACACTACATTTTCCTAATCCATTCATCTGTCAATGAACATTCAGGTTGCTTCTGTGTTTCGGCTATTGTAAGTAGTGCTACTATGAACACTGGGATGCATCTTTTCAAATTAGAGTTTTTTCCCGATATATGCCCAGCAGTGGGATTGCTGGATAATACAGCAACTCCATTTTTAGTTTTTGAGGGAAATTTCATACTGTTTCCATAGTGGCTGTATCAGCCCATCAACATTGTAGGAGGACTTCCTTTCCTCCATGGACTCTCCAGAATTTATTTGTAGATGTTTTAATGATGGCCATTCTGACTCTTGTGAGTTGATATCTCATTGTAGTTTTGATTTGCATTTCTCTAATAATAAAGTTGGGCATCTTTTTATGTGCCTATTGGCCATCTGTATGTCTTCTTTGTAGAAATGTCTATTTAAGTCTTCTGCCCATTTTTTATTGAGTTGCTGCTGTTGTTGTTATTGAGTTGTATAGGCTGTTTGTATATTTTGGAAATTAGGCCCTTGTTGGTTGCCTCATTCGCAAATTTTTTCTCCCAATTGGTAAGTGGTCTTTTCATTTTGTTTATGGTTTCCTTTGCTGTGCAAAAGCTTGTAAGTTTGATTAGGTCCCATTTGTTTATTTTTGCTTTTATTTCTTCTGCCTTGGGAGAGTGACCTAAGATAATGTTGCTACGATTTACGTCAGAGAATATTTTGCCTATGTTCTCTTCCAGGGGTTTCATGGTCTCGTCTTTAAGTCTTTAAGCCATTTTGAGTTTATTTTTCTGCATGGTGTGAGGGTGAGTGTGTGCTGTAACTTCACTGATTTACATGTGGCTGTCCAGTTTTCCCAACACCACCTGCTGAAGAGACTGTCTTCATTGTATATTCTTGGCTGCTTTGTTGAAGATTAACTGATCATGGGTATGTGGGTTTATTTCTGGGCTCTCTAAACGATTTTGAATCAGTGCTATGGTTTCTAAAACAACAAGATATCAAATAATAGAGGTAAAGAAATTTAACCCTAAAAAGATATATTCAGTCAAGTAAAAATGATGTTGTACAACTCAATTTTTGTCTTGAAAAAATGTTCATAAAATATTATTAAATGAACAAAGCAAGTTACAAAACATGACATATGGCATAATATATATTTTTTGTCTGTTTAAAATACTAAATACAACATATCAGGACAAGGATTTGCAAGTATGTACATCAAAGTATAATTATTGACTGTGTCTCAGTAGATGGGATTATGAGTGTATATTATGTTCTCTTTGCTTTGTGTTCTGATTTTTATTGTTTTATAATATTCAAGAAATTTTTAAAAATTGGTTTACTATATATAAGTTTATTTAAAATAAACCATGCATTTTCAATGAGGGCCATACACTCCCAAAAGTGGGAAAATTGGGTCTTGGAAGGTATACAAATAACCCTGTCCAGTAAAATTTTGTTATTCTTCATATTTAATTTCATGTGGAGAACAATTTGGAAGGAAAAGTTATCTAAAAATAAGGTCTTTGGGGGAAAATAATTTTTAAGAATTTGAGAAACACTGAAATTGACCAAGATAAAACTTTTTTACAATATACACAAAGTATAAAAATCATAATTTATAATTAAAACTAAAACCATTATTCCAACACATATTTTCTTTGCATATTCTCTTCCTCTGAAAAAAGGCAAAGGTCTCGTAGATAACTGAAAGCAGTCTTGCACTCAGGCTGACATCAACCAAAGAGAAGTTAAATCATTAACAGACCTTAATATCAAGTTGGCTCTTCTTGGCAGGTGAAGTCAGAGATTTTACTCTAAAATGATGGTACTCTTGGCCATCTCCTCAAATAAATTGATTTTTTAAAGACAGATAAGGGATTTTACAAAAAGAATTACATAACTCATAACACATGGGTTGGTGTGAACACTCTTACGATTTTTCACATCAGTGTAATAATCCCTAGGGAAACTTACCATCTATTCACTTTGGGGCCATCTAATCTCTTATTCTGGTTACTGTTCATGGTGGGAAAGCATAATTACTGAGGTAAATATTTGAAATTCAAGGTTAAATCTGTCACCACAGCAATGGCAACAGCAAGTAACATATGAACTCACAATCAGGTCACACCTTTAACAGGCTTCAACAGGCCAGTCCTCCCAATTTCGTCAATATTTCTTATTTCACCTTCTGAAAGGAATCTTGAGGAATAAAACAATGCCAATAAAGTTTCACTTACTCTTTCCTTGCACCTGCCAACTCCCAGTTACAACTGCACATGGTTTCCAAGATGAAACACAGCCATAAATGTCAGAACAGTTGAACCAACTATCAACACCAGGCAACGCAAATCCAAACATCGCAGAACTGAATTTTGAGTGTATTTCTGCAACTACTATTCTAGTAGACCAAAACTTACTCATCCTAACCAGTCTAATTGACAACAAGATACAAAAATACACTTGGGATTCTGGGCTGGGGTCTCAGCAAAAACAAGCATGCACATCCTGGGATGTCACAGAGAGACTAATCATCATATAGAAGAAGCTCCTGATGATTTGAGCTGCACTTGACCCCAGTAGTCAAGAACACATTTAGGGAACTTGATTTCACTGATCCTGGAAGAGAGACAAGAGAAGGTTTCAATGGTTCCAAAGCAAAAGCTTGGCACTGGGGACCATCATGAACATGTTGCTGGCTGACTTATAAAAGGATTTGATAGTTAATCAATTCTTTTATTACCAGATGCTTCTATAGGCACATTTCAGGTGGTTTCACTGGCCAAAATAGACTCTCCCTGCCCAGCCCTTTAAAAAGGCTGCTTAGTAACCTACTCCAAACACGTTAACTCTACAAGTCCAAAATGATCCAATTATTCCAAGAAGCTCCCTCATCCATAAGTATTTCTTTTAAAATCATCTTTGCTTTAGCTGTGCAGATTAGATCTGCATGTCATTTTCCAACCTATGTAATATGACACTGAGGTCAGAGTGCTGGGACATTTACTTAACTTGAGTCATTTTTTTGTTATGACAGTCATCAAATGGTGTCTCTTTTTTCTGAGTTCCCTGTTTCCTTAGCCTTCCAAAATAATTCTAATCTTGTGCTTACCATGTGGGTACCCACCTTCAGGATGGGAAAACATGATGTGAACACAATGAAAGAAATACCAGTTTGTGTTCACTGCTCTGGTACACCCACTACTGCCATTGTTTTAGATCTCTCAATGCAAGTCAATCTTGTCTGTCATCAGAATTTACAGACTCTGAAAACTAAAAGAGCCATGACATTTAGCTATTCTCATGAATTCTGTGAAAGAGAACACGAGCATCAAGTATTCAAGGGATTAATGGAAACTGTTCCCTAACAAGCTGTAAATCTGTCCCTAATTTCAGGATTTCTATTATCTGACTCATAAAACACTGAGATGGCTATAACAAGAAAACCCAATTTGCTAGAGAAATAGTCCACATTTACATTTTAGCACATTTGTATTTACCTTTATAATCTCCCCCCAACTGTGCTAGTGTCAAGTGGAGGATGAGGTAATGTTTGCACCTAGTCAACAGTCTTCAATTCCAGACATCTGTAATAAATTTTCTTCAGGCTCAACACTGGTACTGCATACACACCTGGAGTTTGAAATAAGTTACTGTGATACAATGCCACACTCCCTGTTACGGTTTGCTAGCCTGGGCAATGGGGAGGGCTTACCGGAAATCTCTGACCTCACTAGAGAAAAAGAGTAGAATTTTAAATGGATGTCTTCGTCTAGCCTCTGTAAATTCAACAACGTCTTAACTTAGAGAGGTGCCTTTTCTTTGAATCGTGCATAGGACAGAAAACAGAAAAGACTTAAAAACATTTATTTACACATGGATAGTGAATCTGTGATCCATGGGGTTGCAAAGAGTTGGACACGACTAAGCAACTGAACTGAACTGAACTGAGTGAATTACGGATCATTCTTACTTTCTGATATTTGTTCACATTAAGTTTTTGTCTTATGTTTGCTGCTTTTTACTAGCGTGTGAACTCAGAACTATCTGGGAGGGGGATAGCTCTTCTAAAATTCCTGGTCTTGCCCCTTATGGATAATAGAGCTGAATGAATGTGAATGGGTTAGCATTTACATGGAAAACCAGAGAGGACCAACAGATGAGTCCTTCCGGGCAACAGTCACTGCAACTTAGCAGTTAAAGAAATGTGTGTCTTCCAATGATCAATTGACCTCAGGTAGAAACCCTTAAGAAAATGGGCCTGGCTTTTCAATATTCCTTTAAAGATTCCCCTGAAAACCCTTCTGCACTCAGGAACTCAGACTCTCCGTGAAATATCCAAAGATAAAACTGTTGATTCAAATTTCAGTTGATTTTGAGTTCTCCTTCACATTTAGAAGAATCTCAGGCTAACAAAAGAAGTCATGTATTATTCTTGCCCATTCAACATGTGTATTGACCCGTGTTAGAGGAACACTGGAACAAGAGTCCTAGGCCTAGGCTCTGGTTTATCACTGACAAGTCATGTCAGATTCCCTAGCCATACTTCCCTTTGCGTAAAATGAAGTTGGTGTCTGCAATTCATTCTAACAAAAATTCTGGTTTCTCTTTAAACCTTCAAATATATCAGAACCTTCCTGAGTTTCATTTTGCTCATTTATAAAATGAAGGAATCAAATTAGATGATTTCTAAACTTGCATCCCATGTGATATTTAGAGATTGTAGGATCCCTTATAAAATTATGCCATTTATACAAAGTTTTCAATCAGAGAAAAAACTCTTTTCACTAAGTTGCTTTAACTCAAACTCAGTAAGACAAAATGTTTCAGCCTAAAATCAATCCATTTCCTCTCTGTCTTACATACTACAAGTTAATTCTTAACTTTATATCTTAGTCCACGTGCATCTTTGTATAATACTCAGAACTCTAGAGTGTTTCCCAAGATTTTCTTTTCCCTTGGTTAAATTTGCCTATTTGTTTTATGACATATGTAGAAAAAGAGACACTGTTGTAACTATTTTGAATGGTCTTGCTAATTATCTTTGCAAAGGAAGTTTTAACATGGCAAAAATATATTTCAGTACTGAAAAAATATGTAAGCTTGTTTTGTAAATAAGGTGATGACTTCATTTTATTCAAAATATTAAATATCAACTGCCTGGAAATAGAGATAGCAGAATGAAGTCTCAAGCAAGAACTGAAAATGTTCCAACCTTTTATGCAATTCAAACAGTGATGAAACTAGGAGGAATTCATTGAATTCCATCTTCTCAGGTTCAAGTAGAGAGAAAATAAAAAATATACTGAGCTTTACTGTGTTTTAAGCTCCATTCTAGCTACTTTTACAAAACTGTCCTCTCCCAGAAGGGAACCCTCCTACAGAGTTGGTGGAAATGTAAATTGGTGCAGCCACTATGGAGAACAGTATGGAGGTTCCTTAAAAAACTAAAAATAAAGCTTCCATAAGACCCTGCAATTCCACTTCTGGGTATATATCCGGAGAAAAACATGTTCCAAAAGGATACATGCACCTCAATGTACACTGCAGCATTATTTACAATAGCCAAGACAAGGAAGCAACCAAAATGTCCACTGACAGTTGAAGATATGGTACATATATAAATGAATATTACTCAGTCACGAAAAGGAATAAGATAATACCATATGCAGCAACCTGGATGGACCAAGAGATTGTTATACTGAATGAAGTAAGTCAGACAAAGAAGGAGAAATATGTATGACACTCCTTATGTGCGGATTTCTATAAAGAAATGATGCAAATAAACTTATTTATAAATCAGAAAAAAAAAAAAACCTATCCTCTCCCAAAATTGCTTTAAGGAAATTTTATTATCTTCACCTTATGAAATGAGAAAACTGATAATTTAATTGATGATTAAAATAAAAATAGACAGGGTTAAGGTAAGAATTTAGATCCAGGCCTCTGAACTCTTGCCACTAAGGCAGAGCCTCAATGAGAACCATAGCACAGCCTGAAATGCCTAATTGCCATCAAAAGAATAGGTTTATTTTTCCAAATTCTAAAAGTTCATAACTCAGAGACAGAGAGTCTCTTCATTCTAGAAATGAAGTCTTGTAAATAATCACACAAATGCCAAAATGTAAAAAATCAAGTATGTTCCTCATAGTAATGCTTGTAATAGAATAATTTGGAAATAACTTATAAATTGAGTACATTACTCATATAAAGTGAAAGTGAAGTTGCTCAGTCATGTCTGACTCTTTGCAACCCCATGGACTGTAGCCTACCAGGCTTCTCTGTCCATGGGATTTTCCAGGCAAGAGTACTGGAGTGGGTTGCCATTTCCTTCTCCAGGGGATCTTTCTGACCCAGGGATCAAACCCGAGTCTCCCACATTGCAGGCAGACGCTTTACCCTCTGAGCCACCAGGGAAGCCACACCCCATAAATGATGGTAAATCTCATAGTAGAATATGGCACATTGCATATAGATAAAACTTATTAGTATAAGGATATTATGTTCAAAGGAGACTATTGAAGGAAAAAGAGTATAAAACAGCACATGTAATATCCCATTTAATCAAGGAAATATTAAATAGATAGATGATAGACAAAGAGACATAGGTCAGCAAGCCAACCAATCACTGGGTTGGATACATCAAAATGCTACCAACTGCAATCAGCGTGCTGTGAATGAAGGTTTCACTTTATTCCTCACATTTTTTTGCATTGTGAATTATGTGTCACTTTTTGAAAGACGGTGAAAAAAGCTACTTCAACTTTGAAAAGGAAAAGGAAAAATCACAAGAACTCAGCATGTGTCAAAGTAAATTTTTGGTATTCGTGAGAATGGTTCTTATACATACCATTAAAAGATGATCTTAAAAGACCATCTGTGACTACTTTGAAAATAATATTCAACTAATTAAAGTTATAATTTAAGAATTCTAGTATTTCTTATGTATTTAGATTGAACTTATAAATCTCATTGTTTATTTATAAGCGAAAAATATATTGTTAATCATCTTCAAGGGATGATTTTATTAACATTTGGTCTTATTTATGAAATTAGAAAATTAAATCCTCTAAATATTTCAAATTGCACTTTAAATTTTAATGTGTGGGATTTTCTTTTTAAAAACTTCAAAAGCCTAACAAACAAAGTGTTCCTTGGTTATTAATCCTAATAAGTCTAGTCAATTAAATATAAATATGGTCTCTTTCAAGTACTTTATGTAGTCCAATTCTATCCATAAATTCAGCCAAATTAACTTATTACATTTCAATTTTAAAATCCCAAATCTTAATATTAATTACACATTTTCAATCAGAATAACAAGGCTAGTCAAATATCAAATTCTCTTAAACATTAATGAAAACTTTAAATACTAACTCTATACAGAGCTTATTCTCAAATGCAACACAAAATTTAATTCAATGCATTTTTAGAATATTTAATGCTAACCATTTCAGGGTTAAAGTATACACTTACTCAATAAGGAAGAGGTTCTCAACCCTGACTACATATTAAAATCATTTATAATTCTTCAAAGGAAAAATAATGACTAACGCCTACTTTCAACCCAACCCATTTAACTAAGAATCTCTAGGGATAATTTCTTTGCTAGAAAAAGTCCAGGGAATGGTACTATGCAGCCAGGGTTCTAAGGATCTACTGTTCTAAGGAAATAATTATATCATTCCAAGCAAGAACTGGTTTTACCATCTCAGGGGTAACTGGCAATAAACTGACACTGCTTATTCTGATGAAGTTTTGGGGGCTGGCAATGAGGTTGAATGCTCCTAAAACTTAGGACAGGTAAGCCCCTTTAAATATTTCATTTCCTACAAATGGAATGGACTGGTAGGAGGCTATTCATTAACTAATTATGCTATTTGAATAGAGCCTGCAAATCCATACATTTGATTAGCTAGTCTGTTTCCTGACTTCATTCTTAATTGTAGTCATAGTCTTCCTGTCTGACAGGGCCACAACTCTTATAGATAAATTATTTGATTGAATCCTGTATAATTTTCATGGCTTTACTGTGAAGCTAATGCCACGCTATGTCAGTAATGAATGTATATAATCACAAGTTCACTAGTATTTAAAAGCATAGAACTATGGGTATAGAAAATATTTAAGCAAGAAGTGTGTGCTTTGACTCTGAATTGTGCCTTTTGCCTTTTTCTAGGAGCATCTAGCCACTGTTGCCCCAAGGGCATATGCTAACACCTCAACCTTGAGCCTTTGTTTTTGCACCAAAAGTTAAGGTCAAGGCCCATTGTGGGAAGTCTTAGACATTAAAGGGGTGCCCCAAAGGCTACACCCTATAGTCAAAGTAACCAGAACTAAACCCCTGCCCCACCCCCATCAGCTTCCAGGACTAAAGGAAAAGATGTCTTGGTACAGAGCAGAGCAGGGGAAGAAACAGGACAGAAAGAGCCTGTATCTAAATGTGTAATCACAGATTGGCCTTTGAGATCTAGACATCAGGTGCTAGCAGACTGAATGGTAAGGAACCTCCACCATAAGTCTGTGAAGGTGCTTTCTCGAGATAGTGCCCTCAGGTACCCTGCAGAAGAAAATGAAAAGCATCTCCAAAGAAGGGCACATTAGTCCTAGACTATAAAGTTGGCTCACACAACGTCGAGAGTCAATGATAAACAAGCAATGAAAATTAATGAGGCCCACAGGAAACAAGACAATATAAGTAAGAACTAGCGCAAATAACGAGCAGAAAGAACCCTGGAGCGACTTCAAATATTTAAACTATCAAAATAACTGTGAGTGCTTAATGAAATAGATGACAAACTTGAAAATAACTCCAGGGAACAGGGAGTCACAAAAAGTGACACAGATGATTTGAAAAAAGTATTGTGTGCCATAAGTGAAAAATATTAATGGTGAAAATTAAAATCCACTGGCCATGTGTGGTAACAAAAGAGAGAAATAGTGAATTGGAAGATAGCAAAGGAAAAAGAAACAGAAAAAAACTATCCAGACTTTGACACAGAGAGACAATAAGAGGAAAATATAGAAAAGAGACATTGAGGATACAGGTAGACCTCTAACCTGGTTCTCATTAGAATTTCCCAGAAGGAAAATACAGATAGTTTTACATTGGCTTCTGCCCCTCCATCCCATAAATTAAGCAACACACACAAAAAAAGATTTCCTCCTAATCAATGGTCACATTTAAGAAGGTAAAAATGCATCTTTTGGACAGGCATAATCAAGTATCCAGGCAGAAGAACCACTAAAACATAAGTACATTTTATCAAATAAAATTGAATAAAAATCCTATTTAGCTAAACCAGTAGAGCTACTTAAACCTGACCTAAGGTTAAAAACAGCCACTGACATGGAAGAAATAACTTTAATAAATAAAGTCATATACACATGGTCCACAACTTTCAAGGGTTCAACTTAATATTTCTCAACTTTATGATGGTATGAAAGAGATACATATTCAGTTAAAACTATACTTTGAATTTTGAAATTTTCTGGGGCTGGTGATGCTCTGGTGATGCTGGGCTGTGGCAGTAGCTGCAGCTCCTGGTCAGCTACATGATCACAAGTTTAAACAATTCCTTACAAGCATTATAAGCAACTTATAAGCACTCTGGACTCACACAACCATTCGAGTCTTCACTTTTAGTATAGCATTCAAAAAACCAACACTGTATTATAAAAGAGACTTTGTTAGGTCATTTTGACCAAAGGTAGGCTAATGAAGGTATTCTGAGCACATTTAAAGTAGGCAAGACTAAGATATGATTTCAGTAGGTCAGGTGTATTGCATGCATTTTGGACTTGAGATACTTTCAATTTACAGTAGTGTGGGACAGGGAAGCCTGGCATGCTGCAGTTTGTGGGGTTCCAAAGAGTCAGACATGACTTCGTGACTGAACAAGGTGTGTCAATCAGCTATAAATCCATCCTAAATCAAGGAAGATCTCTACATATTTACCTTTCCAAAAACAACACATGCATGTTGCAGATTAAGGACTTTTCTAATTTTATATTCATAGGTTAAATTAATTATGGACAAATTCTAAGATTCCTGAAACTGCTAACGCTGACCATGTGTACCTAGATTTAAGAATCCACTTAAAATCAAATGAGCACTGATAGTTACCAGGCATTTGGAGGCTAAATGGCAAAAACAAAGTCACAAAAATTATTCATTAGTTTAGAGATTCTAAGGACTTTGTTCTTTTCAGATGAGAAGACAAGGAGCTATTTTCTTCAAAGCCAAAAGCTGGCTCCAGAAAAAAAAGAATATTTTCATATTCTTTTGTTCAAAGGATGCTTGGAAGTTTGTTTGACTACACTTTTTGTACCTTTAGCCTGTGTGCATGCTAAGTCGTTTCAGTTGTGTCTGACTCTTTGCGACGCCGTGGACAATAGCCCACCAGGATCCTCTGTTCATGGGATTCTCCAGGCTAGAATACTGGAGTAGGTTGCCATTTCTTCCTCCAGGGAATCTTTCCAACCCAGGAATTGAACTGGGTTGGAAACCCATATAATGCCTCTTACGTCTCCTGCATTGACAGCCAGGTTCTTTACCACTAATGCCACCTGGGAAACCCAATACTTTACCCTGTACCCCCAAAAATCAACTGAAGGAAACAGTGTTCTGATGGTACATTTAATTTTCTCATACCTGCTTACCCTTTACAAAGCAAACAGCAGAAAGTTTAAGCTTCATAAATCAAAGTCTTGGTATATAAACAGTTTTATGTGTATATGTACAAACAGATCTACATCTACCAATAACCAAATTTACTAAACGTCAAATGAATATGCAAACATTTAGAGAAATATTTATTAAAGCTTGACATATAACTACATATATAATCTAGTTTATAATCATTTTCTATACTTTAGGAACTATACTAGATATTAGACTTGGTTTTAACCTTCTGAAAACATGGAATTTCATGAAGAAGACACAAGATCAGATAATTTTTGACGAGTGTCATGCCAGAGGTACACCCAGACAATTGTAAAGACAGGAATAAACCCAAGGTGTCAGAGGAGCATAGAAACACCTAAACCAATCTACAGATGGATACGTGTTTGTAGGGATGGGGAAGGAGGTATGGAGAAGACAGAACCAGGACAACAGCCCGGAAAAGATGATTCATGAGCTAAGACCTGAAGGATGAGAAGGAGCATGTTAACAGAGAAGGGCAATGGTGTTGATGTACATAGGAAACAGCCACCGCCTAGATAGGAGGTCAGTGTAGAGGCCTGAACATCCATACAGCTAAGAACCACTGAAGCACAAAGTGAAAAGTGGTAAGGGAAGCGGACAAGCTCAGGAAGCTCACTACATGGCCTGAACCCCATGCCTAAGTGTTTTGATTCCATCCTGAGGACAGCGGTGAGTCACATGAGGGTTTTAAATAGGAAAATGGCATAGATATTCTTTGGAATAATTTGAACAGATAAGAAGGATATTGCCATGTTCTGAGTAACAGCTATCAAGGTAGTCAGGATAGAATGGAGAGGACGGTTTTGTAGCCCATTGGTAAGATATAGCAAGTCCATATAGGAAGAGTCTAAGAGGGTTCCTGTGGTTTTTTCTGGGATTGGCAAATGGTTGGAAAATCAACTGATTCAGGAAATACTCATGATCTAAAATAGGACCTGGAGAAAGATGATGAGGCCACACTATGTAAGAGAAATCAATCTTAAAACCCAATAGAAATGTACACCAAACATCTAAATATACGACTTGAAGATTAACTAAAAGCCAAAGCCTGGTGAAAGAGGTCAGCCTAAAGATATAGGGTAAGGTTACTATAGTGATCTAAGATGGTTTAAAATTTTTTTTCTAGGTAAGTAGGCAAAAAATAAGGACTTAAAACTTTCAAAGAAAGAGGTACCAGCAGCAGATACAAGGGCACTTAACACTGAAACCCAATTAAACCCCAGTGGGCCTTATAATCAAAGGTAGTGAAGGTGTTAGTCACTCAGTCGTGTCCAGCTCTTTGTGACCCCATGGACTGTAGTCTGCCAGACTCCTCTGTGCATGGGATTTTCCAGGCAAGAATACTTGAGTGGGTAGCCATTCCCTTCTCCAGGGGATCTTCCCAACCCAGGGATCCAACCCAGGTCTCCTGCATTGCAGGCAGACTCTTTATCATCTGAGTCACTAGGGAAGTCCCCATAAATCAGTTACTAAACACAGCCAGATCTGATTGCTTGAGAGAAATATGCTGCCATGTCATTGACTCTACATGTAAACATTTCTAGAAATGTGGCAAAAATGTCTTCCTTTGACATATCCCCCTTTTGCCCAAGAAAATAAAGAATCTAACATTTACTGGACTGAAGAGTATTATAAAGAGTAAACTTAGGGACTTCCCTGGTTGGCCACTGGTTAGGACCCTGAGCGTCCATTGCAAGGAATATGGGTTCAATCCCTCCCTGGTCAAGGAACTAAGATCCCACATTCTGCATGCAGTGCAGTGCAGCCCAAAATTTAAAAACAAAAAACCAAGAGTGACCCCAGATCACTCAGTTTTCATGCATGAAACCATGTATACATTACACACAAATTTTCACACCACACTCTCTACATGAAAATACCAGTTGTGACCTTTTTTTTCATTCCCCTAAGCCTTTATTTCACTAAATAAGCAAGAAGGCTACCTGTTCTTTTATTATATATAGCTATTCCACCTACTTGGAAATCCTAAGTAGGTGCTTGGATCACCAGAAGGCATTAAAAAGGGCATTTGAGGAAATAAAAATCTAACGCTTCTATTTTAAATAGATGTGTATCCACTCCCAGTACATTATAATAGTATAACAATATTCTATTGTGTTATTTTATCTTTTTTTTAAAGTGTATACATAAGACTTTGGGCTTCCCTGGTGGCTCAGTGGTAAAGAATTCCCCTGCCAGTGCAGGAGCTGCAGGAGATGTGGGTTCAATCCCTGGGTCAGGAAGATCCTCTGAAGAAGGAAATGGCAACCCACTCCAATATTCTTGCCTGAAAAATTCCACGGACAAAGGAGCCTGGCGGGCTATAGTCCACGAGATCCCAAGAGTCAGATATGACTTAGCAGCTGAACAACAACAATACACAAGAACTTACATGACGTGCCTTTAATTCAACAAACAAAACTTGGCCATGATCCATACTGGATATTACGGAAGTCATCCATGGAGTGAAGCACACAAATAATAGTATTTCGTATATCAGTACACAGTGTCATGACTTTTCATCTTAGTCCTGGACTCTATGAACTACTCTCATGATTTTATCTTTAAAAAGAATTTCATTTTAGGTTTTCAATATAGCATGTAATATGGACTCAACACCAACAAAAGTATGCATGTGGCTAAAATAACTTTTTCATAAAATTATTTACTTTGTTACTATTACAAATATTAGACTTCAAAAATTATCAACATTCAGTTTATTAAAGATACTCCCTAAGAAAAACTTAATAATGTACAGATAAGACAAATGTTTTCAATGTACAACTAGGTGTTCTACCTCATTTAGTATACCACTCAAATATTTTTTCAGATCTCCTTTTTAGATAATAAATAGCATCTAATACTCGACAGAATTTCATGTACATTTCCTTAGCTCTGGGGAAAAAAAAAAAAAGGTAAGATGTGTAGAGGAAAGAGTATTGCTGCATAAGACCTTAAATCCTTCCAAAGGGTGTTGATTTACTGACTATAATTTCTTTTTGTTTAATTCGAATGTGGCTGAACGATGTGTCTGAAACCAGATACTTCATGAAGACAAAGTCAGTCTCCTCCATCTCAGAGCTTCCTTCCTCATAACTCAGCCTCATTCACTGTTCCAGGAAGCATTGTCACATTGTCCACCCTGCTGAGCAAGGCTCAGATTTGGCCAAGAAACATCATTCTCTAATATCACATCTCCTGCCTATTTCCTATAAAGCTTATTTCTCCCAACAGAAGAGAGAAAGCTGATTTCAACTGGCAATCTAGTAAAGACTCCATTTCTGTTCTAATCGTTCGGTGGTGTTTTAGGCAGGGTTGGTATTTATGCAAATAATCAAAATTAGACACACACACACAAAAATCCTAGACTGTGAGTGATGTAATTCAATCAGGAGGAAAGTCCTGCAGCTATGGCAGGAGGAACAAAGTTTGATCATACAGCACTCCTAAAGCAAGATTCAGAAAGAGATCTCAGAAGAAAGAACTGGTAAAGGACATCAGAAATATATCATAGGCCAATGCAATTAAAAGCCAATACTGGCAGTACAAAGAATAGAGAAAAAAATAATCCTATCTGAAATGTCACTGAGGTAGTTATAAACCATTCTGCATGTGAAGAAATTGTTTAAAACCCCATCAAAGGACTACCAATGTATTAACAAGTCTCCCAAAGATCTTTCAAAATAACAAATCATCAAAATTTATTTTTGGATGCTGGTTTAAAAATGGCATGGCTCAGGCTAGTGTCAAGCACAGCCTTTCCTAACATTACACAATAACCTCTAAGATTCAGAAATAGATGAAGTCAAATCAGCTCCAATAAATGAGAATAACATACTGTCAGAATCTGAGAGAGAATTCTACTAACTATGTTACACTGGAGGTAAGCTAAGAAACAAACATCAGTAGTCAAAGCACACTCACCAACCTGCATGAATATAGGGATGGAATTTCATCCATCCGGCTTTGCCTAGGAGACCAAGCATTTGAACTAATCAGCTAAAATTGGGCAGCCATACCTCTATAGCTCACTCTGTAAGCCATCTGAATGTCCAGTATGCTGTTTGTACAGTATCTACTCAGTTCTGATCCAACATGTATTTAGAAACTTCAGTGTTCAGGAAGAAAACTGATAACGCAGACCACAAACACACACTCCCTGGAAAAAGGATGGGAACTGCCAGGGGCACATGCATCCTGGGAGTTGTAGAGTTAGCACATATTGTACCAAGAGATGGTGGAGGACAAAGGTGTGATGAACCCAGTTCATGCTAAGATTTATAGTCTTTGCTATAACTAGACAGTTCAGTTTCAGAGAACCAAGAAGAAAGGAAGAGATGATTCCTCTTCAAACAAATAAAGCTATATTACACAAACATCTGTTAGCAAAGATTGCAGTGAGAGCAGCAGATAGTAACTTGCCCTACAGTTGAATAAGAGAAAATGAGATCTGACAGTTCACACGTGGTCAGTGAACAAGGCCAAGTGCAAGCTACACACCCAGTCTGTTGGCAGATACCAAGTCTGGATAGACTTTTCATTGTCCCAGGGTGAATAAACAAAAAAAAACTTGAACAAAACAAAGAAAGTTAGACAACACTGGGAGAAAATATTATAGGAACCAAAAGAATATTTCAGAAAACCAGTTGACATCCTCAATAGGACACGAAAAGACCTCTATAAATCTGGAACAGGCATCCATACAGAAAGAAAAAGCTGAGATAAAAAAGTAAACTAAATCAGATACAGCAGGATGACAAGGAAACTAAAAATCCAATTAAAGATTTATAATCTACACTGGAAGACTTAACCTCCCTAAATCTCATTTTGTCATCTAGAAAGGCAATATAATGATAGGTTTACCTAACTGGCTTGCTTTGATAATTCTGTGGAAAGTGCAATGGAGAGTGTCTGCTTCATAATAGTAGCTCAAGAAATATTACTTATTATTATTTTTATTAATGTCCATCTGTAAAGACTTATAAATATACTAGACAACTCTGAGATGAATTTAAATTAAGAACATAAGAGTAGCAAATCACAGTAAACTGGGTGGGCAAAAAGATTGAAATGAATTAACGAAATGAAATTATAATTATATTCATTATAATGAATAAATAACACAGCAGTGAAAGTTGCTCAGTTGTGTCCGAATCTTTGAGACCCCATGGACTATACAGTTCATGGAATTCTCTCAGGCCAGAATACTGGAGTCGGTAGCCTTTCCCTTCTCCAGGGGATATTCCCAACCCAGAGATTGAACCTCAGTCTCCCGCATTACAGGCGGATTCTTTACCAGCTGAGCCACAAAGGAAACCCAAGAATACTGGAGTGGGTAGCCTACCCCTTCTCCAGGGGATCTTCCTGACCCAGGAATTGAACTGGGGTCTCCTCCATTGCAAGGGGATTCTTTACCAACTGAGCTATCAGGGAAGCCCAAAGCAGCAGTAGGAGCATAAACTGGTATAAGCTGTCTGAAAAGGCATTAGGCAAAAAAAAAAAAAAATATATATATATGTATATATATGTAGACCTTTACACTTGACTATATCAGAAATTTCCAGAAATTTCAAATCTAGGAATGAATGTGTACATGGTAGCTTCCTACCTAGGTCTACTGAAAGCCCTAAGGACAATGATTAATCCAGTAACAATAAGCTTCCCTAAGTGCCCATATTATGATTCTGAAATATCAGTCACACTGAAAGCAATCAAGGCTTTTGAAGAATTATTTGAACTCAGTCAATTTGAATTTCAATAATAAAAAAAAATCAATAGATTGAAACTTTCAAAGGCATGAGTTCATAATGATATTTTAAAATACTAGTCACTTTCGGTGTTGGAGAAGATGCTTGAGAATTCCTTGGACTGAAAGGAGATCAAACCAGTCAATCCTAAAGGAAGTCAATCCTGAATATTCATTGGAAGGACTGCTGCTGAAGCTGAAGCTCCAATACTTTGGCCACTTGATGCAAAGAACTGACTCTTTTGGAAAAGACCCTGATGCTGGGAAAGATTGAAGGCAGGAGGAAAAGGGGACAATAGAGGATGAGATGGTTGGATGGCATCACCCACTCAATGGACACAAGTTTGAGCAAGCTCTGGGAGATGACGAAGGACAGGGAAGCCTGGCGTGCTGCAGTCCATGGGGTCACAAAGAGTTGGACACGACAGAGTGAATGAACAACAACAAGTCACTTTCAAAACATGTTATCTTGGTAACTGTTAAAAGAAATTATTAAGCACTTTTTTTTTCTTTCATGAAGTATGAATGCATGCTAAATAACTTCGGTCATGTCCAACTCTTTGCAACCCTATGGACTATAGCCTGACAGTCTCCTCTGTCCATGGAATTCTCTAAGCAAGAATACTGGAATGGGATTGCTATGCCCTCCTCCAGGGGATCTTCCCAACCCAGGGATCAAACCCATCTCTTAGGTCTCCTGCCTACCTTGGCAGGCAGGTTCTTTACCAGTGAGCCACCTGGGAAGCCCTACATGAATTGTACCACTACATAGTCAAACAACCAAAAGAGGGAAAACTCTCTCTGAATGTAATCCAGCTCTTAATGAAAAAGGAAGGCTAGAATTAGAATATCACCATTTATAAGCTTTAATGGATGAAGAGACATAAGCATTCAGTATTAACATTTGTTAAAACCACAAAAAAGAAAGACAACAAACCATTTTAAGCTACAAGTGATAGAGTCTTGTCAAAAAGATAGAAGCAGATCTCTGAGTTTGGTGGTGGATTTTGCAGAGATACCAAGGACAGAGGACCATGTTAAACTACTTCATGAATGGGCAATCAACAAAACCCAGCTGTGGGAAACTCTGCTGGTTAAACAACCCTTGTTCTATAATGGAAAATTTTAAGAAAAAGAAAGGGATGGGGTAGGGAGACATACAGACAAAAAGAAAACTAAAAGGCACTTATTTTTTAAAGGGCAAGACTAAACTGTATTATCTGTAATCTGTAGATGTACATTTTGTACAATCACATTTTGGTGATAAAACTATAAAATCAAAAACACAAGAAAGAAAAAATACTATAAAAGGCAGAATAATGGTTACTTATTACAGAAGGGAAGGAGGATTTGTGACTGGAATGCGGCACACAGAAGAGACTTCTGAATAAATGGCAAAATTCTATTTCTTGACTGGGGTAGCATTTACCTTATAGTCATTAAGTCATATGTTTGAGTCTTGTGGTTCTCAGTATCTGTGTTTTATTTTACAGGAAAAAGTGAAAACAAAAATGAAAAATTAGTATATCAGTAAATAAGCTTCTTCCATTATAGCACTCTGATTATAATGGTTTATGCCTTCTCTCTCTCCCAAGACTTGATTCCTTAAGGCAAAAATTGTGTTTTGAGGTGTTCATTTCATATATTCAGTAGGTCTCCTGGACACATCTTAACCTGCAAGCTCTCTTTGGGTCACTGTATTCCTAAAATATATATATTTTACACTAGATTTGCAAAAATGTCACAGATAGCTTTTATTCCACTGAATTGATACTCAGGAATAGGAGATTAATTTACATCTTTTCACTAGTTCAAAACTTGGCAGCAGAGGAACAAAGCAGAGAAACACAGTGATTGGACAGGCAGCAGTTCCTAGCTAATAGATATGCTGTCATCAGCCAAAAAATAAAAAAAGCTTCAGTTTACTTTGGGGATATAGGAGCAGCTTACCCACTGGAATGGGATATCTGAGTATCCAAGCAGACTAAAGTTATCTGGCATTCTCAAAGCCTGGAGACACAGTAACCACATGTACTTGGTTGGATACTTGCATGCCCTTTGGGCCTCTAGCTCTTACAGAATCAATTATCCAAGCCCATCAAATTAAAATTCTGAAAATAATTTCCTTTCAGTCATAGAAATTGTCAAAACCCTGAATACCCCAATTTATCATGTATAATGGAATTTTCTTTAAGGATATCTAGCAGTCTCTACCAGGACCCCCTTGGTTTGGTTTGTCTCTACTGATTAGATAAACTTGGTAAGTGGTATGATTGCTTTATTTTTTTTTAAGTCTATACACAGCACATCAGTTAGTAATTAACATTGATGGAATATTTTTTATTCCACAACACCAGAAATTCAGCATTTAATCAATGAGAAATCAATATGCATGCCTTTATGGTCTATAATAATTCATCATTATTTAATGTAAGTATATTCTCTAGAGATACAAAGTTCAAAATATGCTAAATTTTGGTTGTATCATATTTCTTCTTCTTTTTAAAAATAAATTGTTCACTTTTATTCTTGTAAAAATATTCCCTTTAAATGTTCACAGGAAACAATGGGACTGTTCTATTGAAAAATACATCAAGAAAAGGTAGAAAAGAAAATTATCATGAGGTTTAAGAAATTAAGTGTTATTTTATTGAGATTCCAATTTCCAACTTGTTCAATATATATCACTGAAACTTTAAAAATGCTAGTTGAAAAAAAAAGCTAGATGAAGTGAATGCTGTTTTTTAACAAGAAAATTATCCCCCCCAAAGAAAGTCATTGAATAAATTTCTTTAGCTTTTCATTTTTACAATATTGTAGATTCACATGCAGTTGCAAAAAAAAAAAAAAAATAGTGCAGAGACAGCCCATGTACTCTTCACCAAATTTACCTTAGTGGCAACACCTTTTTTAAAATTAATTAATTTACTTTAACTGGGGGCTAATTACTTTACAATGTTGTAGTGGTTTTTGCCATACATTGACATGAATCAGCCACGGGTGTACATGTGTCCCCCATTCTGAACACCCCTCCCAGCTCCCTTCCCATCCCATCCCTCAGGGTCACCCCAGTGCATAGGCCTTGAGCACCCTGTCTCATGCATCGAACCTGGATTGGCAATCTATTTCACATGTGGTAATAGACATTTTGCAATGCTATTCTCTCAAATCATCCCACTCTCGCCTTCTCCCACAGAGTCCAAAAGTCTGTTCTTTACATCTGTGCCTCTTTTGCTGTCTTGCATATATGGTCATTGTTACCATCTTTCTAAATTCCATATATATGTGTGTTAATATACTGTATTGTTGTTTTTCTTTCTGACTTACTTCACTCTGTATAATAGGCTCCAGTTTCATTAGAACTGATTCAAATGCATTCTTTTTAATAGCTGAGTAATATTCCATTGCGTATATGTACCATTACTTTCTTATCCATTCATCTGCCGATGGACATCTAGGTTGCTTCCATGTACTAGCTATTGTAAACAGTGCTGTGATGAACACTGGGGTACACGTTGTCTCTTTCCATTCTGGTTTCCTCGGTGTTTATGCCCAACAGTGGGACTGTTGGGTCACATGGCAGTTCTATTTCCAGCTTTTTAAGGAATCTCCACACTGTTCTCCATAGTGGCTGTACTAATTTGCATTTCCACCAACAGTGTGATTGGGTTCCCTCTTCTCTGCACCCTCTCCAGCACTCATTGTTTGTAGACTTTCTGATAGTAGCCATTCTGACTGGCATGAGATGGTACCTCATTGTGGTTTTGATTTGCATTTCTCTGATAATGAGTGATGTTGAGCATCTCTTCATGTGTTTGTTAGCCATCTGTATGTCTTCTTTGGAGGAATGTCTGTTTAGTTCCTTGGCCCATTTGTTGATTGGGTCATTTATTTTTCTGGAATTGAGCTGCATGAGCTGCTTGTATATTTTTGAGATTCTTTATCAGTTGCTTCATTTGCTATTATTTTCTCCCATTCTGAAGGCTATCTTTTCACCTTGCTTATAGTTTCCTTCATTGTGCAAAAGCTTTTAAGTTTAACTAGGTCCCATTTGTTTATTTTTGCTTTTATTTCTAAGATCCTGCTGTGATTTTTATCAGAGAGTGTTTTGCCTATGTTCTCCTCTAGGAGTTTTATAGTTTCTGGTCTTACATTTAGATCTTTAATCCATTTTGAGTTTATTTTTGTGTATGGTGTTAGAAAGTGTTCTAGTTTCATTCTTTTACAAGTGGTTGACCAGTTTTCCCAGCACCACTTGTTACAGAGATTCTTTTTTCTCCATTGAATATTCTTGCCTCCTTTGTCAAAGACAAGGTGCCCACAGATGCATGGATTTATCTCTGGGCTTTCTATTTTGTTCCATTGATCTATATTTCTGTCTTTGTGCCAGTGCCATACTGTCTTGATGACTGTAGCTTTGTAGTATAGTCTGAAGTCAGGCAGGTTGATTCCTCCAGTTCCATTCTTCTTTCTCAAGATTGCTTTGGCTATTCGAGGTTTTTTGTGTTTTCATACAAATCGTGAAATTATTTGTCCTAGTTCTCTCAAAAAAACCATTGGTAGCTTGATAGGGATTGCATTGAATCTATATATTACTTTGGGTAGTATACTCATTTTCACTATATTGATTCTTCTGATTCAGTATCATGGTATATTTCTCCATCTATTTATGTCATCTTTGATTTCTTTCATCAGTGTTTTATAGTTTTCTATATATAGGTCTTTTGTTTCTTTAGGTGGATTTATTCCTTAGTATTTTATTCTTTTCATTGTAATGGTGAGTGGAATTGTTTCCTTAATTTCTCTGTTTTCTCATTGTTCGTGTATAGGAATGCAAGGGATTTCTGTGTGTTAATTTTATATCCTGCAACTTTACTGTATTCGTTGATTAGCTTTAGTAATTTTCTGGTGGTGTCTTTAGGGTTTTATATGTAGAGGATCATGTCATCTGCAATCAGTGAGAGTTTTACTTCCTTTCCAATCTGGACTCTGTTAATTTCTTTTTCTTCCCTGAGTGCTGTGGCTAAAACTTCCAAAACTATGTTGAATAGTAGTGGTGAGTGGGCACCCTTGTCTTGTTCCTGACTTTAGGGGAAATGTTTTCAATTTTTCACCATTGAGGGTGATGCTTGCTGTGGGTTTGTCATATATGGTTTTTATTATGTTGAGGTATGTTCCTTCTGTGTCTGCTTTCTGGAGGGTTTTTTTTTTTTATCATAAATGGATGTTGCATTTTGTCAAAGGCTTTCTCTGCATCTATTGAGATAATCATATGGTTTTTATCTTTCAATTTGTTCATGTGGTGTATCACATTGATTGATTTGTGAATATTGAAGAATCCTTGCATCCCTGGGACAAAGCCCACTTGGTCATGATGTATGATGTTTTTAATATGTTGTTGGATTCTGTTTGCTAGAATTTTGTTGAGGATTTTTGCATCTATGTTCATCAGTGATACTGGCCTGTAGTTTTCTTTTTTTATGGCATCTTTTGTCTGGTTTTGGTATTAGGATGATGGTGGCCTCATAGAATGAGTTTGGCAGTTTACCTTCCTCTGCAATTTTCTGGAAGAGTTTGAGTAGGATACGTGTTAGCTCTTCTCTATATAACATCTTACACAACATTAGTACAATATTATAATTAGGATAGTGACATTGGTGCAAGCCACCTATCTTTTTCAGATTCAACAGTTGTACTTACACTCATTGGTATACATGAGTTATTTAGCTTTATGTAACCTTGTCCTTTGTATATGTTCATGTTTCTACACTATAGTCTAGACACAGAAAAGCTTCACCATACAAGGATCACTTGTGTTGCCCCTTAATAACCATACCCAGCTCCTTCCTCTCTCTTCCCCACCCTCTGGTAACCACTCATCTGTCCTCCATTTCTATAACTGTGTCATTTCAAAAATGTTATATAAACAGAATCATACAATATGGAATATTGTTTTTAGAGCTTGAAGAAATACATGGTTCCAGTAAATAGAGTTTTTTAAACTCATAGGGGGAAAAAAATCTGGGAAAGGAAGACACAGGGATGACTTATCTTATGAACAAGACTCCAGAGCATATGGCGTTAAATTTAGAAAACAACAAAATATTTTTACTACCCAGGAAGGGCTATTTTTCCTTGCATAATGAGTCACCAATAATTAATTTGGCAAACTTTGTGATCAATTCTCAAAGGCTAGGGTGGTCCAGGGGACATGCTTTTTTTTTCTGTTTTCTTTCCAATTTTGTTTTAGCATGCTTTGCAAAAGTTTGTCTAATTTTTATGCTGTATGTCCCACTAAACTAAAAATTAAAATATGTAGGACATAAATCTATCAGCACATCAAAGGCACAGCTATCCATCCCTGAGGAGGTTTGGAAAGTGAGAGCCAGCACAACTCTCCCCGTTATCACTAAGGATTCCTTTTTAAAAATTTTGTTAAGTAGGAAAACAAGGAGTCAGGGTGTACAATTCTGTTATTTCTGGGAATCTTTCAACAATAAAATCAAAGGGATCTACTAACAAAGATTTCTGTTAGGCTAAAGGGATAAAGTGCCATCAGAGTTTTAGTGTACTTCAATTTGGATCTCAATCTGGACTGCTTGGTATGACATAATGATGTGGCTCTAGGAAGCCTCTAGAATTCATGTTTTCTGAATTGAAAATCTGGGCTTCCCAGGTGGCTCAGTGATAAAGAAATCTGCCTGAAATGAAGGAAATCCAAGAGATGCTGTTTCAGTCCCCGGGTCGGGAAGATTCCCCACAGAAGGAAATGGCAACCCACTTCAGTATTTTTGCCTATTAAATCCCGTGGACAGAGGAGCCAGGCAGGCTGCAGTCCATGGGGTCACAAACAGTCAGACATGACTGAATGACTAAGCAAGAATTGAAAGTCTGTCCTTTTACAGTCAACAACATGCAGACATTAGGGTACAAGGATTTTCTAAAACTGCACTCATTTCTTTAGAGTCTCTATTTTTTTCATATGGAATTTTTTTTCACCTTCATTCTCAATTTCACTAATAATGCTGCCACAACGTATTACTTGAACAATAATTATCTTAAAATCAATCACTCTTTCTGTCATAAAGAATGTTCTTGAAGGACTAGTAGCCATGCTTTAATTTTCCTTTAAATTTCCAAATGTATGCAGTCTAATAACTGGCCTTTGTTAGTGCTTAATGATGTTTAAAAACTCCATCAATATAAAGAGATAGATAAATAAATATGATTAAGCAAACATAGCAAAATGTTATTTGTAGAATCTATGCAGAGATATATGAGTTTTAATAGTACTCTCCTACATATTTGATTCTTATGTATGTTTGATATATTCAAAATAACAGGATAAAAAAACTTCAACCTCTGAAACAGAGCTGGATAAAACTGGGAAAATCATCATAAATTAAAAATTTTAAATTACTTAATTGGAATTGCTCAATTGCATCTCTTAATCTCATTTACTTATTTAGGTAGCTAATAGCAAGTTTCTATACCCTTAAGGTCAGACAGAATCCTGTCTTCTGGACCCCTGCCTTGACACCAGTGACATCATGAGAAATCGTTTCAATTGATGTGGGTTCTTACATACCAACAGACAATTACTTCATCAGGAAACTTGGCAATAAGACTGTATACTTTGAGTATGACGTCACTGTTGATTCAAAGAAATAACTACATGCTATGCAAGGTTGTCTTCAAAGAAAAGAAATGAACATATTTCTTAATAAAAATAGTTGAAAATATATTTGAAATTTTAAAATATAGAAATATATCAAGAATCATATTTTTTTAAAATACCATATAGGAGAAAGAGATTGTATAATTGGTCTGAGGAACCTCCACAAAGAAGATCATAAAGATAATCTAGAACTTCAAATTTCTGAACTTTAAGCATTGCTTATTCCATCATCTCATATTTTTCTGCTGTGTCATAATTACAGGCATTAAACTTTGAGTTCTCAGATTTGCAGTGGCCAAAGGGGGATGGGAGGTGAAGGAAGAATGGATTGATTATATATAGAACAGATAAACAACAAGGTCCTACTGTATACCACAGGGAACTATGTTCTATATCTTGCAATAAATCATAATGGAAAAAAATATATACATATATTATATATATAACTGAAACATTTTGTTGTACTGTAGAAATTAATGCAACATTGTAAAATCAACTCTACTTCAATAAAATAAAGCTTTTAAAAAACTCTGGGCTCTCTATCACAGCTGAAATTAACCCCAACAAATATACTACTCTTTCTCTCAGTGACTCCAGTGTGAGATCTGAAAGGTAAGCAGTGCCCAAAGCAGTATTAGCAGGTCATAAAGACCCATTTTACAGATAACTCAGATCAGACTTGGAAACTCAAACTGAGAAGGTCATACTCTAGAACAGGGTCCAGGGGTGAGAGGGAAAATAAAGAAGAAAATACACGGGGGGAAAAAAAGATTAAAAAACTGAACAATGTCTGTGACATATTTCAAATATGCAGCAAAGTTATGGGTGGGAAAAGAAGGGTTATCATTATCATTTATGCAATATCAGTTAAATAGTCATACAAGAAAGCTAAAAATAGCAAATCTTGAAAGCAACAGGAGATGAGAAAAAAAAGTATGACATAAAATGATCTTCATCATAAAACTAAAAGTCTAGATGCTGTTTGGTAAAAGTCTAGGCACAAATTTAACTTTTTCTTTATCTTCTTTAAGAATGTAAACATATTCAGGATATTTAGAAATTCTTTCAGGGTTCCTTTTCACATCATAAACTACATATAGAATTTTTGTTGGCACTTGAAAATGTCATATTAATGCACTATAGGAGTAACTATTTTAAGTTAATATTCCCACGGGCAGAAAACTTTAAAATAATTTAAAATATCAATTCTGAAAGTCTCTAAAATCTGGAAGTATTGGTGAAATCCTCATCTGACTACTTTTAAAGTCCTGATAAAATAAAAAGTTTATATTTCTGCCTAGTCAGGATTTGGTTTTGCCCTGATTTAAAGTATGACAGTTATTAGTACCAAACTGATACAGGTTTTCTCAACTACTGCCTGAAATTATAACAAGCCATAATTTCTCATGGAATTTAATAGGGTTATCATTCTGTAATAGTACATATTGTTTATATCAGGCAAGATCTCACATGTTCTTAAATGTAATTTTTAGGACTTACTTTCCTTTTCATTGGCATGGAAGAAATGTGAGTTTTGGTTTGGTTTGGATTTGGGGTTTTGATACACAAATCCAATTTTTAAATCACCTTACTTGAACTGCCCTGGAATGTGTTATGCACAAAACATACAATGCCACAGAAACTGTGGCTAATTAATGTAATTAAGGACAAGGAAAGGAAAAGAACATTTTGTCCAATGCCCAATTAATGAAGCCATTATTCATCTAGGGGTAACCAAATTATTCTGGCTCAGGATTCAGCCTAAGACACTGTTAGCACTCCATGAATTTTACTTGGAAGAAGAATGTCAGCTAACATAATCTTCCTGTAACAAAAATTAATGCAATAAACTTTCTCACAAAACTTGAGCCTTTGGTAAACAAGACTGCTAAGCATTTCCCAAGATGGAGGGAATGCTTCTACATGTTGCCTCTTTTCTCCATGATCTCATCTGAATGTCTAGTGGAAAAACAAATCTTAGCACCATTTATTGTGGCTCTATTGTCTACACTGCTCTTAACAGGAAATAGGAAGCAGTTTTGTGTGAAAGGATGGCTTGCATTCTACAGCTAAAACTTATCATCCCTTATTAAACAGTGGAGTTTGACTACAAACAGGTGAAATAACTTAAGACACAAAAATGAAGAATGAAAGAAGAGATATTTGGAAGAAGGACTAGAAAGAAAAAGAGCTGGAGAAAAGTATGACAAAGGGTATGATCAATATATTTTGGTATGTGAGTGTATTAGTGTTCTAGGGTTGCGATCATTGTCACAATCTAGGAGGCTTAAAAGAGACATTATTCCCTCACAGTCTTGGAAGCTAGAAGTTGGAAACTGAGGTGATGTCAGGGCCATGTTCCCTCTGAAACATCTAGGGGAGCATCCTTCCTTGCCTTTTGCTAGCTTCTAGAGGCTCCCAGTACCCGCTTGACGTTCCTCGGCTCATAACTGCATCATTCAGTCTCTACCTCCTTCTTCGTGTGGGTATCTTCTCTGTGCCTCTGTGTCTCCTCTTCTTATATGGATACCAGTCACTGGATTTAGGACCCACACCAAATCAGTAGGAATGCTTCATAATTACACTTCCATATAAGCCATATAAGGTCGCATTCTGAGGTTCCAGGTGGACATAAATTTGGAGGGACACAGTTCAATCCTCTAATGTGGGCAGCAAAGGCCAAATCTGAGTTACTGCTTCCCTTACCATTGGAAACTGATCTATGGAGAGGCAAAAAGATAGGCTGGCAAGAGAGGAGTAGAGATAATGAGAAAGCTTAAGGATGGAGGTGTCAGAATCGCAAAGAGCTGTAAGGACAATGATGGCAATCTTCCTCTGGTAATAATGTTTTTCAGAGTCTGTTAGAGTCTAAGGCATGTCCATCAAAAGTAAAAGCAAATATGAGATTAAAGAGAAGTAGCAGCAGCAGTTATCTGAAAGGTCGAGAGTGGGTAGAGGACAGAATTCTAAGGCATTTACTAGAGGCTCCTCTATGCTCTGATTCTTCAGCAGTGCTTCTCATACTGAGGCTTTATGGGTCTGTGAGTTTCTCTGGAACATTTCATTTTTTTCTTACGTGTTTAAAAAAATTACACACAACACACATATTTGATCCATCTTTGAATTTCAATCAATCTTTCTAATAGTAGTTTTCTTAAGAGCACTGAAACATTTTTTAACTCTTAGTTTTCATTTTCATGAAAATCTAGGAAAATAAAATATACATTCTGGATCATACAATAACTGTAATTTTCACATGCACGTTACTGGTATTAATTAAGTGGCACCAAAGCAGGATGATTTTAATTGTTGGGAACTAGTGAGAAGAAGAATAGGCGTGAACTCAAAATTAAGCTTTCATTTTTAAGCCAAGGTGAGGACAATAGCTCTATTTCAGCAATACAGAGAAGGCTTTCAGCATTCCAAACAAAGAAAAGGAGCAGGAAAACTGAGTTTTCCTACAGACACGCAGCCTGCAAGCACCTTACCTGCTGAAATTACCTAGGTGGCCCAATCATAAGGTGTTTTACTCTGGAACCTTCTATGCTACCCTCAAGTCTTTTATTTGCTTAAATCACATATAAATCTCATTAGAATTTCTGTTTTACATCAAAAGAAGGGTACTCAGCCAAAATTAGCAAGTCGTTAGTATTACCAATAATCAATATAACCATCAATACTATCTAATCAACACCACTATCAATACTATTTGTGCCAGGCAGTTTAGCCAAATAAACAAGATCAAACTATATTCTACATGCAGGGTAACTGATTATGATACTTAGATCATCTCTAAGCAAAACACTGAGGACATGTGTCTCCAAAGAAAGCTTTATAACAACAAAGAAGGTAAAATGCATTCATGAAAAATGCAGATTTCTGTTAAATAAATTATTCAGTTTACATAACATTAGTCTCATGGATAACTGAGCATACTTGGATTTAAAAAATCAAATATTCAGATTTTTCCATCGCATTTGGTTGCCATCTATAAAAACTTCAGCAAATATTTTAAAAATGCTTTTCTCCCCTGAAAACTTTCAAATTAAAAATTTTTTCCTAAAATAAAAATTCAATAGAGAAACATAACACTAGAAGTCCAAAAGACATTATAACCACAATCCTAAATTTGGAATTTTTCAAGACTCATGCTTCAGCAAACCAAGCAAATTAAGAAAGCAAAAGTTTTCCTTTTGCTGACAATATAGCCAATAAAGTCTTCTATTCCAGGTCCCAGGAAAGGATGAGGCACTTTGGCGACTCAATAACTTGCAAGGTTGCCAAGAGCCAGACAGCCGCAGGGAACAGACTTGGCAATCACAGGAGAGGCAGGCTATTGTGTTATTAAGAAAAAGCCATGGTATGTGTATGCTAGGTGGTAGATTAAATCTTTCTATAACATTCTAGCCACATGATATAACATACCTATACATGACATAAAATATGCACACATATACATTTGTATATGTAAATTTACCTTATTATTCATTATTTTTAACTGAGGCCACATTCATTTGCATCTAACCTCCATCTTGCAATCTGGATGCTACTGTGACAGGTCCTAAGGGACCTCAGAGTTCCGGAGCAGCCCAGTACCTTTCACCTTTGGTTTGACAGACTCCAGGTCCAGCACCATCAAATGGCTGAACTGGAAGGGGTGGGAATTCAGGACATTTAGGGGAAACATGAACCTTTCCTGTACAGAGTGATTTCAATTTAAATGAAAACCCTAAACAGACCCAACTGTGTTTAAATTTTTCTCCCCCCTTTTAAAACTTCAGGTTGTTAACTTAGATTAAACCTCTAGCCCTCTACCTTCTCTATTCTCCGAATCTAGCCCCCTTATCTGTGGAAGACAATGAATATTTTCTAGGCACACTGAAGGACAATGTGTACAATTGTACAATTGTGTTGAACCAATGAGTACAACTCCTTGCTGTGTGCCAACAAGTCACACCATCCTAAAATCCCTGAGCGGTATGAATAACAGCTACGTCTGAGGACTGTTTTCTTGAAAACATCATGAGATAGAATAAGAATTATTTTTTAATTAAACCATTCTGAAAAATATACAATTAAATATGTTTCCCTAATATCCAAACCCTCTGAGTCCCTCTCCAGACACAACTACTCTTAACAAACTTCTTATATATCTGAGTTTAGACACAAATTAAGAGAAATTAAAGACAATCAAATTTAAGTTTACAAGCAGGACATTTGCAAGTTTTTTGCTCTTTCACCTCTAAGAGGGGGCATCTAATTCCTTGAATCTGGAGTGGTCTTAGTGGATTCACATGATTAATGGAATGTGGCAGAGGTAATATTCTAAAACACCCCCAAGGCCAGGTTATAAGAAACCTTGTAGCTCCCGCCCTGGGCCTTCAGGAACACTCACTGTGGAAGGAGCCAGCCATCTTAAACCCTAGTATTCTTGTCTAGAGTATCCCCGGAACAGAGGAGCTTGGTGGACTACAGTCCACAGGGCTGCAAAGAATCAGACACAACTGAAGCGACTTAGCACGCACTACTCTGAGACTGCCATTGCTGTGGGGAAGCCCAAATTTGCTACATGAAGATGCCATGTGGGAAGAAGTGGGAAGGAGAGAGAAATTTCCCTGGCTAGGGAAATTTCCCGATCTTCCAACTAACTCAGCCTAGCCACCAGCCTTGTGACTGAAGAAGTCACATTAAATAGACCAAGGAACCCAACCAACAGCCAAACATATGGCTCCTTCAGGCAACCCAGCTATCTCCAGCCATTCAAGCGACCTACCTGAGACTCCAGTTTTTCTGCAGTAGAAGTAGGCCTTCCCAGTTTTCCCTGCCCAAATTCCTCACACACAAAGTCAAGAGCATAAAAACTTGCTTGTTTGGAATCATAAAGTTGCAGAGTGGTTTGTCTTGCAGCAATAGATAACTAAAACAGTATCCTTCCAAAATTTCTCTGTGCCTCTATAAGCATAACCTTTTCTTTTATTACATGTCTTATTCTGAGCCTTGAGTTTTGTTTTTTTTTTCATATTTAATGTTAGATCTTTCTAACATAAATCAGTGCATGCAGACTTACTGAATATCATTAAAGTTTGCAGAGTATAAAACCAGTTCCTTAGTAATGGACATTTAAATACTTTTCATTTTTTGGTTTTTATGAATAATACTGAATGACAGAATGAACATCTTCATAAATAAATCTCTGTGCGCATATGACAAACTACTGTAACTGAAATTTCTAGACTGAAAACACTTTGCTTCTGTAAAGATGGTTTTCCATTCTCTCCTTAGAAACTGGATCTTTTAACAAACAAGGCCAAGCCCAGTTGTTGCCTTCTCTGTGAAACCTCCCAAGATTCTGACAGGTAGAATGAACTGCTCTTCTTCTCTGGTGTCCCTGAATACAGTATTTTATCTATTCCCACTAATAAACCACGAACCCTGTCACGGGCGTGGTTTCTGCCATACTCATTATACAACCTACCCCACTTCAGGAAGCAGCCGCTATGCGGTGCTGGAGCGGCCATGTGGAGATACCCCACGTCCAAGAGCAAAGGAGAAGCCCCAGCAAGATGGTAGGAGGGGCAAAATCGCATTTACAATTGAAACCCCATACCCTCCAGAGACGCTCGGAGGGCTCAGACATATCTTGTGTGCACCAGGACCCAGAGACCCCACAGAGACTGAGACAGAACTGTGTTTGAGCATCTCCTGTGGAGGGACGGGTCAGCAGTGGACTGCCGCAGGGGCAGGGGCTCTGGGTGCAGCAGATGTGGTTATGGCATAAGCCCTCTTGGAGGAGGTCGCCATTAACCCCACCATAGAGCCTCCAGAACTTCACAGGACTCAGGAAACAGACCCTTGGAGGGCACAAACAGAACCTTGTGTGCACCAGGACCCAGGAAAAAGGAGCAGTGACCCCATGACAGACTGACCCAGACTTGCCCGTGAGTGTCCAGGAGTCCCTGGTGGAGGTGTGGGTTGGTGGTGCCCTGCTGCAGGGCTGGGGGCACCGCATGCAGCAGTGTGTGCATGGGACCTTTTGAAGGAGGCCACTATCTTCAGCACCTCCACCATAGATTGGCCTCTGGCCAAATAACAGGGAGGGAACACAGCCCCGCCCATCAACAGAAAATTAGATTAAAGATTTACTGAGCATGACCCCGCCCACCAGTGATCAATGCAAAACAACAGAGGAAAACAATAGAATGGGAAAGACTAGAGATCTCTTCAATAAAATTAGATACATCAAGGGAACATTTCATGCCAAGATGGGCACAATAAAGGACAGAAATGGTATGGACTTAACAGAAGCAGAAGATATTAAGAAGAGGTGGCAAGAATACACAGAAGAACTACACATAAAAGATCTTCATGACCCAGATAATCACGATGCTGTGATCACTCACCTAGACCAGACATCCTGGAATGTGAAGTCAAGTGGGCCTTAGGAAGCATCACTATGGACAAAGCTAGTGGAGGTGATGGAATTCCAGTTGGGTTATTTCAAATCCTAAAAGATGATCCTGTTAAAGTGCTGCACTCAATATGTCAGCAAATTTGGAAAACACAGCAGTGGCCACAGGACTGGAAAAGGTCAGTTTTCATTCTAATCCCAAAGAAAGGCAATGCCAAACAATGTTCAAACTACTGCACCATTGCACTCATCTCACAATGCTAGCAAAGTAATGCTCAAAATTCTCCAAGCCAGGCTTCAATAGTATGTGAACCCTGAACTTCCAGATGTTCAATCTGGATTTAGAAAAAGCAGAGAGGAACCAGAGATTAAATTGCCAACATCTGCTGAATCATTGAAAAAACAAAAGAGTTTCAGAAAAAAACATCTACTTCTGCTTTACTGACTATGCCAAAGCCTTTGACTGTGTGAATCACAATAAACTGTGGAAAATTATGAAAAAAATGGGAATACCAGACCACCTGACTTGCCTCTTGAGAAATCTGTATGCAGGTCAAGAAGCAAGAGTTAGAACCAGACATGGAACAACAGACTGGTTCCAAATTGGGAAAGGAGTACATCAAGGCTGTATATTATCACCATGCTTATTTAACTTATATGCAGAGTACATCATGAGAAATGCTGGGCTGGAGGAAGCACAAGCTGGAATCAAAGTTGCCAGGAGAAATATCAATAACCTCAGATATACAGATGACACCACCCTTATGGCAGAAAGCAAAGAAGAACTAAAAAGCCTCTTGATGAAAGTGAAAGAGGAGAGAGAAAAAGTTGGCTTAAAGCTCAACATTCAAAAAACTAAGATCATGGCATCCAGTCCCATCACTTCATGGCAAATAGATGGGGAAACAGTGGAAACAGTGTCAGACTTTATTTTTTTGAGCTCCAAAATCACTGCAGATGGTGGCTGCAGCCATGAAATTAAAAGATGCTTGCTCCTTGGAAGAAAAGCTATGACCAACCTGGATAGCATATTTAAAAGCAGAGACATTACTTTGCCAACAAGGATCCATCTAGTCAAAGTTATGGTTTTTCCAGTAGTCAAGTATGGATGTGAGAGTTGGACTATAAAGAAAGCTGAGCGCTGAAGAATTGATGCTTTTGAACTGTGGTGTTGGAGAAGACTCTTGAGAGTCCGTTGGACTTCAAGGAGCTCCAACCAGTGCATCCTAAAGGAAATCAGTCCTGAATATTCACTGGAAGGACAGATGCTGAAGCTAAAACGCCAATACTTTGGCCACGTGATGCAAAGAACTGACTCATTGGAAAAGACCCTGATGCTGGGAGGGATTGGGGGCAGGAGGAGAAGGGGACAACAGAGGATGAGATGGTTGGATGGCATCACCAACTCAATGGACACGAGTTTGAGTAAGTCCTGGGAGTTGGTGATGGACAAGGAGGCCTGGCGTGCTGCAGTCCATGGGGTCGCAAAGAGCTGGACATGACTGAACAACTGAACTGAACCGAACCCCACTTCAGGTAGAGTGCCTGAAGCATGCTCTTGTTCTTTTTTTTTTTTTAAGTTTTTTTTTTCTCGTTTAGCTGCTGATTTTCTTTTTTTTTTTTTTTTAATTTATTTATTTTAGTTGGAGGCTAATTACTTTACAATATTGTAGTGGCTTTCGCTGTACACTGATATGAATCAGCCATGGGTGTACATGTGTTCCCCATCCTGAACCCCCCTCCCACCTCCCTCCCCATCCCATCCCTCCAGGTCATCCCAGTGCACCAGCCCTGAGCACGCTGTCTCATGCATCAAACCTGGACTGGCGATCTGTTTCATATATGATAATATACATGTTTCAATGCTATTCTCTCAGATCATCCCACCCTCGCATGCTCTTGTTCTATCAAAAGTTGTAGAATGAATAAATGAATGAATGGGCAAATATACTGGTGCAGATAGCGACAAATGTACTGTTGAGCATCAGAAGCAGTGAGAAAAGCCTGAACTTCTAGCAATGCAGTGACTTGTGCAACAAAGTGTTCTGCCAAGGGCGGCTCTTTTGTTGGCCAAACTGCCACGTGGCTCAGTGCTTATAAAGGGTCCAATCAAAGCAGATTTTGAGGTCCCTGTGTATATGTCAGGGAATGACTCAAGTTCATGAGGAGTGTTCCTCCACATTGTGCTGAAGAGTCTGGACAGACAACTCACCCTATGGGGAGAGAGGGCCTGAGTGCTCAAGACGCTTCTAAGACTTCAGAAGAGACCATGCAGGAAGAACATGATGTGTCTACTTGGACATCCTGTTAGCCAATCATGTGTGAGCCTACCAGAGTCCTGGGGAGAAGGGGTCATAATAAAAGGATGTCTCTTCCAATACTGTCATGATCTGCACACTGTCACAGTTCTACTCTTGTGTCTTTGATTTCCTAACAGAAAATCCCACAAAGCTGCTGGATTCATTTCTTCACTCACTCAAATAAGTATTTACCCAGAGCCTACTGAGTGCCTGGCATTGCTCTAGGTATAGAAATTACAAAAGTAAATAAAACAAAGTCCCCATCATCGTGGAGCTTAATTATAGTGTGCGGAGGCAGGAAAGAAAACTTAAAGATACAAAGCACCAGTTAGTAACAAGAGCTAGGAAGAAAACCAAGTGTGGTAAAGGAGAAAATGAGGGAGGTGTATTATGTAGATTTGTAAGGGGAACAAAGAAGAGCAGGGTAAGAGATAAACCCAGAAGGGGGTCATGGGACCAGATCACAGTAATGCTATACAAGCCAGCATAATGACTTTGGATGTTATACTTAGTCAGATAGAGAGCCTATGGAAGCAAAGAATAATATGTTACAGAAGTGATAAAACATGTAACATTTTTCCATACTAATGACATAGCTTTTCTCCACACTGATAATGACCAGAGAGAAAATCAATGGAGAAAAAAGATTCTAGTTTCAATAACAACAAAAAATAATGAGACAGGAAGAAATCCAACCAAAGATATGTAAGATATTTCTGAGAAAATTATGAGATTCGATTGAAGGGCACAGAAGAAGATCTGATGAAGTGGAGAGAGATACCTAGTTCAAGAATGGAAAGATGTCATATCATAAAGATGTCATTTCTACCCAAATTCATGTAAGCAACCCATGCAAGTCTAATCAAAAAATTGGACAAAAATTAATGAAATTCATGTGAAAGAATCAAGGTTTGAATACAGCTAAGACATTCTGAAGAATGAGGGGGGATGAGGAAGTGGAGTGGCGAAAAGGGAGGTTTTTTCCAGGTAACAAAACTCACAACATCACAACCCTGAATACTGTACTAAACTACAGTAAAGAGAACATGGTTGTATCTGTGAAGGAACATTCATAATGATCCATGAAGCAGAATGGAAAGCCCAGATGTAATCCTATCCTTAAATGAGAACTTGGGTGTAAGACAGAAGGCATAGCAAACAAGAGAGAGATGACAGACTAGTATGTAAACTGTATCTGAATGAATTTTCCATGAGAAACAAATTAGATGTCTGTATCACAGTAAACAAGCAAAAAGTCCAAATGGATTAAAGCCCTACAAGTCAAAAGTAAAACTTTTAGACTAAAAATTTTAGAAAAATACTTCATAAGAATACTTGTATCTGTCACCCTGTTTATTTAACCTATATTCTGAGCACATCATGAAAAATGCTGGGCTGGATGAGTTACAAGCTGGAATTAAGATAAGCAGGAGAAACATCAACAACCTCAAAAATGTGGATGATACCACTCTAATGGCAAAAAGAGAAGAGGAACTAAAGAGCCTCTTGAAGGTGAAAGAGAAGAGTGAAAGAACCAGTTTTAAAACTAAATACTAAAAAAAAAAAAAAAAAAACAACCAAGATCATGGCATCTGGTCCTATGACTTCATGTTATGGCAAATAGAAGGGGAAAAGATAGTAGTGACAGATTTCCTCTTCTTGGGCTATAAAATCACTGTGGATGCTGACTGCAGCCACAAAATCAGAAGACAATTGTTTCTTTGCAGGAAAACTATGGCAAATCTACACAGTGTGTTGAAAAGCTGACATTACTCAGCTGACAAAGATCCATATAGTCAAGGCTATGGTCTTCCCAGTGGTCACATACGGTTGTGAGAGTTGGACTGTAAAGAAGGCAGAGCACCAAAAAATTGATGCCTTCAAACTGTGGTGCTGGAGAAGACTCTTGAGAGTCCCTTGGACAACAAGGAGATCAAAATCAATCTTAAGGGAAATCAACCCTGAATACTCATTGGAAGGACTGATGCTGAAGCTGAAGCTCCAGTATTTTGGTCACCTGATGTTAACAGCCAACTCATTGGAAAAGTCCCTGATGCTGGGAAAGATTGAGGAAGAGGGCATCAAAGGATGAGATGGCTGTATGGCATCACCAATGCAATGGATATGAACTTGGGCAAACTTGGGGAGATGGTGAGGGACAGGAAAGCCTGGTGTGCTGCAGTCCATGGGGGTCACAAAGAGTCAGACACGACTAGGCAACTGAACAACAACAACAACATCATCTCCAGGTCAGGAAGCTGTTCAGAAACAAAACTTACACATATTTAATAAGGGAAAAAATATTTTCATAAAAATTTTAAATATTGGAACAAAGAAAGTGAAGAACAGTTAAAAGATAAGCCACATATTAGAAGATATTTTTCACATATATAACAAGTATTAGAATCCAGGTTTCATTAAAAAATCCTATAAACTGCAAGGATTTACTATATAGCATAGGGAACTATATTCACTATCTTGTGATAAATAATAATGGAAAAGAATAGAAAAAAAGAGATATTTACATATTTGTGTGTATGTGTATAACTGAGTCACTTGCTATACACTTGAAACTAACACATTATTGTAAATCAACTATACCTCAATTAAAAAAAAATTCCTAAAAATCAATGAGAATAAACAACTCAATAGAAAAATGAGCAACTGCTACAAGTTGTAAAACACAGGAAACAAACAAAAAAACAGAATATCTAGTAAACATGAAAAAAGTAATTCAATTCACAGATAATCAAGGAAAGGTATGCTAAATCCATGTCATGATACCATTTCAAATTTACCACTGTGGCAAAAATAAAACATCAAGTGCTGTGAGGACACAGGAAAAGTAACTCAGGTGCAGAGTTGGTAAAAATATAACCACTTTGGAGAACAAGATGACAATATGCAGACAAATGCAAAATCTATATTTTTATGAGTATGCAATTCCACTGCTATACATACACCCTTAAAAGATTCTGGAAAGATGATAAGGAGGCATGACAAAGA
Source organism: Cervus canadensis (assembly GCF_019320065.1). Classification (NCBI taxonomy): domain Eukaryota; kingdom Metazoa; phylum Chordata; class Mammalia; order Artiodactyla; family Cervidae; genus Cervus; species Cervus canadensis. Next base: position 44,902,596 of record NC_057399.1, on the reverse strand, counting down.
TGGGCTCTTGAAGCAGTGTCTGGAAGAGCAAAACCTATGAAGCAAAGGTGTGCTGCCTCTCCCACTTACCCTTCCAGACACACAGTCCACCCTCCACCATGATGCTGTGACCTGGGAAGCTCATCTTTAGGGACTAGAGCAATGACCCCCTTGCCCTCTGTCTTCCATTTGAGATTGGGAAGACCCAACAGGAAGCCAGAGGGAGGGAAGAGAATGCAAAGTGCTTCCCCTCCTCTCTTTCTGAGGGATCATGGGGAGGCAGTCTCATTTCTGTGGAGGACACAGCTCACATCAGGCCTCTCAAGACAGTTCTCTCTGGGAACAACAGCCCTATGTCAGGCTGTTGGGTGGTATATATGTACGGGTGGCATATATGTCAGGCCCTATATCAGGCCTAGGGGTGGTAATAGGTGTACTGTTGTTACACCTATTTTCTGCTGTGGAATACCGTCCCCTCCCTTGTTTGATTCTGAAATCTGGCCCACATAGTCGTTAACAATCCCTTTATTAAGCTCTCCTCAATTACACTGCATAAGCATGGCCATCTACTTTTTGTTAGGATTCCAGTGAATATCAACCTATATGTTTATCAACAGAGAAATGCATAAACTCTGACATTCATGTAATGAAAATATTAAACAGCCATTAAACTCATGACTAGATCTTCAAGTATCAATATGAGGAGATCACACAAACACAGTGTGGCATAAAATAGCTACAGATTATTTCATGCAGTATAATATATAAAATTCATATAAATGTTTAAAATTTTAAAATACAACTATATCTATGTGGTCAAAAATATAAAAAAGAGAGATAGAAGGAAACTCATAAAATTCACAGAGCCAGTTGTTTCTGGAAAAAAGAGAGAATTAGGAAAATGGTCCAAAGAGGACCTCCCTGGTGCTGATAATGTTTAATTCTTTAATAAAGTAAGAAGAAATATGATAATATAATACACATTATTTCTAGGTGGTAAGTTCATGAGTATTTTTACAGAAGTATCTGTATTTTCTATGTAATTTTTGAATTGTCTATTTAAAAAAAAACCAAGAACATGAAGCATCATGGTAATAGCATGTAACAAAATTGGGGGAGAAGGCTGGTTTTCCATATTTTGGGGTCAAATGAGGAGTGGTTACATGCCAGCAGCATTCAGTAACTCACACCAGAGACCTGACAGGCACGTGGCCGTCTTTGCAAAGACAATGATGCCACACGCTGGCCAGCGTACTACTGTGGAAACACACAGACACACTACGGCGCTGGGTGCATCAGTCCTAGAGACGAGAGATAAGCAAGAAACTCAGATTTCCACTACTCCGCCAAAGAGCAATGAGACAGAAAAATACCATTTTGTCCATATTGTTGACAACAAGGCTGCTACAGTTTGGAGTGACCAGGATTTCAAATAAATGAATAAGTCTTACACAGCTAGAATGTGTTGATTAATGAAAGGGGAAAACAAACCCCCCAGTCAGCCAGCTTTCTCTTGAGGGCCCTGGGATGATTTCTCATTGAATTATGAACACAAAACCTTCTCTCCTCCAAAGTCCTGCTCAATAGTAGAATAACCTAATTAGTTTTTCCTTGACCAACTGACTTCTCAGTACCTTCTGGGAAAACTGTTATGGCAAGAACTCTGCATCCACCCACTCAGCTCTTTTGCACTCAGCCTCGGCTCCAACAGGCTGACTCTTCTGATGATAGACCACCTTTCTTACTTCTGCACCACCCCTCTGAGCTCCAAACAGTCCTACTGGGAAAGTGGTTATAATTTAGTTTCCCATTCAACCCTCTTGCACACTATGTTAAGGTTCCATAAGGGAATACATGTAAATGTATTTTTAGACACAAGTTGGTATTGAGGACCCACAATTAGTTAACACCATACTTTCACTGTAGACCTAAGGTGGTTAGATACTAAAATGGCAGTGATTTGCAATGAGATAAGAGTTTGGAATCATATAGATGTTTTCAGCTAGTCATGTGATCTTGGATAAGCAGCTTCAACTATCTGAGCCTCAGTTTCCTCCCAGGTAAAGTGGGGGTAATCATGTGAAGAAGATTACATTATAGTCATGGTTTACATAATTATCCCTGCATCCAGCCAACTTTAGCATTTGTTCTAGGATTTGATGCTACTGTTTTATTTTTTAAAATACTTTTATTGACATTTGAATTCAACTAAATCAGGATGAATTAACTAGTGTCTTCTAATATTGCCATAAACCACTCTACACCTTCAGTTTCCACCATGGTGTTACCTATTAGAAGGTGAGACACTTGTGTGTGTGGTCAAGAGTTTTCACTATAACATAGGATCAAATCTAGAGACAACCAGTATTCAACTGACACTGTTTTCCAGATACTTTCCCATGTTGAAACAACTAACATTCCATTTACAAGGACAGTATACACTGCACTCCACAAATTAAAGGATACTCTAATACCAATAGCTTGAGATAGTTACTTCTGGTATCAGATGGTGGTGGGAACATTCTAAGCTTCTAATTTCAGCCAACAACTTGCTATACCAGTCAGTGACTGTGGTCCAGGCCTTTGCTTGTGAAAGGCACAAAGCTGCTAATTCACCAGTCATCTGGGGAGATGAAAAACGAGAAAATCAGGTATTTGTGAAATGTGTGTAGGAAATAAAGAAGGGGCTGTCCTGCTGGGGAGTATACAGCATGTAGTTTGAACACTCTCATTACAATGGTTTCATCGTTTATTGTAAGGGAAGGCTGCAGCTATTTTTTTTTTTTGTAATGCTTTGTAATATTTCAATAAATGCTTCTGATAGCAACGAGCTCAAAAAAGAGTGAAAATGCATGTTTAGTGAAAAATGAAGTACAGAGTATCCACTTCAAAAGAAAACTGAGAATGAACATGTAACTTGAACAGGATGTTTGTCAACATTTACCACCCACAAAGGGAGCCATGATGACTCACTGACCACATGAACATCAGAAAACATCAATCTGCCCAAAAACCATCCACTTCTATTTCAAAAATTGGTATTTTCAGAAGATGGTGCCTGAAGATGACGGTATAGCATATGCAGCTGCAGAAGGTGTGTTTATGGATTACTCTGTGATGCATGACTTTTCCTAGAGAAGGCAATGGCAACCCACTCCAGTGTTCTTGCCTGGAGAATCCCCCCGACGGGGGAGTCTGGTGGGCTGCCGTCTATGGGGTCGCACAGAGTCGGACACGACTAAAATGACTTAGCAGCAGCAGCAGCAGCAGCAGCATGACTTTTCATTCAAGCAAACCAGTTGTTCCCCTAAACTAATCCCCTTATTTCAATTCTAAGTTTTCTTGTGCAAAAAGAATGAATCAATACTATTAACTGAATTCTTGGCTAATTAGCATAGATATGCAAACAATTAAATGGTTACTGTCTACAGATACTTCAAAGAGAAGTTAGTTGAGTGAATGTCTACAGTCATTTGATTCCTCACACACTTCCTGCCTGTAAGACCAAAGTTTTGCGAAGTTTATTGCAAATTCAGTTAAAAAGCTCATCATTGAAGGTAAAAGTATTTGTTTTTGTGATATAAGTGCAAACACAAATTGGTATAACACAGCATCCTGGTAAAAAACAATGTTCTTACAAAATTAAGAAATGTATGAGGCAGAAATATACTTGAAATAATTTGAAAATGCTCCCATACCATGATAGTCAGCCAATCAAAATAAATGGGATTGACATATACACTATAGACACTATGGATAAAATAGATAACAAATGAAGAACTACTGTATAGCACAGGGAACTCGACTCCACCCTCTGTGGTGACCTAAATGGGAAAGAAGTCCAAAAAGAAGGGATACGTGTATACGTATGGCTGATTCATTTTGCTGTACTTCAGAAACTAATGCTTTCTAAAGCAACAATATTCCAATGAAAATTTGAAAGACTACAGCTTACAAAATGATCATGTATGTGTGTATTATGATCAAAACCTTATATTTTTATTTTACTTAAAGTGCATATATAAATATATATATTTACAGATATACATATACATTCATATCACATATACATATGTAGATAGCTTCACAGATTTTGATTTATAGTTGTTTTATGTAACTAAATATAAATTATATATATAACTATATGCACAGTTAAATAGTAAGAGACTATAAATATATATCATTATGTCTTACACACACATGTGGAGCAGCAACCAGAAACAAAGTTTTGATGGCAAAGTTGATGCTCCCTGCTCATGTAATATGTGTTTCCTCTCTTTGTTCTCAACCATCAACAGGACTTTATAAAATTTGTAGAACTATTTTACAAATAATCTTCAGTATCCTACAGCAGTGTTGATCTATTTTTAATAAATAATCCTTTAGATTTTATTGCATTCTGTTTAAAATCCATTAGATTCATATCAATGTATGACAAAACCCACTGAAATGTTGTGAAGTTATTAGCCTCCAACTAATAAAAAAAAAAAAATAATACTGCATGATTTTAGAAAAAGGATCATTGACCTTTTCATCAGTACCTAGATGTATTCAACAATATCCAGATTAAAAAATAATAATAATAAAATAAAATCCATTAGAAATATTTGTATGAAGCAATCAAAGTGCCAATCAATGAAATGCCACAACACTGAAGTTTTTGAAGCTTTTAGCATATTTCAATTTAAAAACTCAAAGCTCTCAAACAGAAAGACACTAAAATTAATCCCTACAAATGGGAGCAACTGAAATAATCAAATAATGAGAGCACCGCAAATAGCATGAAAAATTTAAATTCTCTAACTATATTTTGCATTAGATCCACTAGTAGGAAAAACTTTTGATGGGATTCCAGAATTCCTATCTTTGCAAATTAGAAAACTTATATTAAATAGAATGGAAACAGTTACAAAGGCCTCAAATCTCACATTGGAATTTAGCAAAATATTACATAGGATCATAAATAGAGGCAAGTTATTTGATGGATTTTTTCCTGTAAAAATATTTTTCAAAAAATACTAAAAGGAGACCCAAAGATGGTAAACTTCTTAAGGCTAAAATAATTATATATGTAATTATGGGAAAATATGGATATGAGGAGATTTTCTATTTGTCAAAACATTTTCTGACTTACCAGGTACCCAAATACCAACTGACAAGATATTTTTTATATCAAAAATATCACAGTCTACAGTGAAGAGATGTCTGAAAAAGAATGTAGTTTCAAAAATGTTAATCATAAAATATAAATTAAAAGAAGTTTGTAGGCAATTATTTATGTACATAAAACCATACCTTAAAGTATAGCCTTTAAAAAATACTAGGGATACATTATTATAAATAGAAATGCTGAGGTAACTAGCTTATGTACATATTTTCCAAGAGTAATTTTTCTGTCTTTGTTGCTTTTAATATTCAGATAATTGGTATAAATAAATTCTATATTTAATATGCAATGTTTTCTTAGATTTTTAGGAAAATTTAGAATAATATTACATATATATACTAAAGGCTTCCCAGGTGGTGCTGGTGGTAAAGAACCTGTCTGCCAATGCAGGAAACATAAGTGATGTAGGTTCAATCCCTGGGTTGGGAAGATCCCCTAGAGGAGGCCATAGAAACATGGAAACCCACTCCAGTATTCTTGTCTGCAGAATCCCATGGACAGAGGAGCCAAACCAAACTGTTGATTAATGCTTCTTAGAAAAGTCTATCATATTCATTTTTACTGTCCATTTTCACTCACAAAAGTTCACCTCTTAGAACATTAAATTTTATGACCACTCTAGTAATAATTTATGTAAAAAGCCTAACAGAATACCTCTCTCAATAAACAGTAGCCATTATTAACTGGTCCACATCAATCTGGCTGCCAGCAAAGCAGATTTAAATAAGCAGTTTATAAAGGAACAATGCTACTTCATTCATTCTCCTTGTTCATGTTCACACTATGAGCTTATTTATCAAGACAAAGAATTATCAACACACAACTCATTTGTGGCAAATTTTCTAAAGGGTGACAATAATGTTTTATGCAATATAATACAGAGTCCATATTTATGAAACATGATGATAGTCTCTAGTGAATGACTTGAGGAGCTTTCACATTTTCTCATTTCTAAAATGGTTCAAATTCAGAATTCATAAGCTATTCTTAATCCATGTGAAAAAGAGGCAAAGTGATCATGTCTACCCCAGAGGAAACAGCAAAATAATTCACACAGGGATCCTGCCACTACCCACTCATCAGGTTCAGGGAAAGTTTATGCAGGAAGTAAAAAAATACATATATAAAATATATACATTTGAATTTATATTTACATATAAATATACATAATACATATTTATATGATAAGTATATATATATCTGCATTAATGGTGATGATATAAGAATTTTTTTACCCCATCTCAAAATCAACAGCAATACCTCTGAGTAACTCAAAATCCAAGAACAATATGGCAATATAGGTCAAGTCCAGGTATAATATGTTAAACTCTAAGGAATAACCCATTATAATCTACTCTTAATGAATATCATGCATGTAGACTCTCATGTAAGTAAAACACATTGTATTAAGTAACGAAGATTGACATTCAGATTGCATGTTCTGGTAGTAAGAATACTGAAGTACTTGCATGGCAGTTGATAAAAAGAAAACTTCTATTTGCTGAGACCATAAGCTACTTAGTTATGTCACCCCACGGCTCCCTGGGAGTAGGGGCTAGACCTCAAAGCGGTGCCGGCACAGACACGAGTCGCTGCCAGTGGCTGCTGAAATGACCTGGTGGAGGCAGCACAGGGCAGGTATGGTTCTGGGAGTGGGAGGGGCTGTAATGGGCGGGTCAGCAGGCCACGTGGGAAGGACTGGTTTTCAGGTAAGCATCACCCAGCTGCAACAGAGCACCAGTGCCAAAAGCCTAACTGACCATCAATTTAATGGAGAACCTGTAAGAGTCTGACCCAGTTCTCTGCATCACATCACAACTCAGACTAAGATCTTCTTTATCAGAAGGGTCACATCCATAATTTCTAACCATCAACTAATAACTTGGAAATGATTATAAGAACTTGATGAGTAATTTGAGCTGTACTACTTCCTAGGCAATTTTATAATGTGTATTTATACTTTATCTACAGAATACAAGGCAATATTCTTAAGTGTAAAACTGAGTGCCATTAAGTACATTCACAATTTTGGGCAACCATCATCACTATTCATTTCCAGAACTTTTCATCACTCCAAACAGAAACTCAGTACCCACTTACTCTCCCTTCCCCTAGCCCTTTATTGACCTCTGTTCTACTTTCTGTCTCCGTGAATTTGCCTATTATACACTGCATATAGGTGAGTAGAACAATACAACATTTTTAAATCAATAAACATTCAAATATTAACATACTAGCTGTTAAGTTTTAATATCACACCCCTGACACTATATTCAAAGCTCAGGATCTTTGAAAAATAAGGTCAGACATATGTTGGACATAGCATACAAAATATTCTCCCCATTGATGGTATACATTTTTGAAATTGTATCAACTAAGAAAATTCATAGTTTCTATGCTGAAATCATATAAAAAATGGTCTTCTCAAATTAGGAACAAGTCACAAGTATTCAAAAACTAGATTAATAGTTGAAGTCTTTTTAACAATGCTAATAACAACATCAGTTGTTTTGGTTAGCAACCAAACCATAAATTTCTGTAACTACAAATTAAAAATTATAGACCTTCAGAGTTTCCACTTTGCCCAATAAGACAAAGAGAGGATTGGGAAGATTTCCAAGGACAACAGCTGGGAAATCACCTGCCCAAAATGTTTACACCAGGAAAAACATGCTTGACTTCTCCTTTTTATGATATAGACAAAAACATGGTTGGCCAAAAAACTGCAACTTCAAAATGGCATAGAGAAATGAAATTGTTATCTCTTCAAAATGTCTGAAGTTGAGGCCAAAAATAACAACTCTTATTAAAAAACAAAAAAGAGGCAAAATCTGGAACCATGGAAGAGATGTTAATGGAACAATTTATCAAGAAAATGTGAGAATAACTAACAGGGGGAAAAAAAGTAATAAAAGCATAAGCAGGACTGTCCTTAAGAACTTTAAGTGTATATAAAAAGTAACAGGGTTCAGATCATGGACACCTGAGGACATTACATGTTGCTATTTCTAAGGAAAACGCTTTTGTATAACCATCTTGCATTTCCAAATGCCTACTTGGCAGCATCTCTTGGCTGCCAGCCAGCCAATTCCAACTCAACAAGGAAACAACTAAAGTCTTTATCTACCCACCCCAAATTAACTTTTCTTCCTGAATTCCTGTCTCAGTAAATTGCACTGACATACACACCAGCTATGAATTTCTTAGAGCCCTCACCAGCTCTCATGCAGATCCTAGGAATATTTACACCAATACTTATCTTCCTATTTGAAGTCTTTTCTCTCCTTAAATCCATCCTCCACAATGGCATAAGGGTTACAGTCTTAAACACAAAAGATCATTTCATTATGCTAAACACACCCACACAAACATGAAACAACTTTAAAAACTCTGGGCTAACATCAAACTTCAAACAAGGTTTGCACTTTTCACAAATCTAGTCTAACCTACCACCCTGTCTTATGTCCTGTTACGGGTCCTACCACACTCTACATTTTAACTAGACTTATTGTTTTATTCTTCCTCCCACCCCAACACACCCTTCTTCATGTTTCTATGCCTCTGCAATGCCATCTGACATCAATATCCTGGTTCTCCCCATTCCTCCACTCAGCCAAGAAGATTCAAGTAAGTCCAGTGTCACTTTCTTGGTGACACCCTCCCATTCTTGATCTCTTACTCTCTCCTCCATGTGCCCACAGGACTCTTAAAATATTCATCACAGTAGATACGGTCTACTGTAATATAATTTATACATTCTATCTACCTCTGATTATTACTTTCCAAGGGTGGGGTAACATATTAATCATATTTTTATCCTCAGTGCTTAACACAGTATAAGAATATGGTACAAGTTCAACATATGTAAGTAAATGAATGAATGATGCAGAACATCATATACCAGCTGAAAAAATAGAAATCCCAGCAACATTCATTATGATCTTAGAATCATTCTTTCATTAAATGAGCTAAAGTTTTCCTTGAGGCAGAATTTTATATATCAACAGTCATGCATCATTCTTACCAGCCAAGTATACACTATTTTAAAAGAGAATCTTAAAGATTTTTGAATAAGATAAAAAGATACTGATCAGGTGAAAAAAGTCAGTATTTTAGATGTTAGAGATGGCATGGAACATTATTCATGATTAAGGAAAGAAATGAAAGGGACACCAAAGGAGATGAGTTCGATTAAAACTGAAAAAAAAAAAAAGAAAAGAAACTCAACTTGAACCTGAGAGGGTAACAGGCGTGACAGCCAGAGTTCCCAAGCAGCAGGAGGAAATAAACTGTAAGTGGCAGACATTTTTTTCCTTCTGTACACAAAATTAAGAGACTTCTTTTAATTCTGTGATGACAACACCTGGTTCTGCTTTGAGCTGACCAGTGCGGGGTTTTTTTTTTATGTTAACGAAACTATGTATTTGCTTTGGAATTTGCCTTTCTTCAAAATGGTTCTGCCTAAGACTAACTTATTTCTTCTCTCAAACCTTGGGCTGATAATAGCTCAACAAACCAGTATTCCTGTCAATTGTTTTATGGCTGGGGGATGACACACCTCATGCCATCCTATCTCAAAAGTTCATATTGTGGGAGAAGGGCCTGGTGAAACTCTCTCAGCCTTGAGGTGTCTCTCTTATTTAATCAATAGTTTTCTAATAGACATAAAGCAGCTTGCTATAAACCTAGCAAGGGGGCACTCTTTCTGTCCCCTTCTGATGTCAATTTCAGAAGCTTTCCCTATCTCTATTACACTTTAATAAAACTTTGCTATACAAAAAGCTCCAAATAGTCAAGCCTCATCTCTGACCCTGGATCAAAATCATCTCCAGAGGTCACGAATCCCAGAGTAACAAACAGCTCGCAATAGCAACCTTTCAAAACCAACTAAAAACTGTAAGAGTTAAAAAGTCTTATGAAGGAAGGCTCTGCAAGATAAAGTAATATCACATATATGCTAAAAGAAATAGTTCAAAATGACCAAGTAATAAAAATGGTTTGAAACTGCAGAATTTTCTAGAAATTGAAGGAAAGTAGGGAAGTCCTCATGAAATCAGATGACTAAACTATACAAAACTTACCAGACTCTACAAATGGAGGTAAGAGTGGGAAATGATTGATATTTTTGAGAAACAGAAAGACTTAATAGGAGTTTAATATGGGGACACCATAAGCATAAGGAAGAATATTTTCCCTGCTAACAGGGATGGAGGCACTAGGTAGAGAAGTGTTTAATGATTAGCCTAAAAAAAGGCGGGGAGGGTGGTCTTCTCCACTCCATGTCTAGGTTAACATGGTGGCAAGATACCCAGCCAGAAATATCAGGCAACAGCAATGGACCTGCTTGGGATTACTAGTTTCAAAAGTTCGGTTCAGTAGCTCAGTTGAGTCCGATTCTTTGTGACCCCATGGACTGCAGCACGCCAGGACTCCCTGTCCATCACCAACTCCCGGAATTTACTCAAACTCATGTTCACTGAATCGGTGATGCCATCCAGCCATCTCGTCCTCTGTCATCCCCTTCTTATCTTGCCTTCAATCTTTCCCAGCATCAGGGTCTTTTCAAATGAGTCAGTTCTTCGCATCAGGTGGCCAAAGTATTGGAGTTTCAGCTTCAACATCAGTCCCTCCAGTGAACTTTCAGAACTGATAACCTTTAGGATGGACTGATTGGATCTCCTTGTAGTCCAAGGCTCTCTCAAGAGTCTTCTCCAACACCACAGTTCAAAAGCATCAGTTCTTTGGTGCTCAGATTTCTTTATAATCCAACTCTCATATCCATACATGACACTGGAAAAACCTTAGCTTTGACTAGATGGACCTTTGTTGACAAAGTAATGTCTCTGCTTTCTAATATGCTGTCTAGGTTGGTTATAACTTTTCTTCCAAGAAGTAAGTGTCTTTTAATTTCATGGCTGCAGTCACCATCTGCAGTGATTTTGGAGCCCCAAAAAATAAAGTATGCCACTGTTTCCTCTGTTTCCCCATCTATTTGCCAAGAAGTGATGGGGCCGGATGCTGTGATCTTAAGTTTCTGAATGTTGAGCTTTAAGCCAACTTTTTCACTCTCCTCTTTCACTTTCATCAAGAGGCTCTTTAGTTCTTCTTCACTTTCTGCCATAAGGGTGGTGTCATCTGCATATCTGAGGTTATTGATATTTCTCCTGGCAACTTTGATTCCAGCTTGTGCTTCACTGAGTCCAGAGTGTGCTTCCTCTAGCCCAGCATTTCTCATGATGTACTCTGCATATAAGTTAAATAAGCAGGGTGACAATATACAGTCTTGACGGACTCCTTTTCCAATTTGGAACCAGTATGTTGTTCCATGTCCAGTTCTAACTGTTGCTTCTTGACCTGCATACAGATTTCTCAAGAGGCAGGTCAGGTGGTCTGGTATTCCCATCTCTTTCGGAATTTTCCACAGTTTATTGTGATCCACACAGTCAAAGGCTTTCGCATAGTCAATAAAGTAGAAGTAGATGCTTTTCTGAAACTCTCTTGCTTTTTTGATGATCCAACAGATGTTGGCAATTTGATCTCTGGTTCCTCTGCCTTTTCAAAATCCAGCTTGCATAACTGGAAGTTCATGATTCATGTATTGTTGAAGCCTGGCTTGGAGAATTTTGAGCATTATTTGCTAGCATGTGAGATGAGTGCAATTATGTGGTAGTTTGAACATTGTTTGGCATTGCCTTTCTTTGGGATTGGAATGAAAACTGACCTTTTCAGTCCTGTGGCCACTGCTGTGTTCTCCAAATTTCCTGGCATATTAAGTGCAGCACTTCCACAGCATCATCTTTTAGGATTTGAAATAACCCAACTGGAATTCCATCACGTCCACTAGCTTTGTTCATAGTGATGCTTCCTAAGGCCCACTTGACTTCACATTCCAGGATGTCTGGTCTAGGTGAGTGATTACACCATTGTGATTATCCAGGTCGTGAAGATCTTTTTTGAGCAGTTCTTCTGTGTATTCTTGGCATCTCTTCTGGCTATCTTCTGCTTCTGTTAGGTCCATAACATTTCTGTTCTTTATTGAGCCCATCTTTGCATGAAATGTTCCCTTGGTATCTCTGATATTCTTGAAGAGATCTCTAGTCTTCCCCATCTTATTGTTTTCCTCAATTTCTTTGCACTGATCACTGAGGAAGGCTTTCTTATCTCTCCTTGCTATTCTATGCAACCCTGCATTCAAATCGGTATATCTTTCCTTTTCTTCTTTGCTTTTCGCTTCTCTTCTTTTCACAGCTATTTGTAAGGCCTCCTTAGACAACCATTTTGCCTTTTTGTTTTCTTTTCCATGGGGATGGTCTTGATCCCTGTCTCCTGTACAATGGCACAAACCTCCGTCCATAGTTCATCAGGCTCTCTGTCTATCAGACCTAGTCCCTTAAATCTGTTTCTCACTTGCACTGTATAATCATAAGGGATTTGATTTAGGTCATATCAATGAATGGTCTAGCTTCATAATTTGGGGGGAAAATTGTGCTCTTAAAATGTCATCATTTCCACACTTCCTCAGAGATCCTTGGAAGCCAGTCAATATCAAAAGGATCTCATCTGGGGACAGTGACTGGGTGATCTCTTCTAGTACTGAGTTTCCATTTGGTCAGGAGGATTTCCTAATATCTAACTGACTCCTTTCTGTAGTTTTCCAGTTAACAGTCAAGTCAAAGTTAAGGCAATGTTTCTAGGAACACCTGCAGCTAGTAGAAGAAATTCTGGGGAACCCTGGCTTCAATGGGGCCTGAAACAATGACCAGAAAACTGAAGAAGAATTCTTGAAGAACAAGGTGGTGGAGATGACACGCCACCCTTGGCAGAGGGGGGAGAGGGAAGACGCCCTGCACAGCACCTGGACGATCCCTTTGAAACTGTTTCCACTTTCAGACACAAAGACTGAGGTAAACCTTATGAAATTTTCAAGAATCAAATTACATGAAATTCATGTTACTCAATACCCGAGAACCCATGTGAAACAAGTTTGCACATAAGGCCCTTGTGCCTTATGTCATTTTACAGAACTGTTACGCCTCCCTGACAGCAGCTCCGCAGAATAGTTTAAATGCTCTACTTAAGCACACACCCCATCTAAATTAGAGACGAGTCCACACAACTACTTGCTGGAACCTATGGAAATCTTAAATTCTAATTCAAATATTTGGACTCTAACAAAGGACTTTTTTTTTTTTCTCTCCAAGTTTTTAAACTCATGTGTGTTTCAAGAGGAAAAGAAAATCCATCTGTTTCTGATTCATTTATGCTTAACTCCTCAGGATATCACTAGAGAAGAGTTATGGGGTGTCCCCGTCACTTTCCCCCTCCTTAAACTCCTATTACTTTTCTTCTTTAAAGTAAGCAGGTGTACTGTGTCACAATTAAACAGATATGAATGGTAAAATAGTATCACTTTGATTCAAACCTTAAGATCCACGTGTTTTAAAAGAAAGCCTTAGAGTCATCCCTTTTGCCTTATTTCTAGGTGTGTGATTATGTTGGTGGTGGTGATGCTTTTTATTTTAAACAAGAGGGACATGAAGAAACATAATATGGCCAATCATAGGCCAATTCTCAACTAACCTCAACTGTTAATTTTTTTGAGAAGAGGTGCCTGAGTAATGATCAAAAATGAAACTGAAATCAACAAACCAAGCATCGCCCCCTACAACCTACAAAGAGTTAATATTACCAAAGTTTACTTCTTTCACAATCAGAATTCAGCTTTTTTTTTTTTTTTCTGTGTAACAATATTACAGAATTAGAAGCTGCATTTGAGACCAACCCATGAAAGCGTAATTAGCCATAAGGGACCAAAGTGTAGCACTGGCTTTATCTCATGGGAGCACAGAGATGTGCAGAAAATATGCACTGTGGAGTCAGAAAGGTCTGGGTTTTCCAGTTCAGCTCAGCTATTTACTGGTTGTTAATTAACATCCAGGTCACTTTCATCATTCCATCATCCCAAGCATGGAGACAAAGCCTTCCCTGAGAGGGCTAGCATGAGGATTAAAGATAAGGCCAGTCCACAGCCTGGCTCACAGCTTTTATGATTATCCCTCATCACTGCCTGCAAGATCATTTTAGGGAACATGCTTTCTGAGAACTGACTCAGCCAGTCCAAGCTGAGTAGTCCAAGGTTCTCTTCAGTGGCAGCTATACATGAGGCGCATGGCAGACAGGCTGGCAAAGGTCATGACCGCAGAGATAGCCAGCACTGGCACAGAGGCTACAGAGGGCCAGAGGAACAAGAGCTCTTCACCACACTGTCTCCTGCATGACCAGCAGGTGTAAAACACGTCCCTGGGAAACCTGTCAATACAACCCAACCAAACACATCGCCATCAGACCCCAAGTCACATGGAAAGCATCAAAAAATCATTATAAAACTCACTGCCAGTACCACTGGCAGCTTCTCACTCTTCCAGGGAGTACTTGAAAGTTTATTTGTGGAAGGGGACTAAAGCTGGCCAATTTCGCGCAAAAGCCCCTCCGTGCAGGCAGTGGCTAGGCTGGAGAGAGATTTGGCAGTCAGCAGGGGTGGTACCTGCTCTAGGCCCTCGGCCTCTGCTGCGCCTGGCTGAGTGGAAAATTTTAACATGAAAGCTGGCAAGAAGCAGGTAAGAAAAGGGAGAGACCTCAGTATAATCCAGCAGGTATTTACAGCCTGAGTGGTGCCCCTGCCCACGTTCACAGATTGTTAGAGCTAAAAAGGGCCTCAGAGATTAACTGGTTCAAGCCCTTACCCTTTACAGTGGGAGAGGAAGGCTCACAGAGGTTATGGGGTTTGCCTGAGGTTGCACTGCCCGTTATTTGGATGAGCCAGTACCCAGCCCGTGTTCTTTCCCTCACAGACCCAGAAGGAGAGAAGACATGATCCTGACCCTGGCCTCTGTAATCTGTGAACTTCTACTTAAGGGTATCTTCAATCTTCTTCTATGTCTGTGGTCCCAGTGACTTCTGAGTACACCCCAACAGAGATACAAGAACCATAATTTTAAAATGAACCACAGTGGTTAGAAAATTCAAGAGACAGTGAAGATGTCAACAATTTTGGAAAGTTGCAAAAAGGAGAGAGAACAAGTCTGCAAAATGACATAAGGAACAAGCATCTTAGGTACAAAATTTCACATAGAAAGTTTTTGTATAGCAAATAGCAAGGAAACTATGCTTAGAAAAACCACACACACTCATGATTGTCCCCAAACTGGGGGAGTATAAATGAGCATAAATACAGTATTTTTATAAAGCACTAAATACTAAATAGAAAGCCTTGAGGCAGGGGCATATGCAGCAGGTTCACTGAACAGCATGAAGGCTAATGTGGGTGGAGCCCGGACAGAAGGAGAATATGGTGTTCTAGAGGCCAAGTGATGAGAGATGTTACAGGAAAAGGGAATGATCATTTGTGTTAAGGTGGTTAAGTCAAGAAAAATGAGAACTGAGAAAGGTCCATAGCATGTTGGTACCATGAAGGTTATTGATGGCCTTGGTAGAAACTGTTTAAAAGGACTAACTGATATGAAAACTTGATGACAATGATCTCAAGAGATAAACAGAACAAATACAGGCAACTCTTTTAAGCAGTTTGAACATAACACAGTGGGAAAATGGAGTGGAATGAAGGGACATGTAGAATCAAGAGAAAGCTTTTATGATGGAAGAAATAACAGCATATTTGTGGACTAAAGGGGGAAAGTCTAGTATAAAAGGAAGAGAGGGAGGGAGAAACAAAGGCAGGAGATGCAGAAAAGAGGGGAATTATCAGAGCAATATTTTTGAATAGGCAAAATGGGGATGGGACCTCAAGTGGAAAGACTGGACTTTGCTAGGGGACCAGATGGATGATTTATCCATCATTAATGGATAGCAGTCAGTGTGTGTGAACTAGATGAAGGTAAATAGGAAAAATTTGGAAATTTTCTTCTGATAGTTTCTATTGTCTTAATTAAATAGGAATCTGTGAGTGGAAACAAGGAAGAAATTGTGGGAGGTTTGATCAGAGGAAAGAAATAAAATATTCATCTGCGGGAGTGAGAAAGTAGAGAGAAATGCAGGAGGATTCCTGAGCAGTCCAAGGGGCCCACTGGAGGACAGTGATCTTGAATTTAAAGCAATCACATTCGCCTGCACAGGTGGGGTTAACTTGAGTTAAGGCTTAGCCAAGTGAGTGCACCAAAGAGACAGGAAGAAAGAAACTGAGGGAGTGATTATCATGACTGGCCAAGGCATGGCTGGCTATTCCTTATTCAGCTGGCTAAGGAAGGCAGGTGAGTGAGGCATAAGGAAAACGTGGTGGAAATTAGGTCTTGTAGGTCCCAGTAGACTTGAAAAATTATGGAGTTGGGAACTCTGGAGGAAATAAATTGTGAAAAATAGGAATGAATTTTAAAGAGTAAAATACTCAAAACTGAGATTATGCGGGAATTACAATACTGTAAACACAAGACTCTGATACCCTCTGACCTATACAGGCTCAATAAACCTGACCCAGACGCCACACCCAGCTTGTCCTTAGGTTCAGTAGTGAGAGCAATAATTCCTCGTCAGCAGGCCCAAACAGAACGTAAAACTCTCTGTCAAAGGCACACACTGCCAAGACCAAAGCCAGTCCCACAGCTGAGAAAGCCATTTTTACTGAAAATCATTTGGTGTCCTAACAGCAAAAGAATAAAGAATAAGAGGATGTTGAAACAGGACTTCCTGGGCAGTCTAGTGGTTAAGACTTCATCTTCCAGTACAGGGGGTGTGGGTTCGATCCCTGGTGGGGGAGCTAAGATCCCACCTGCCTCATGGCCAAAAAAAAAAACAACACATAAAACATAAACGATATTATAACAAATTCAATGAAGACTTTAAAAATGGTCCACATAAAAAAAATTCTTTAAACATAAGAGGATATTAAAACAGAAGTGACTTGAAGCAAACAACCCCCCAAAATGAAATAGAAGCAAATATCCTTGAAGTGCTTCTGGTGAAGATCCAATGACTGGCCACAAGAATATGCAAAAACTGTACATAAGTGAGGTAAGCTTGATAATAGCTCCCAAAGGTAAGTTTCTGTCATTCTCAATGACCGGACAAGGGGCCTTGGCAGATGTGAATACATTAAGGATTTTGAGATGCGGAGATTATCCCAGGTTATCCAACTAAGTCTTACAAGCCACGGCAAGAGAGAGGCAGAGAGAGGTTTGACACACACAAAAATGATAGGAAGACAGAAGCAGAGACCAGAATGATGAAGCGACAGCTAAGGAAGACCGAGGCACGGCTAGTAGACTCTGGTGGCTAGGAGAGGCAAGGAACTAACTGATTCTCTCGCAAAGTCTCTGGAGGGAGCATGGCCTTGCTGATACCCTCATTTTGGATTTCTGGTCTCCATAACTGCAAGAAAATACATTTCTCTCATTTTAAGCCACATAGTTTATGATAATCTATTATAAGCAGGAAATGCATACAGTTGAATCTAAAGTGTGTCTACTAAGCATGGTGCTAGGCAAGGCACTTTAGGAGGACCCAAGACAAGGTTTAGTTCTTTTCCTTAAAAATTTTGACTGTCTAGTTTAATGGCTATGAAAGAAGTGATCGATCAAGTCCAGAAAATAAGAAGTCAAGCCATTTCTAGATCTGTGTCCTTAAATGTGGGGAAGAGACCATACCATTTGACAAGAGGAGTTATCCTGTAGATAGAGAATTCCTGAATAAATTCCAAGGAGCTTGCCCTTTACTCATATTTGTTTCAAAATATATATATCACATGGAGACTAAGCTGTTGTAATAACCTGATTCCTTAGATCACTGTATTCAAAATGAACACATTTTCTGGGATAGCCTGTACAAAAGGGAATATACTAATCCCCACCCAACATAGAGAAGACTAAGAAAATGAATGAAATAAATTTAGCAGAAGGGATTCCTGTCATCTGTTTCTAAGTCTCAACTTCAGAAATCACTCACGAAACTAATGACTCTATAGGAGGAACCTTTACAACTCAGAGAGAACTCTCTATGGTCCCCTTCAATCCAAACTGCACTCACCCCTCAGCAGCCTTCTATCTGAAACAAAAGCAACTAGATGCAGAATGTGTAAGAGGTGGAAACTAACTGGCAAGTTGCTCAATGTCAAATTCAATCATTTCCCATGTTCCTTGAAAAACAGCCTCAAAGACCCACACATTCTACATTCAGCTCTATCTGTTCCACACTGTGGACCCACGCTGGAGCAATTGATGGGAGGTGGTGGCAGACCGCCCTGGAGGTGCCAGCCTTGGCTCTCAGCAGCTGCTGCTTTGGACTCATTACCAGTGGCAGCTAAACACACAATCGAGCGCAGCTGCAAGGAAGGCAGACTTGAGCTCACGGTTGGCTGACTGGCTCCTGAACTCTCACTCAGGAAGCATCCCTCTGACAGCCCGTTTCTACTTGGGGAAGACCTAGGACAAAAATCCAGCTGAAAACAGTACCCGCCAAACAGAGGGACATTTACAGCTCTTCATATGCAGATTCCAATTAAGTATAAGTTAAAGGCTTCCCTGGTGGCTCAGATGGTAAAAAAAAATCTGCCTGCAATTCAGGAGACCCCGGTTCCATCCCTGGATCTGGAAGATCTCCTGGAGAAGGAAATGGGAACACACTCCAGTAGCCTTGCCTGGAAAATTCCATGGACAGAGGAGCCTGGGTGGGTTACAGTCCGTGGGCTCGCAAAGAGTTGCACATGACTAAGTGACTCTCACACACACACACAAACACACATACTCAAGTACTGCTGCTGCTGCAGGGGTTCTGCAGAACCATTTCTACCCAGCTCCTACATGCTGCCTTGTTCCAATTAAGACCTTTCTTTCTTTTTTTCCTTTTGGTAATTAAGACCCCTTTTTTTTCTCTTGGTAATATGGTTTTTTTGTAATAGGAGTAGATGATGATTGTGCCCCCCAACCACCGTGCAGTCCTGCTGAGCCGCAAATCCTGGGATTTGGGAGTCTCCCGTCCAGTGCTGGCTGGAACTTGA
Organism: Cervus canadensis; assembly: GCF_019320065.1. Classification (NCBI taxonomy): domain Eukaryota; kingdom Metazoa; phylum Chordata; class Mammalia; order Artiodactyla; family Cervidae; genus Cervus; species Cervus canadensis. The sequence goes on along the minus strand of NC_057399.1, from coordinate 44,883,445 downwards.
GCATAAACCTTTCGTTTTTTAGGTATAAAAACAAGTATTTATTTAGAATAAGAAAACATATTACAAATTAACCAAAACTGAAAACTCATACTTAATCACAAAACTTGGTGTGATAACATTACTTCTTACTAACTATCTGATATATGTTAAACCTCCTTTCTAACGCTACCATGGCACTAAGAAGGATGCCAGCAGGACCTCACCAACCTGCTTTGGGGGTTAAGTTCACAGCTGTCAGAACTTTCTGATAATGTCAGTCAAACCCTTTTCAGCTTCAGCAGAAGCAGAGAAAGCAGGACAATGCTGACTTGAAACTGCATCTTATGCAAAAGGGAAAACCAAAGAGCTGAAAGGGGCAGGAGGTGGAAACTGCTAACATTTGTTGAAAAGCATTAAATTGGCCAATCAACCTGTTTGAAATTTTAGCATTTAAAATGTACAACCTTTGTCTATTTGGAGGTTAGAGGTGGTCCACAAATGCTGCGTTTTTTACCTTCCAGCTTTTCTAAAAGGACCACTAGGTTACAGAGTTAGATGGATGGTGAAGGGGGAAAAAAAAAAAGCAAAAAGCACAAGTCTCAAAAGCTGGTCAATAACAATGAAACAGAAGTTAACACAGCCACCCACCTAGGCCACTGAGCTCTGAATTCAGTCTCTTTCTGTGAAGGAGAAGAGCTGAGAGAGCAAACACAAACAGCATAAAAGAAACACCCGGACTCGTATTTCTGCTCCCACCCCCTGGCATAGGGAAGAACGGCAAACCAGGGGGGTGGCCAGGTAAGTCCCGGCCCAGATAAAAGCACCGTATCATGATTTTGTAGATCAATTACCAGTGCCTTGTGTTATTATGGACCAGACATGCAATAGGTCTTTTTTTTTTCTTTTAACAAACAGACACTATTTGATTAGTAGCCCCATGGGATGGAGAACTAGTTTTTATTTGTAGGACATCAAAAGAATAGGACTTATCAGGTGATCTGGGAACTGAAAACAGGTCTTTGGTTAAAAAAAATAAATAAAGGGTCCATTTTATTAATTACAGTGTTGCCAGCAGCCCAACCAGAACCCCACCTGGGCTTTCATTCAGCTGACAAGTTGCCAGACTGCACTCTCCTGAACACAGCTACACCAGGAGAGCCTGGTAAGATTAGTTCTTATTTAAATTGTTTTGTTCAGTTAGGTGTATATTAGCCCTTCTCTAACCTGAGCCCATTTCCCCTGATTTCAGTCCACCTTCTCTCTTTTAATTTTGAAAATGATGAAGCAGACAAAACCCTCTCTTAAAATAAAGCTCACATATTCCTATTTTTAGTGATTCCCGTTCTCGGCATCTTGGATTTGGCAAGGGCCCCCAAGTTTCTGAAAGGGATTTATAAATCCACGTACACCCAAATATCAACTACATACTTTACACATATGTATGACTTTCCAAGGATATGATGGAGGAGACCAGTTTACCTCCTGAGTTCAGAGCTGTCTTCCCAGCCTCCCTGCCTAGGACGTGCAGTCATGTGGCTGGGTTCATGTCGGGGGATAAAAGGCATTGCAACCCTACTGGAGATCTGAGTCTGGTCAGGAATGCAAAAAATGGATGTGGGCAGGAGTGATGCATTCCACTCCCAAGATTACCCCAAGAAAACCTCCCATGCAATTCTCAACATTCTCCTCCACGCCTTCCATCCAGACACAGACACCAAGGTGACCTTGGAAGCCATGCATTATGGACAGCAAGTCCCCATCAACTGAGTCCCTGAATGGCTGCTTAGAACAGAACCTCTGCCTCCACTTCAGCCCTGCCAACTGGACTCATATATGAATAAGAAACAAACTATTTTATCAAAACACTGGTATTTCAGGATTTCATTGTTATAGGAACAACAGTTTCCTTACCTACTGTATGTTATAGCAGCTAGCATTTCCTATACCTCCTATATGTATACATATATAAAGCTGTTGTGATGAGCAATGTATAATTCATTTTAATTTTTTTTTATTTTGATCAGAACACAACATAAATGCATACATACATTTTAAAAAGCAATACCAAATTCAGAGTAGTTTTGTTTCATTGTGTATTTTCACAAAACACTTCATCAACCCTTTTTTCAACAATTCTACACGCTAACAATTTTGATTGTTGAGCAATCTCTTTCAACAATTCTATGAGCTAAATGTGATATATACAGAGGAAAGCCAGTCAGTCTCTGACCTCAAGTTTACAATACATTGGGATGTCAAACATATAAAAAAAATACAAATAAATGTATCCTTACAGCACTGTGAGAGAACAACAGCGAAGATCTAATATAGACTGGAGCAGGGGAGTTGGAGGAGGTTCTTCTAGAGCAGTGATATCTAAGGTGGAGAACAGATGTGTGAGTAGAAACTAATTAATAAAAAATTAAAAAATAGCCCTTCAGCAAAGAGAACAACTTGTGCAAAGGGCTCTAAAGTAGGAACAAGTTTGATGCCCTTGAAGAACAGAAAGGAACCTGTGGGGCTAGACAGGAGTGAACCAGGGGAGGTGGGGCAGGAAGGGGGAAGGGAGAGAAAAGAGGAGTTCAGTAGGAGATAGATCATGCCAGGCTTGAAGACCAGTAAGAATCAGTGATCTTAGTCTAAAGCATACACTCTCAACCAAAGGTGATAATGCCCTGTGAGGGGATAAAAAATTGGTTCCTGGGAGTGGGAGAGGAAAGGACTTAGATAATAAAATGGACTGAGGTTCTTCAAAGAGCCGCAGCACATGTAAACAGATCTGTTTGCCATGACCTTTAGAGGAAAAATAATGTGCGAGGCATATATTGTCACCTGTATGAGAAAAATGTTAAGATCTGCAGGTTACATGCAAGACAAAATACCAGAATCCATTGGCACTGTCGATTCAGTTGAACTTGCAGGAGAGTGGAGTGTCGCTCAGCTTTTGTTGTAACCAATGGCAGAAGATCCCCAAAGTCAGCCTATTAGTTCAACATTTAAATAACTGTTTCCTGTCCCTTGTGAATGGTAAACTAGAAGTCCGAAGACAAAGAGGTTGCCTCTCTTTTGTATAGCAAAAGCAGCACAGATAAAGCAAAATAAAATACCAATGTTCCCAGCAATATTATTCACAATGGCCAAAAGGTGGAAGCAACCCAAGTGTTCATCGACAGTTGTACAGAAAGACAAAATATGGTAAAGAAACACAATGGAGTATTACCCAGCCTTAAAAATAAAAGCAAGCCTGCCACAGGGTACAACATGGATGAAACTTGTGGACATTATGCTAAGAGAAATAAACCACAGAAAGATAAATACCATATAATCCCACTTACATGCGGCAACTAGAATGGTTAAATCCATAGAGACAGAATATAGAATGATATTGCTGAGATGGGGGACGGAAATGGGAAGTCATTATTTAATAGGTACAGAGTTTCAGTTTTGCAAGATAAGAGAGTTCTGTACAGTGGTTACATAATGATGCAAATGTACTTAATACAACTATACTTCACATTTAACCATTAAGATGGTAAATTTTATTATATTTAACAGTTATAATTTTTTAATTGGAGAAGTCAAAGTTAATTCTAAGTGGTTTTACAGTAATGTCAAAGACCGTCTGTTCACATATATACACACAAGCAGAAAACTTAAAAGATCTAGGTCCCATCTTAGAAGTCTGAAAGTTTAGCAAAACTAATGAGGTTGAAACAAAAGCAAGAAAAAGAATATTCTGGATTCATGATAACATTAGGTTATACTGTCAACTCTCTTGAATTCGATTTGGCCAATAAAACGTGAGCAGACACAATCATCTATCACTGAGTGGAAGCATTTAATTGTCAGAGCAAGGCAGAGCTAAACTTGCCCTTCCCTGACCCGACAGCCATGGAAACACAGGACGGAGTTGCGGTCAGCATGGATTCCTCAGCGCACACAACGGGCCGTGCCTTCCTGACAACCCGCATGAGACGCATGGCTTAGATGTGTTAAGCCACTAGGATTTGGGGGTTGTTTGTTACCACAGCCTCATCTAACCCATCCTGACTAATGTAGAGTTCAAAAAATAAAAAAGGAATATGGGAATGTGAATTTCAGTTTAACCAATAGATACTCCTTAATGGTAAAAATCTTTTATTTCACTGCAACTGATTTCTGAAAGAAAATTCACAATGATCATTCTTCATTAAGCACACCAGATATTAGCAGGAAAGGAAACATCTTTCCTCCATGTGTAGGACGCCATCACAGACTGCATGACTCAGCGGAGAGCACGGGCCTGTTTTGTTTGGCCAGATTGTGATAGAGATGCGGGGGACATCCTAAAGAATAGGCACATGACATAGTTCCTTCCTCCCCTCCAAGAACGTAGCAACGGTTGCTACATCACACTTGGGTAGAGAAGGTGTTCGGCGGCACGTCCTCCCCCTTTCAACAAGTGTCAAGTTCCTGAATGCTTTGGACAGTTTTCTAAATAAGTATCTGTTAATCTTCCAGGGGCATGTGACTCGAGGAGAAAATACACAGAAGCCAGTTTCCAGAAGGTTATGTGTGGGGGTGGGGGGGGTTGGGGGGGAATATGTGGAAGGGCAGAGGGTTTTCCCTTCCCTTCATCCCCCAATCATTCTTCAGCGGCAGGCTAAGTGACTGGGAGCTGAGGCTATTCCCAAACATCTGAAAACCATTTATAAAAAAACAGAGGTTACAACAAATAAAGACACTTTAAGCTGGTGGTTCATATCTTTAGTTCATGATGTAACTAGACACTAAAATAATAGTGTATGCTCTGGTGGGAAAAAAAAATCACTGAACTGAGTTCTGAAATGCACGGTCCACTCCCATCTCTCTCACTAACAGACTGGGACGTGTCGCTCAACTTCCTCAGACCTTACTTCTCTCCTCCATAAATAAGATAGACCAGACCAGTGTTTCCTGAAATGTGGTCTTTGGTCAGACTGTATCTGGGAATCCTCTATGGCAGGGGTCCCCAACCTCTGGGACTAAAAGCCTGATGATCTGAGGTGGAGTTGATGTAATAATAATAGAAATAAAGTGCACAACAGATGTAATGTGCTTCAATCATCCAGAAACTATCCCACCCCTCCCCCATGGCCCCTGAAAACATTGTCTTCCACAAAACTAGTCCCTGATGCCGAAAAGGTTGGGGACTGCTGCTCTTTGGGTGAGGGGAAAGGGGTATCTGTACCAAAGACACATTCCACAGACACATCTTTTTCTATGGAATCCAAATCTCCAAGAGTGAGACCCAGGAATTGGTTTTTCAAAATTTCTCAGTTTCTAATCCCAGGTGTGTGGTTCAATAGTTTCAGTGACTCTTTGCAACCCTACGGACTATAGCCCGCCAGGCTCCTCTGTTCATGGGATTCTCTAGGCAAAGATACTGGAGTGAGTTGTTACACCCTTCCTCCAGGGAATCTTCCCAACCCAGGGATCAAACTTTTGTCTCTTGAAGCTCCTGCATTGTAGGCAGACTCTACACACACACATACGTGTGTGTGTGTGTGTTTATAAATGAATAACTTTGGTGTATAACTGAAACCAACAACAATTTTTTTGTAAAGTTTCTCAGCTTCTAGTTGCACAGCCTAAATCTTTGGGTGATCTTTGGAACTGTGCAGAAGACCAAACTGACTTATGCACAATGACGTTTCTCAACCAAGAGACTAAAGAATCTCTAAGGCCCCTTCTGGTTTTGTAATGCTATAGACATGAGTAGAAATGAAAAGAAATATGTATCTCCTGCACCACCCATTTATCCCCTCCAAAAAATAAAAATAAAGAAAGAAAAAATGCTTAATTCTCTACATAGAGATCATCCTGGTACAAAATAAAATATTAAAACTGATATGGTATTACACACTAGCCATTCAAAACTACTTCCCCATTCATTTTGCCTCGTCTCCCTTCCTCACCACAAAAAGGCCTGAGCCTCAATTGCACCTTAGAGAATAAATTTTAATACCACATATGATATTTTAAGGCCAGATCTTTACATCATGTTAACTCCATGTTCTCTCATAAAACTGTTTCCAAACATGAACATCAAAATTTGTAAAACAATAAAATATTTCTGTGCTGTATCTGAACAAATAGGTTAGACTATTTTTTTAAGCAAAGAATGTGAAATACAGTTATTGAAAGGCTGAAAACTAAAATATAAAAACGAGGATGGAGAGAGTACCTATTACTGCGTTTGGCAACTAAGAGGCAATCAGTTAGCATGGATTCTCTTCCCTGGAAAAAGTCTGACTCTCTAGTTGCAGAGACGGTCAGTAAACCCAGAAGTAGAAGCTCAGTCTTAGGAACTCAAACCTAAGTATCTGTTTTCTAATACTGACCAAAGTTTTACTTACACTGGGAAACAAAACATATGAGTCACTGAAAAGTGAGCATAATAACCAGAACGATCTTTAATGGGATTTGGAAATGGATCAAGACAGGAAAATAGAAATAATGAAAGAGAATAAATAGTGCTAACTTCCAGTTAAACATGGCAGGTTGAACACTATTTTTTTCCCCATTCTCTCCCAAATGTCTGCTAAAATAACAGTAAATAAATAAAAATGACAAGAGAACTGGAAAGGACACAATAGCAGACAAAAGATGCCAATAAATTTTTGTAATATGGAAAGCTGGTGGAGGAATTGTAACTGACTGAACAGAACTGTGCCTGAAACAGGATATAATGATGGGAAGCAAGACCATTTGGCCTGTAAAAGCTCAGAAAGGCTTCAGACATGGAGGCACCTGATGCTGCCAAAGATGGAACTGAAGTTTTGGCTACAACTAGAAAGAGTGTGTTTAATGTTATCAAACAAAGACTGCTGAATAGTAAAACTGAGAAAATCTTTTAGAAAGTATAACAAAAAGATAACAATAAAGACAGTAGATTTTAAGAAATGTATGGTCGATCCAAGAGGCTTAATAATTGACTGAAAGGAATTAAAAAAAAAAAAAGGCAAACACATACAAGGTTGGCATGAAACTTATCAAAGACATATGAAAATAAATATATCCCAATCTGAAGGATTTAGATCAACTGAAGGTCCATGAAGACCCTAGCGCACTGAATTCAAATAATCTACACCAAGGCACAGCATCTTGAAACTGTGGTTCAGAGGTTGGCATATAAATGACCTGGGGTCCAAATCAGGCTCACCCCCATTTTTGTAAATAGTTTATTGCAACTGTTTACTTGGAACAACCAGGGTCACTCATTTCTGTATTGTCTATCACAGCTTTCCTGATGGGGCTTCCCAGGTGCCACTAGTGGTAAAAAATCTGCCCCTCAGTGCAGGAGACAAGAGAGAACCAGGTTTAAACCCTGGGTTGGAAAGATCCCCTGGAGGAGGGTATGGCAACCCACCCCAGTATTCTTGCCTGGAGAACCCCATGGACAGAGGAGCCTGGCGGGCTACAGTCCACAGGATCACAAAGAGTCAGACACAGCTGAATCAACTTAGCACATACACATGCTTTCCTGCTGCAATGGGCAGAGTTTAGTGGTTGTAGCAGAGACAGTATAGTACACAAAGCCTAAAATATCTTCCGAAGGGAAATTAATTATGTTTGCACAAAATCTTGCACATGGATGTTTATGGTAGCGATATTTGTAAGAGCCCAAAGGTGGAACAACCCAAATGTCCATCTGGATACAAATGGGTAAACTAAATACTATATATCCATACAGTGAAATATTATTATCAGAAATACTGATACATGCTATAACTTGGAAGAACCTTGAAAACATGCTAAGTGAAAGAAGCCAGTCCTCCAAATTCACATATTACATGATTCCATTATATAACTGCATTGACACAAAAATCCAGAGTAGGGAAATCTACAAAGAAAGAAAATATATTATGGTTGTCTGGGATTGGTGAGTGGTGGAGAGTAAGGGTAAGCTCTTGTACAAAGTTTATTGGGGTTTTTTTAGGTGACCAAAATTTCTAAAATTGACTGTGATGGTACACATATCTGTGAACATAATAAAAATTACTGAATTAAACACTTTAAAGGGGTGAATTGTATGATATATATATCTCAAAGCTATTTTAAGGGAAATATATAAGAAAAATAGAATAACAATATACTATTTGGCACACTGTAGTTATTACAAAATAGTAATACTGACCCCTGGATCTTTAAAATGTGATAAAATATTATGAAAGAATAATAAAAGGAGAATGAGAAAGAGAATTAGGAAATCACACCATAATGAAAATTTAATAAAATATAATAAATCACATTAAGGAATGCTGAAATAACAAAGGCACTATATTAAAAACACAAGGAATTAAAATGGCTATCTAATATTAATATAACCAAATGCAAAGTTGATTTCAGGACACAGACTATTACCATGGATAGATAAGGTCATTTTTAATAATGACGGAAGGGTTAAATTTGCCAAAAAGACAATAATTCTAAATGCTTATATAACAGAGATTCAGGACAAATAAAGCAAAAACTGATAGAACCACAAAGAGATATAAACAGACAAATCCACAATGGTAGATGGAGACTGTGATATATCTCACTCATAATTGATACTATAAGTATATCAGTAAAGATGTAGAATATTTTAATAATACTCTCAACCAACTTGACCTAAATGACACTTATAGAGTATTCTACTCAACAACTAAACCAATCGGGAAAATTTAGAAGAAACATATTCGTAGGAAGTTTAATTTTTTTTTCAAATACACATAGAATATTTACCAAGACAGATTATATTCTGGGCCATAAAACAAACGTCAATTAACTTAAAAAGATTCAAGTATTCTCTGAACATACTGGAATTAAATTAAAAGTAAATAATCCAAGTATATCTGGAAAATCTCCAAATATTTAGAAACTAAACAATTCATTTCAAAATACCCATGGGTCAAAGAGGAAATCAAAGGGAAATAAAGTATTTTCAAGTGAAGAAAAATGAAAACACATTTATGATATGCCACTAAAATAGCACTGAAGAAAAAATTTTATTACTAGAAATCTTTGTTGGAAAACAACAAAAAAAAAGGCCTTATATTAATGACCTCAGCATTACCTTGATACCATAAGAAACTAGAAAAGTAAGAACTTATGAAATGCAAAATAGCAGAAGGCAGAAAATGTGTCATTTTTAGTATAAAAATCTTACATATTTCTGTTTTCTATTAAGAAAACAGAACAATGAAGGAAATCTAGGAAATCAAGGCTGGTTCTTCAAAACCTATAAAATTTTTTAAGGCACTAAGCAGATTGATACTCGAGTATTCTTGCCTGAGAAATCCCATAGGCAGAAGAGCCTGGCAGGCTACAGTCCATGGGGTCAAAAAGAGTCAGACACAACTTATTAACTAAACCACCACCACTTCCAAGCAGACTGGTAAAGAATAAATATATAAACAGTATCAGAAATGAAAGAGGTGACACAACTCCATGTGCTAATATTAAAAACATAATAAAGGAGCATCATGAACTACTTTATGCCAATAAATTCAACAACTGAAATGAAATAGACAAATTCATGAAAGATACAAACTACCAAACCTAACTCAAGATGGAATATTAATAGATAACATGAATGGCCCTATATCTACTTAAGAATTTAAATTTGAAGTTAAAAATCTTCACACTAAGCCAACTCCAAGTCCAGATAGTTTCTCCAGTGAATTCTACAGAACAATTAAGAAAGAAATCACACACAATTTCTTCCAAAACATAAAAAGAAAAGAGTATTTTAACCCTGATACTAAAACAGACAATAACATTGCAAGAAAATAAAACTACTGAACAATATTATACATGGACATAAACACAAGTTATAATCAAAATTTGGTAAATCAAACCCAACAATATAGAAAAAGGGTAATATATTGTCACCACATCAAGCTTATCCCAGGAGTGCAAAATGGGTTTAACATTCAAAAATCAATTGATATAATTCACTATATTAATAAACTAAAAAGGAAAAGTCATATAAAATATTTGCAGAAAAATCACTTGACAGAAATCCAACATTCATCTCTGATTAAAAAAAAGAAAAACTCTCAGTAAACAAAGAACAAGATGAATTCTGATAAAAGACATTTTCTAAAAAACCTACATGTAACATCACACTTAATGTTGAAATATTGAATTATTGTTCCTTAAGATTGGGAGTAAGCAAGGATATCTGTTCATACCACTTCTATTCAATTGTGAACTGGAGGTGCTAGCTAATGTTATTAAATAGGAAAACAAAATGAAAGACATTCAAACCGGGAGAGAATAACTGTTTTTATTTGCATATGACATGATCATATGTGTAGAAAATCTGATAGAATATACCAAAAAACTGCTACAACCACTATGCGAAGTTGCAGAAGATAAAAACAATACACAAAAATCAATTGTTTTTATAAATTAACAAGGAAAAATCAGAAATGAAAATTTTTTGAAAGTGGCATTTAAAAGAACATCAAAAATATGAAATATTTAGAATAAATCTGACAGAAATATGTCAGATTTTTACACTAAAAATGACCACATATTGCTTAGAGAAATAGAGACCTAAATAGATAGAGGTTTATCATGCTCAAGAATCATGAAACTCAACATTGTTAACAGACTATGTCATTCAAAATAGATCTATAGATTAAAATACTCCCAATCAAATCCTTGAATGCATTTAAAAAAAAGTTCATAAACTCACTCTAAAATTTATAATATATATTATATTTAAATCAATATCCTTGAAAATGCAGGACAAAGTCAGATAAATCACACTTCCTCAGTTCAAAATTTATTGTGAAGCTACAGTACTCAAGATCATGGGATACTAGGATAGCAACAGAAATACAGTTCACCAGAACAGAATAAAGAATCTAAAAAATAGTCCCATGTAGACAGACAACTGATTTTTAACAAAGGTACAAAGGCAATTCAGTGGAGAAAGGATAGTCTATTTAAAAAATCTTGCTTAAAACAACTGAAAATCCATGGATGAAAAAGTGAACTTTGACCCATATCTTGCACCACATACAAAATTAACTCAAAATTGCACATAAACTGAATGTGAGACATAAAAAATTTTAAGGAAAAAAAACCTGTGTGATCTTATGATCTTATTTCTTAAGAATAAAAGCAAAACTACAATTTACCAATAAACAATAAATTTAACTTCATAAAAATTATAAACTTCTGCCCATCAATATACCATATCGAGAAAATGAATGAAAAGACAAGCCACAGCCTGGGAGAAAACATTTGCAAATGATACATCTGATAAAGGAGTTACAGCCAGAATACATAAAGAATTCTCACAACAGGAGGAAAAAACCCAATGAGAAAAAGATAAAATATCTGAATATACATTTTGCCAAAAATGTTACAAATATTCTAAATAAAACCATGAAAAAAAATGATCTACATCATCAATAATTAGGGAACTGCTCATTAGAACTCAGAACAAGCTACTAGTACACCAATTTGCATGGCTAAAGTCAAAGCCTGACCTCAGCAGGTGCTGGCAAAGATGCAGAGGAATGGTATATTGCAACCTTCTGAAAAACTGGCAATCTCTTAAAAAGTTAAACATATACCTACCAATGATTCAGTCATCCCACTTTTGAAACAAAACTACAGGTCCATGCAAAGACATATAAACATATCTTTATAGCAACTTTCTTTGTAAAGCCAAAAACTGGAAACACACAGTCCATAAATAGGTGAATGCTGATGGACAACAAAGTATAATATTTCCACACAATGTAACACTACTTAGAAACAGAAAGAAACAAATTATTGGGAACATGCTGCAGCATGGATCAACTCAAAAAAAAAAACAAAAAACAAAAAAACTATGCAGAGTGGTAGGAAAAAAAAAGACCAGATCATAAAAAAGGAGGGGGGAGAGGTAATCTACTCTGATTTCATTTACATAAAATTTGAGAAAATGCAAACTATAGTTACAGAAAGTAGAGCACCATTTGCATGGTGATTTAGGGTGTGAGGAAGGGTGGCAGGAAGGGATCACCATTTAGAAAGATGGTAACGATGACCCTATATGCGAGACAGCAAAAGAGACACAGATGCATAGAACAGTCTTTTGGACTCTGTGGTCTCCCACAGGCAGGGTGGAATGATTTGAGAGAATGGCATAGAAACATGTATGTTATCATATGGGAAACATCGCCAGTCCAGGTTCGATGCATGAGACAAGTGCTCAGGGCTGGTGCACTGGGATGACCCTGAGGGATGGGATGGGGAGGGAGGTGGGAGGCGGGTTCAGGATGGGGAACACATGTACACCCATGGCGGATTCATGTCAAAGTATGGCAAAAAACCACTACAGTATTGTAAAGTAATTAGCCTCCAATTAAAAAGAAAAAGAAAAAAGAAAAAAAAAAGGGTAATGAGGAAACTTTGCAGTGTCACAGGTGTATGTATATATATATATATCAAACTTAGTAAACTGTATACTTAAAATATGTGCAACTTACTGTATGTCAAATAACTCAAAATACTATAAAACAAAAAGAAAAAATGTTGTCTTTGTTACATGGGATCTGACGTTAGGAGAAAGGTTAGGGAAGAAACAGGGCAAGAAGCTGCTTTATTTCTTTATAAGCCCTTATTAATATTTTTTAACCACGCAAAATTATTATCACAGTAAAAATAAAAAATAAAACAAGAGCAAGAACATATAAGAGAACAATAAAAAGAGACAAGAAAATGTTTCCTTCAAGGTCTTTAGTTGAAAGTCAGGTGCCGGCAAACACACAAATTCCTTCCAACCATCCTGTTTCTAACCTCATTACCAAATTCCTAACAAGGGTAGGATTTAGAATACCACAGAAAGTCAAAATATTCAATGTTAGTATTTGAATAAACTATCACTGGCATGCCACCATAAGAACATGAATTGCCACTAAGTGACATTTTTAAGCAATAGTAGTGGATTTGTGCTGATCTAGCCACAATCCTCTCCAACAACCTTGTTTATTTTTACAGTGGATTGCTGCAGATGGCTTGTAGAAATCATTAAGTAGTTGGTAACCTCTAGTGGTTAAAACAGTTAATTATGTACTTCCTTACCTGGGAGCAATTTGGGCAATGGGATGAATTTGAGTTCAGCTGATGAAGTGAAATTGATATCAGTAAAATAATCAGTTTCTTAAGAACCCAAAGAGTGAGCTACCTTCCAGTTGCACAGGAAAAGAATTGGGTTAGGAGGGTAATTCAATCAGGACCAAAGAGGAATAACCCCTGAAAGCAGAAATTCAGTGAGAAGACAGGAGAAATGCTGAAATTTCTGAATAATTTTTATTTGCATTAAAATTGTTCTTTGGACTCTGATAATATAACTTAGGTGTAATTCGGTTCAGGAAGCCAGAACCTCTTAAGCAAAGAGCCTCCTTTAACTATGGGTCCAATATATACGAGAGTTTTGATAAGTCTAGTAGTCATGCCTTCATGTACTGAGTGCTCTGAAGAAAAAAACATTTAAAGAATGTATAATATAAACTCCAAACAGTGTTCCAATCCTTTGGCACTGGCTATTGATTTGATTTCTTCTTGATTTGATACTAAGTATCCTCAAGTTTCCAGTCTGTTAAATTCACTGATAAGGTATAAAATTCATGTAGTTAAAAAAAAAAAGTGTTAAATTGTGTTGCAAGATCAGCTGCTTCTGACCAACACCTAAGTATTAACATATCTAAAGTGTACTGCATTCAACAAGAATACAGAACCCATCTACCACTTTAAACCCTCTGCTATCCCTTCCCTGACAAGTTTAGTCAGGCTTCTCACATGTGGATAGCAGCCCTGCCAAGTGGAACAAGAAAAAGTCATTTGAAATTAAACAATAAACCACTTCACACACACACACACACACACACACACACACACACGGCTCAAATCTGCTTTCGTCATCTTCACCCAGAAGAAAGTTGGTTGAAAAGAAAAGTAAGGAGGAACAGGTGTGTAACACTGGGAAAATCAGTTTGTCCTGAATGTCAAGAGGGCACCAAATAACTTGAAATAGGTCTAAACAAGTCTAGTGTTTAAAATACATGTATATATGTGTGTGTGTGAATAGATATATATAAATAGGCAGCCTGTTGAAGTATATTTTTAAAAACCACCACCAACAAATACACAAGTCTAAGAAACTACTTCATGCATCTTTGCATATTCTTTAGCATCTTGGCTGGTTTCAAATATTACCAGATAGTTTACCAAAATATCAAGGATAAGGCAGGATTTCTACCTTTATGATTATTTTAAAGCAAGACACAAGGTGTTCAGTGTTGAATTGGGTTAGATGCCAACCTGCCTGGTGTTGTTAGTTCCTTCTAGAACACAGGCCAACACCCTCATTTTACAGATAAAGAAATAGAAGGTTAAGGGCCTTGACTAAAATGACACAGCTAGTTAGGGACAGAGCCAAGACTGGAAGCTGCATGTTAACCCTCTCTCCCCTGGCATGTCTATTAGGCCCTCTTCACAGTTCTCCCTTGAGTTTCCTTTTGGGCTGATGACTGCGTTAGAACAGGTCACCGTAAGGCAGGTCATTTTGACACCATGGTTTTCAACCCAGCTGCATAATATAATCACCTGGGAGCTTTATAAGCCCCAGTGTTCCACCTCATCATCATATACCCCTCAAGGATACTGATGCAATTCAGCTGGGGTGGGAGCCTGGTCCCAGGAGTATCTAGAGCTCTCATAGGCAATCCTAACATGCAACCACCTCTGAGAAGGCCTGCCAGTGGAGCAAGGCATTTTGGGAATAAACTGGCTCATAATTAAGACAAGGTTTTGCAAGGGTTTTTCTGGGCTCCAATCTAAGCAGGTGTTCCCTGTTGAAAATCTCTATCACTTCTTAGCCTAGTGTCTGCCTGTCAGGTTCTATTGGGCTCTGGGCCCTTCTTAGCCCTCATTCTTGGTCCTTGCTCATCCTCTAAAAGTTCACCATTGCAATCAAAATGATCATTAAAATAGAAATCTGAAAACAAGTTTCAGAAACTGTTAACTAAAAGCGAAGGAAGGAAATCCCCCGATTTGGACAAGTCTCCATAAGCAAAACAGAGGAAAGGGAGGCTATCTGGCGATAATTCCGGCCAAGAGTACTTGGGCATTTTCCCAGAATTACCCAAGTAATCCTGTGAAAAGCAAATCTGTGTAGGCTAAATTATGTACAAACTGCCTAAATCATGAGTTTTAATCAAAAGTTACCTGACTCTGGAAATTGTGAAAGCCAAGGACACCACACGCATCACGGGGTATGAATGACCCCCGCCCCCTTCCCCAAAGCAGCTCTCTCCAGGGTCTTTGCTGTAATAAACCAGAGCCAAGCCAACTGTGAATTAGACAACCCTTCCAGGGCTCTTCTGCTGTGCCTCGGGGCCAGAGCCCACCCAGTCAAGAGAATTCAGTTCCTACAACCCATCTGGCTTGGGAGAAAACTCTAGGAGTATGTGAAGGGGGCGTGGTGAGGGCAAGCACCCCTGCACCAGCCACCACGACCACCTATTCTCCACTGCAGAGCATCATGAGCCCACCTGGTCTGCCATCTGCACACCTTACAACCGCCCCCGACTCCACCGGACGCAGGTGGCCCTAAGGTGACAATGTCAGAAGTTTACTGAGCCCGAGGAAGAACAGAAATGAGGAGTGTCCCAGCGTCCGAGCCTTCCCAGAGCCGCCTCAGCCTCCGCCGAGAGAGAGAAGGGCTTTTGAAGGACTGACTGTCCAGAAGGGTTGCGGGGTCCCGGGCTCCCTGGGACAGGGCCGCACCCAGACTCAGGCGCCACCTCTTCGCCTCGACTCTGCCCAGCTGGAGGCAGGACCAGGGCGTGGCGGGAAGCCGGGACGCGGCCCCAGGAGGCTGGGCAGAGACTCAGCTCAGGGGCTGATGCCGCCAGCTCCAGGATTGCCGAGAGGGGCCGCCTTAGCCCCAACCCCGCGCCACCTGTCCCAGCTCGGGTGGCAGCGCAACCCTAGGACAGTCCCTGGCCAGAGAGCGCGCGCCCCAAGCTATTTAGCACTTCCCGCAGTAGCGCAGCCTAAGAGAAAGTTACCAGGAGGGCGAGGGGACACAAGACGCGCAAACTGCCCTACCTGTCCGGCGACGCAGAGCAGGCACCAGGTGCCTCCGAGGATGCGGGCCAGGAGCCCCGAGCGCTGGGGCGCAGCCAGCCGGGCCATGGTCCCCCAGCGTGGAGGGCGGGGAGTCCTGGAAGAGACCCCACCCCGCAAGCAGTAGCCGCGTCCCGCGTGGGCTGCGGGGCTCCGCGTCTGCGGGCTGACGCGGGACGTGAGCCTGCGGGGCAGGGCTGAGCTGGAGCGGCCGCGCGTGCTCCGAGCCTCCCTACAGCCGTGGAGCCGGCGGCTTTGAATGGGAGCGCGTGCGCTGGGGGTGGGGGCGTTATTTGTGAATGTGCTGCTTGTCTTGGCTCCGGATGGTTCGCGCTCCCCCTCCCCCCCCAGCACCCCCTCCGGCTCCTGCTCCTCCCCTCCTGTGTCAGCCCAACGAAGGCGGGGAGCGCAGACACCCAGCCGCCCCGGCAGCGACCGTGTGCGCGCTTCGGGAAACCCGAGCGGAGCTAGGCGCTGGTTCTATTTATTTATTCTTTTTAAAGGCCGGGGTGAGTAGTCTTGCGTGGCACACCTTGCTCATGTTGGGAATGCCTCCCTGCCTGTCCTGGGAGCGTGCAGGATGAGAAGTGAAGACTTTCCCCGGATGCTGGCGCTTTCCCGGGAACGAGTCCGGAGAGCCAGTACGTCTTCCCTGGAGCTCCGCGCGCTTCTACCGCCCTGGGAACCACGCAAGACCTTCAGGGAGTGGGGAAGTTTGTGTGGGGGGCAGCGGGGGTGAGTTTCTTAATCTCAAGAGCCCACATAATGGTTTGGGGAACCAAACTCTGGGCGCGCAGAGAGATTCTCCCGTGGAGTTAATTTGTTTTGCATCCTGGGTCTGGGATCCCCAACACCTAGGTAGGGACACAGAGACCCAGGAGCCGACATTACACATAGGGAGCCCAAGAAACGGGTTGAGTGAGAATGAATTTGCTTGCTATCTTCTTGTGTGGATGGATTTCTGGGGGGCAAGCCAGGACGCCCCCTTCTCTAATTAATGTGGGCGGCATTCTTAATTAGACTCGAGGCTTCCAAGCTTTCTTACAACAAAAACCAAAAGTCTTGCCCTTTTGAAATTCTTTGCCACTGAGACCCAGGCTCATCTGTTCCTGAAAACCTGACGCTCCAGGGCCAGCCTCCCAAAGCATCTTTATAAGAAAGCAAGTCCCCCACCCTTCTTCTAACCATCTTCCAGGCCACTCCACCCCTCTCGAACCTTGGCAGTGAAGCAAGCAGAGGCGGAGGGCTGGCCCCACTTCAGTGAACTCCGTACGATAAGAGGATTCAGCCCATTTCTGGTGAAATAACTTTTCTGAAGTTCCCACGTGTGCCCATTGGGATGAACCCGGCATAAGATGACGATGGGGCCATACTCCTCAGCAACTATTCATTCAGTCCACATATTCCAAAAGCCAAGCACTGTGCTTAAACATTGTAGCTCATCAGTGATCTGGAAGATTCGGATCTCGCCCATGTTAATTGCCTACAAAGACCAGACACAGACTGCAGACAATGAGACACACAGTCCTCCAGGCAGAAGTGCCCACAGGAGGTGAATGTTGCATGTGCCAGCCGGAGTATTTGTGCCCAGAATAGGGGGATTTTGTTCTTGTATATGGTAAAGAAGCTAGTTATGTGTATATTTGAGTTCCCAAGGTGCAAAATAAAAAAATCAGAAGTAGAAAAAAATATTTTCATTTGAGTTTAGAATCCCAGAAAGTCAGAGCTGGAAGGCCCAAATCTTTAGAAATTTTTTAAAAGGAATTTGGGGCCAGGTTTTCAAGTTGAGTTGATAAAGAGGGAAGATAATAGATATATATAATAAGTATATAAATATTATACAATATAAAAATTATATAATCTATATTATATAAAATATATAATAGTATATAATAATAGTATATATTATATAATTATAATAATTATTATATAATATTAATGTATTAATATTATACATATATATAAAAGAACAGACCACAGAAACTGGAAATAGGAAAGTGTTCCCATGGGGTATTGCAAATAACTGGACTTGCTAGGCTTTTTGAGTCACATGGCTGAACAGTAAAAGTCAAGGCGGTGCTTCGTGGGGTGGTGGTTGTAAAATGCAGAGGTAGTGGATCTAAGGTAATAGGCTAGAAAATAAAGGGAACTCACACTGGTGTGCCAAATGGCAGCAGTAGGCAACAGTAACTGAATTAAATCTTCAAATAGCCATCAGATAGGTACAGATTATCCCAACTTGACACTGAGAATCTGAAACTCAGTGGCAGTGCTAAGGATTGGAAGCAGACCCTGGAAGGTAATATCGTTCTGTTGAACTTCAGGATTAAAAGGGAATTCTAGCCAACTAGAATTAAAATTAAAATTTAATTTCTAGCCAAATAGAAATTAAAAGATTCTTGATCCTTGGAAGAACAGTTATGACCAACCTAGATAGCATATTAAAAAGCAGAGACATTACTTTGCCAACAAAGGTCCGTCTAGTCAAAGCTATGGTTTTTCCAGTGGTCATGTATGGATGTGAGAGTTGGACTATAAAGAAAGCTGAGCACCGAAGAATTGATGCTTTTGAACTGTGGTGTTGAAGAAGACTCTTGAGAATCCCTTGGACAGCAAGGAGATCCAACCAGTCCATCCTAAAGGAAATCAGTCCTGAATGTTCATTGGAAGGACTAATGCTGAAGTTGAACCTCCAATACTTTGGCCACCTGAGGTGAAGAAATGACTCATTGGAAAAGACCTGATGCTGGGAAAGATTGAAGGCAGGAGAAGAAGGGGACAACAGAGGATGAGATGGTATCACCGACTCAATGGACATGAGTTTGAATAAACTCCAGAAGTTGGTGATGGACAGGGAGGCCTGGCATGCTATAGTCCATGGGGTCGCAGAGTTGGACATGACTGAGCGACTGAACTGAACTAGCCAACTACATACCTAAACCCCAAAGAGCTTGGCCATCTAGTTCAATAGCCACATGTTTATTTTTAAATGGGTGAAGAGACTAAAGTGGTTACATGCAGTGCATCCTCTGTTAGTTTGCTTGGTTATTGTCTTTCTCCCCTGTTAGAAAGAATGAGGCTTTGTACAAGTCACTTAAGAGGCAGCTGAATTTATTCCTATCTTAATGTGGTGAGGGAGGAGTGAGCTTCTATTCCTTGAACAAGGAGGTAACAGAAGGATCAGGTATCTAAAGTTAAATAATAAGGCAGTAAAATATAGGGTAAAAAGGTGGTAGAAAGTCCAAAAGGAGGGAGACCAGCTAAGAAGATGCTGCCTTAAACCAGCTATGAGATGATGAAGGCTTCCATCAATGGAGATGCATTCCAGCTCCTGGAGAACAAAGTGTGTTCAGAAAGCCAGATAGAAAAGGAAAGCATTATTTGTTCTATATAACCTGAGAAGATGGTATATACACTTAGAGCACCTCCATACCAGAGGTCCAAGTCCCGATCCTTGAGACCAGACTCAAATGTCAACAGATAGGCTGATTCTGTTGACTGTTCACTGCTCCAAAATCTCACAGGGGGAAGGAATAGGGAGTTTGGGATGGACATGTACACACTGCTATATTTGAAATGGATAACCAACAGGGACCTACTGTATGGCACATGGGACTCTGTTCAGAGCTCTGTGGCACTGGATGGGAGGGGAGTTGGGGGAAATGGACATATGTACGTGTATGGCTAAATTCTTTCCCTGTTCACCTTAAACTATCACGAGTGTCTGTTAGTCGGCTATACCCCAAAACAAAATAGTTTTTTAAAAATCTGTAGGTCCTTAGATTCCAATCAATATACATTGATAGTTTAAGAAATAACTGAATGAAATGGAACAAAGTATTCTCAGTATCCACTGAAGATCAAGTTTCCTTGATACTGCCTAAAATATAGGGAGGATGCTTTAAAACAGATGTTTTTCCTTAACAACTTAATGACCTCAGTGTAACACAGGGACTAAAAATGTCACATTCTTCAGGTACTAGAATACACATGGAGTATTAGAAGACCCTAGCCACCATTAATAGTTCTTCATCTCACTCCAGTCCCAGTCTTTCCAGAGCGTCTGCTCTGGACTACAAGCCCTTTCATCGGAGGCTTGCAGCAGATGTGTTTTGGCATCACAAGTCAGAGCTCTTAAAGAATCATTTTACTGGAACATTATTGGAGTATTAGGATACTTGATTCTGAGCTTGACTCTGAGTCTGCATGTTGATGTCAGGGCACTTCTATTCCACTGACTCCTCACTATGTCCCAATCCTTTCTTCAGCCCTCTCTTTTCTTCTGTCCCTTTTTATCCAGCATACTTCCCCCCCGCCACCCCACCCCTGGGGTCCATCATTTCAATAATGCTCTTTCAATACCCTACACACCCTTGCTTCTTGGTCTTTTCTTCATATCTTAACTCAAAACAAACTCAGTTATCCATTATCTCAGTGCCTGCCCTCCAGGAGCCCAGCACTGCAGGGGAAAGCCACAGAATACAACAGATAAATGTTAGCTACCATAGCACCATCTTCACCCACCTCAAATGGAACCTCAACATTGCCCATCAATCCTCCTGGTCCTTTCACTTCTTTTTCTATTTCATTGCCTACAATGACTATTTCAAATGTTCCCCAAACCTTCAGTTCCTCCTTCATCTCCTCCCTTTCTACAGATAATGCAGAGCTCCAACTTTACAGAGAAAACTGCATCAGTTGAATGGGAACATTCTACTTTTACCTTTTCCCGCCAAATCTACTTATACCCACAAGATGCTCTCGTTTCCTCTCTTACTGCAGTCCCTCCACAGGGCTCTGGGTCTAATCGCTCCTTCCCTTCAACGAGTGAGGAAACTCACTACAAGTGTTCCCTCTTTTCTACTGTATGGTCAGCCGCATCCTGTAACTCTCTCCAACTTTTCAGTACTCAAACCTGGTCCAGCCTCTACCATGTATAAACAAAGAAACGATTACTCTCCTTCAACCACCTGAGATCTTTGCTTCATAACCATACTTCTTGAGGGTTTCCTTTATGTCCTTTCTTGTTTTCTCCCTATTTAATCATCAATCCATTCCAGTCAGAACTCGCCACCCTCACTCTAGAAAAATGGAACCTGTTCCAGTCACCAGTTACTTTCATGCTGTCATGTCCAATGAACATTGATTGGTCCTCTACCCTACTTGTCCCTATAAAACCAAAGGAATGGTGGATCATTCCTTCATTCTTGGCTGTTCCTCAGATATTGGTGTGCTGCTCCTAGGAATACATCTTTTGTTTGTTCTGTACCCTTCCCTCCCAATCTCCTTCTCCAGTATAATTCATTGCAAGTCCCTCCCATATCTGGGTAGGATTCCTTAATTATATGCACTCGTGTATCAGCATTATTTTTCTTCGTATAATTTATTCTGATTTATAATTGTACTTTTACTAATGTGATCAGTTGACCAAAATGTGTCTTTCCCTCTCCGATTAGGTGGTAAATTCTAAGTTCATCACTGTGATTCCAGTGCTTATCCAGTTCAAATGCTCCTAATACATCATGTCTGACAAAAATTGAAATTTGTTGACTTAATTAATAAATGAATAAACTCTTTCAGTTTATTTATCATTTAAGTTTCAGTTTATTTATTATTTAAGTTTCAGCTGTCCTGGAAACTTAGCCATCAAGTGAGACACAAACTGAAAGTCCTTGAGGACAAACTGTATATGCTATTCACCTTTATCCCAGAACCAATGTAAGTCCTAAACACATAGCAGGTACTCAGAAAAAAAAAAAGACTGGTTGACTAAGTGAATGGGCATAATCCAATAATGGAAGGGACTGCCCCTTTACATGAATTCTTAGGCAAACTCCAAATAAAGATCCACAGGCCATATAATTCTTGAAGAGATAATAAAACATTCCAACAACCCTTCCTGCTTTTAAAAAATAAAACGAAGTTTGGTACCAAGCCAGTTGTGCTCCTCATCATCACCTTGAAGTTTCCCCAATAAGGAGGAAACAGAAATAAAATAACATGAACAATAGATATAGAACATCCACCACAATACAAAAATTATATACTTTCTTATCATAGAAAGCATGTGATAAAAAGAAATTCACTAAATACTTAGAAGCAGGAGGAATCAAGAGGCACACATTCTGTCACCTGCAGTTAAGATTTATCTAAATTATTTCTTGTTAGTGTATCATGTACATTACAAAATATTCAGCAAGAAAGGAATTTTCTGATAACTGGCTCAAATCCTGATTCATTCCCCTCTTGGTCTTTAACTAGCTGGAAATGCTCTTCTTGTCAGGCTTTATTTGCCTCGGCAGACAAGCAAAACACAGAGCAAAGCTGTTCAGTCAAGCAAAATGTTCATTTTTGACAAGTTGAATGTCACACACTTGGTTCAAGGAAAATATACATACCTGAATTATACAGTTAGAAGTCTTCTCACTTGAGTGAAGCTGTTTCAACAATATTCCAGTCCATGGAGACATGTGGCTTCAACTATTACAAACTGTTAAATTATGTGCATAATAAAAAAATGATAGGAAACATAAAGTAGTATGTTTATATCTCACAGAAATGACTCAAAACTATATTTCAAGAAAGTAAACACTGGAAACCAGTGGTTTTACTGACTCTGCCCCAATTTCATCTCTGTTCTAATTTTGTCTTTTATATGAACACACAGATTTTTTTTTCTTTAAATTTTGGCTACTCTATTTCTGTGTTTTTAAATTATAGGCATAAAGATTAGCTGGAACTAGAGTTACATGAATTAACATTCAAATCGACATATTTAAGATTACTTCTGCTTCCTTCTAAGGGAAAAACGCAGTGTCTCGTGAGGGTTATAACTTATCAGCAGACTTATCTTTCCATTCTATAACACTGAGTTACTGGGGAGTGTTTGTGGTCCCAGTGATTTTCTGGCATCCATATGACTGCATTCATGATACTGTGTTGGTAATGCTCATACTTAATCTCTTGATGTTGGCTTGCAGGAGTCTCAAATATAAAATGTGACAGCATTTGTTTTTCTTACCACATAAAAAATGACATCACAAACTGTTAAGAGGTTAAACCATATATTATGGCTTCATTTCAGAGTCACCGTTTGCGTCATATGACTGCCCAACAGGGACCGAATCTAACACACTTAACATTCCTGTGTCTAATAACATATATAAGCTCCTCTGGGTGAGGCCCATTTGGGTGTGGTTTTATCACACAGAAAATCTTATATAATAATAGCCTTTTCACAAAATTGTCATTCTTTCTCAGTGTTGAAGGATTTGTCCAAATAATACAGCAAAGGACAACAGAGATTGTAAAGAAATCAAGAAGTTGCATTTAGGAACACACATTTTCATTCCATTCATCTTCTCTGGAGAATTCAGATACTGCTTACCTGAACTTGGCAACAATTTTTCCATAAGTCCGCTAGTCTGTCAACAATGATATTCAGTTTCTGTTTTGTACCAGCCATTATGAAAATATGTAAAAGAAGTAAAATATGTGATCCTTGTTCTGTCAAAATTCATAATTAAAGTTTGCAAAATACATTTATGAAAGAAATTCCCATCCCCCAAATATCTATTCTCCATTTGTTTTAAGCCCTTTGAAAGCATTATATCCTATCACAGTCATTTTTGTATCCTTAACTCCTACCACACAGCAGGTACTCTATAAATGTTTGATGAACTGCACTGAACACTTATTTTAATGCAAACCCCAGCAGTGGGAACTGCAAGGACAAACCCTGATTCTGCATTTATGACTAGCTTCCCAAAGCCCTTTTCAGAGTATGTCAATGAGCAGAATCCTTGTTTCTCTGAAGTCCTGACACAGCAGGCTTTGAGATGCAACTTCCACTACCATACAGAAAGTACCAGTGGTTAGTAAGCGTTGTGTTAGTTGCTCAGTCGTGTCCAACTCTTTGCAACCCCATGGACTATAACCTGCCAGGTTCGTCTGTCCATGGAATTCTCCAGGCAAGAATACTGGGTTACCATTCCCTTCTCCAGGGGATCTTCCTGACCCAGAGATAGAACCTGGATCTCCCGCACTGCAGGCAGATCCTTTGCTATGGAGACAACCGAAAAACCCCCAGTGGTTTAGTAGGTACTTGTCAAGTCAACTAACTCAACATTTTGTTATAGGAGTTTGCCCTATACATAAAAGAATGCCTTTTTAAAAATTCAAGCCGTTTGTGTGTTTTGGTATGTTTTGCTTAATTGCAACATCATCCAGCCCAGTATCTGTCCACGTTCTCTCTGCTTTCATGCACACCGGGCATACGAGAAAGTTGGTAAATTAAATACAGTACTTACTTCAAACCTAGCATCTGAGGTTCCTTGATGGTATCACAAGACCTCCAAAATAAGTCCCAGGTGCTGGGGTTTTTTTGTCTTACAAGAGCACCTTAGCAAACACAACAAAAGCAAGGTAATGTCATTGATGCACAACATTCCAGTTTTCAGTTGTTGCCTATGACTCGGTATTAAGAGTTTCTGCATATTATAATCACCTTTTGTTTTTAACTTGAAATCAGTGTCTAAACTGAAGGAAAATTGACCTCTTTCTTTTGAAGTAAGCTATCCTCAGTTTAACTAGAGGCATGTATAGAAGGCAGTGTGTAAGTTATACCTCCATTTGGTTCATTCTGACACAACCCCTTGAGTTTTGCTTTAAAAAAAAAAAATCGGAAAAATCAACATAGAGCCTCTGGATAGCTCTGAAAAAAAAAAATCTCACAATGAGAATACACAAGAACAAAGAATTTTGTTTGCTTCTCACTAATGAATTAGCAAATTAATTTCTAGTAAAATAATTTTTCTTAGAATTGGAATAAACCAAAAGGTGATATGACTTTGAAAGCAACTGTTCCTTTTCACTCCCAATTGTGTGTGTGTACTCACTCAGTCGTGTCTAACTCTTTGTGACCCCATAATTACTGACAGACACATTTCTACCTGTTCTAACTGCTCCAACAGTCTTACCTGTTGCTCTTCCTATTCTAAGATGCAACTAACAAGGATCTCAGTATCCACTGGGAAGAATGTGAACATAAAAATTGAAGTATGGCTTATAGTTTTTTCTGAATTGAATACACTGGCAAAAGAAAGGCATTGGCAGGAAAATGAAATTCAGCCAAATCAAAGAGATTTTTGGCAACGATAAAATGAACATGTTTTAGAAGATACTCATCTTTGCTTATAAGATTAAATGAGCTAAAGCTTGTGAATGTGCTTTGTAAATTATGAAGCACTATTAAAAACACTTTAAATCATTATTTAGTGGTACACTGCTATGTTCCAGAAGAATTTAAGCCAGCTTGTAAAGATACATGTTTAAAAAATGTCAAGATATCTAATTAAAGGTAGGTGAGAACATTCACATTCTCAGGGGATGAGGGTCAGGGTGGGATTATTGGCATAGTTCAGGTTCTACTCCGTTTTTCAACACTGTTTGAGTACTGTTACTTAGAGTGTGAATTAACTTCATAATTAAATAAAATAATAAAGATATTTCCACTTGGAAAAAAAATAGATGAGAAAGAAAAACAAGGATATGGCTTTAAAATGGAACCAAGGATGAAGTTAATACAAATGCACATTCCATAAAGAGCTATAGCCACAGTTTTGGCTCTCAACTTGCAAGCAGTCATGAAACCTGATAAATTACAGCACCCATATGGGGAAAAAAGGAAAGAAATCAAACTAGCTACATAGACAAGGTACTACAGGCCTTGACAAAATTCAGAAACAATTCAGCGTCCTTTTTTATCCTGCCTCATCTAATTTTATCACATATGCCCCTGGGCTTTTCAGCACAGAGCTCTTAGTAGAACATGATACAGGAATATGCTTGATAGAGGAAATTATTGTTGGGATTCATGGTGTCTACTTCCTGTAGCAAAATTTCTTGACCATGTTTTTTCCTCTTTAAATTGCATATTTAAATTTTTCAAGACAAGACGTAAATATGGGACACAGTAAGAAATTTAGAACGAAGTTTGGAGAAGGTAAGGTAAGTAAGAAATGCAAGTTGTTACCTTGATCCATGGCAGGTAATGGAGGGAAGGTGTAGGCCTCTTCCCACGCCTCATCTGGGCTTTCCACGGCATTCAGCCTCAGAGGTATACATGGGAATCCCACAGCTGTCATGAATCAGGATCATGGGATGGGTAATAGTAACTGTTGTAACAGAGAAAGCTTCACATCTCAATGGTACAACACTATAGCTATTAAAGATGAATAGGTTAAAATTGGCCAATTGAATAGTGACTGGAATATATGAAAAATCGCTTCAGAAAGTCAAGGGAATGTTAAAAAAAATACATATTGTCATAAAAAGCAAGGAATACTGATTCTATTTGGAGCTGAAAATCAGAAGTGGTCCAAAATTGACAACGACCTAAGGAGAGTCTCCAAGAAACTTTAATTGACCTTTCTTCTCCCAGGACTAGGTTAGGCATCTCGCCAGGTGTTTCCACTCAACTCACTCTCCTCCTCCTACGCTGCCCCTGTCTTGGGCCGATCCCACACATTATTGTAATGGTTGTTTACTTCTCTGACTCCTAACTAGGCTGTTCGCCTCCAAGAGAGCAAGAATTGTATCTTCTCACCTGACATCCCCAGCCAGTGCTCCGAAGAGTACTGGCACGTCATAGTGCTTATTTATATTCACTGAAGCAACGGATGGAGGGATGGAGAAGTAGAGAAAGAAGCACGTGAACTCAGAAAGCTGCTAAACTTTAGAAGATAAAGTCGAGCTGCAATCCTTTAGTTGTATAAGAAAGTAAATGAATTAGAAATTAAATCACAGAAATGTGATGAATCTAAATGTATTTAAGTGCCTTTATGACTGGGAGAAGGGGGTGGAAGGACAGACTACATTTCATTTTTGCTTTTGAGCCTTTCTCTTCTGTGCTATTAGGTGAAAATAATATCAACATCTAAGGAAGGAACACATTAGAAGTAAATTGCCCATCTTAATTTATTTAACTATAATATGTAAAAACTTTACTTTGGGAGTAAGTGCTATTTGTACTTGATTCCATCCTTTCAAAAGCATTAAAAAAAAAAGAGAGAAATTTGTGAGCAAATATACAGAGCAAACAGCACCTTCTGAAATTCCTGTGCCTTGGATGCTATTCCTTAGAGTACCTGAATGTATTCATCCAGGTACATGAGCAAATTATGGTGTTGGCTGTGCAAACAAGGGCACTTTACTTTACTCATTGATGGAGCCATGTTTGGAATCTTTTCAAAGTCTGCAACAGTCTTATCAGAGATTATAAAGCTCCTTACTAGCAAGTCATCTTAAGTGAATTCTAGACTTATTTGAGAAAATGAGGCTTATAGGGATACTTACAAAAGAGTAAAAGTTGTGAATTATTTCAGGAATTTGTTCATTTATGTAACATTGGCATTTTCCTAAATATGTCCACATATATTTTAACAGGAGTTCATTTTCTTCTTGAATTCAGTTCTTAAGACCTAGAACAAAATTAATCCACAAACTGAACAAAATCTCCAAAGAAATTCCTGTTGTTTACAACCGACTCCATATTAACATTGCACATATTCAAAACTCCAGCCCTTATTGACCTTGATAATGTTTATATTATCTTAATAATACATTTAGGATGCAGTTTTATTTAGCGTGGACTAGTATACAGGTTTCACAAAAATGTAAGTGTGTGATCCTAAAGTACTATTGTCAATTTGGCAACTGTATGTTTATATTTCTTTAAGTGATTTTATATATCCACTGTATCCCTTTAATTTCATTAGAGGTCATATATTTCTTGCTGTTATTTTTCCAATTTTGTAACAAATAAACTCACATTCTCAATTTACTTTGTGTTCTTTTTCCATTCATGAAATCCTTGATTAAGTCACATTTCAATAAACTGATTTTTCCCCTCCGTGATACTGTGTGCCCTTGAAACCTTAATATCAAAAGAACTCTAATGATCTCCATAGTGAACTTGAACTGAGTAGCCAATTGAATGGATGATCAACGACATTTGCTTCTCTTCTTTGTTCAAGTGAAGAGCTGTGTCAGGGTGTGATTTGGAAACATGTTGGAAGCAATGGCTAAAATTAGTTATGAATTATTAGAAGATTTATGTTACCAAGTTTCATCATAGTCAAGAATAACTGAAAGTTCACAGTGGATGTAAGCAACCTAAATGTCCTTAGACAAATGAATAAAGACGATTTTATATATAAAATAGATAACCAACAAGGACCTACTGTATAGCACAGGGAACTATACTCAATATTTTACAGTAACCTATAAGGGAAAAGTATCTGAAAAAGAATATATATAGTCAGTCCTAAAGGAAATCAACCCTGAATATTCATTGGAAGAACCATTACTGAAGCTGAAGCGCTAATACTTTGGCCACGTGATGCAAAGCGCCGACTCACTGGAAAAGACCTTGATGCCGCGAAAGATTGAAGACAAAAGGAGCAGGGGGCATGAGAGGATGAGATGGTTAGATAGCATCACCAACTCAATGGGCATGAATCTGAGCAAAGTCTGGGAGATAGTGGAGGATAGAGGAGCCTGGCAGGCTATAGTACCTGAGGTCGAAAGAATGGCACAGGACTAAGCAACTGAAGACTGAATGACAACAACATGTGTACAACAGAATCACTCTGCTGTGCAACTAAAACTAACACAATATTCTAAGTCAACTGTACTTCAATTTTAAAAAATAGATGGCAAAAAAAGTTCACAGTGGAAATTTAAAGATACATTTCAGATTGAGTGAGGTCTTAGTGCTCCTCAAGGTGTGGTTTATGGACTTTCTGCTTGTTAAAAGTTCATATTCCCAGGTCCTACTTTAACACCTACAAGTCCCAATCTTTGTGTTTTTTAGCAGTGTCTCATAATCTCCCTTCTCTGTTTTAATATTTTTGAAACAAAGGGTATGCATGATTTGGATAAAAATGGATTATCTAATCAACATAGATAATAGATTTTTTGATATCCCCCCAAATATTCCAATCTAATGAGTTCTCCCAAATGAGACCAGAAGGGTTCACTGTTTAGGATTCCACTAAAGGTTGAGGTCTTCCCTAATGTCATCTGCATTCCCCTAGGCTATCAGAAAGGAATCTGAAATGGGCTTTCCAGGAAGAGGGTGTGGAATCTGAAATCTTGTTTCTTTCCAAGATTAGGGTGGTTGCCCAGAGGAAATCCCTCACTTTCTGGGATTACATTCCAGTTTCTAAATGTTTGGAAAACATCAGAGTTGACTAGCAAGATGGAGAGCTAGAGAGAAAATGAAGAGGATCTGAACCATGAAGGATTCAGCTAGTTGATTTGGGCGCAGTGCCTGGCTTGAAAGGCAAATGTTTTATTACTTGGCAAGATTCCCATTACATGTCACTCCTTATAGCTTGCATTTCCTAGTTCTTTCATAGATCGATCTTGTTAGGCCTCACATTCCTTTCCTCCATTGAAAGACTAAAGACAGTCTTTATAGGTACTAAAGAAGTTCTCTCCCTGTATCTAGGAATGAATGGAAAATACTAGGGTTCATTAAGAATTCCCTGGTATGAATTTACTGTTGTTGGTTCCTACTGATTTCTAAGTTGGAAATGTTAGAAATCCCTTCTACCAGCTTAACACCTGCCCAGGTGATTTTTTCCCCCATTTTTGTTATGCCTATGAAACAGAGCAAACACTGACAGCTTCAGTGCCCAGGAAAGTAATTTAAATAAGTGACTAAGTCAAATTTAGATGGTAGGAAGTGGTAAAAACTATGGCAAAATGGAGAATTGATGTCCAGCCTGAAGGAATTTTTTAAAATTGTACAAGCCAAATAAAACAATGGTTTCTAAATATTGCTGGCATAGGTCCCTGAAAAAGCTTTTCTAAACTTCCCTCTAAAATACCTATGATGATTCAGAAGGAAGGGAAAAGAAAGATGAAAACCAACAACTATAGTGAAAAACAGTACTATTAGTTATTGCCAGAATTTGAAAAGAATTTCCACTTAAAAGAAAATTAATGGAGCTGGATAGAAGAATGATCATGCCTACTTAGGAGTCCACAAGAGAACCCTTTCTCTGTTTTTCAGCTAATTCAAACACAAAACTGAGAAACCATCCTTATTTCAAGTGATTATTATTTTTTGTGGGAGGGAGAATGGTTTCCCTTAAGCTCAACCAAAGACTACAACTCCCAGAAAGCTCATGGGCAAGAAACACAAAGTAGGCGCAGGCTACTTTGTGAAAGGCTTTACCACACCAGGAAGAAGTCCCATAGAAATGCACCATCAGACACTCTGTGTAATGCATGTGGTGGAGAAACTGGTGGCAGGGGTGGAGGCAGATTCGATTTTACTCCTAGAGAGACAGGAGCAGAATATTTCAAATTGCCTAGTATTCTAATCTACGAAGGTACTATAATTATTTAACCCATTTCGCATTCTAGTAGAGTTGCTTACAATTTGTTCTTTAGTCACTCAGTCATGTCCCACTTTTTGCGACCCCATGGACTGCAGCACACCAGGTTTCCCTGTCTGTCACTATCTCCCTGAGTTCGCTCAAACACATGCCCATTGAATCGGTGATACAAAACCAACCATCTCATCCTCTGTCATCCCCTTCTCTTCCTGCCTTTAATCTTTCCCAGCATCAGGGTCTTTTCCAAAGAGTCGGCTCTTTGCATCAGGTGGCCAGAGTATTGGAACTTCAGCTTCAGCAATACTTTGATGCTTTTCTATGACAAACAAGCCTAAATCTTTTTTTCCAAATCCTTCTTACCTTTAATATTATAAATTTTCTTCAAGGTAGTCATCTACTATACATAGACACAGCTCTCTCACTAATTTCATTTGTTTCATTATTAAATCATTGTTTAGTTTCCCTTTTCAAAAGTGTGAGTTTCTCTACAGTTGGATGAAAGACAGGGATTACATGACTGGATAACCAGGGTGTAAAACAGTGCCTCATATGCAGAGATACCCAATGAATATTCATTGAATGAACGAATGAGAGATATAGGTGGAGGAGGAGAGTTAGTGGAGTGTCCTGATGGCCAAGTTTGTTACTTAAGATGTGGCATTTTGCAATAAAGCATCATCGAAATGTCTTGAGCTCAGAAATGATTTAAGAGGAATTATTGGAGAAGCTTTGAGTATGTTGTGTGTGCTGAGTTCAGTGGAATTGGTCACCAGGTATGATGAGGGCCTGGGTAATCACAGTGCAGAGAGTGGCACTTTAACAATATAAATTTCCTAAATTGCCCAACTGTGCAAATTTTAATTCTAAAAATAACATTTTACATAATTAAAAAATAAATTCCATAAAGACTTTCAAGGTCCTCTCCCGTAAAAAAAAAAAAAAGAAAAAAATTCCTTCTCATGAAAGAGGCCGACATAAGCTCAAGGTGCCTGTTCTTTAGCCCAGTAAATAAAGATACTTTCCTTTTTCTTTTTTTCTGCTGTTGAACTCATACTGAAAGCTCAGTGGAGAAAAGTAGGTCCTAAGGAGTCATCTATGATAATTTTTTAAATTGAGGTAAAATTGATGTACCATATTACGTGTTTTAGGTATACAACATGGTGATTCACAATTTTTTAAGGTTGAGCTCATTTGTAGTTATATACAATATTGGCTATATTACTTGTACTGTCCTGAATAGCCTTGTAGCTTACTTATTCTATACATAATAGTTTGTACTTTAGTCCTCTACCACTATCTTGCCCTTCCCCTTTTTCCTCTCTCCACTGGTAACCTCTAGTTTGTACTTTAGAAGATATTTTCCTTTAACTGTGAAGTTCAATGGCTTGTGCCACTGTGGACCTAGCAATATTCAAGGAGTCTATGAATCTGAATTCTGCTTCCATTTTCCTACCTGGATCTGTTTGGTGACATTTTGAAAGTCTTTGGCTCTCCTCTTGCATTGGTGTCTATATTTGTCAAATAGTGATCACAGCTTCCACTGACAGGAAGCGGTATGAAGATGAATGAGAAAACAGCGCTGAGTTCTGAAGCATTTTAATCCAGTGATTCCATTGAACACCATGGGCTAGTGGTGCTACATCTCATATCTGAACATACTTTATTGTCATTATAGACCTGCAGAGTAAACTGTAACCTAATTTGGGCAGATATTGTGACAAAAAGCAAGATAGAGCAACGAATAGCTCTTTATTCTTCCATGAAATGTGTGGGGTGGGAATGTGATGAGGGGGAAATCGCTGGTAATCTTCTATTGATCTATTTATGAACATTTCATCCCAGCCTGTTAGTCCCTAGAAGTCTATATCACTTTCACCTCCCTAGAGCAACTGCTATTGTATGAGATTAGTGCAATTTAGAAAGTTCTCAGACACCCCTAGTCCTTTAACCACTCTGTTGACTGAAGCTTTGACTATTTGAAACAAGTCTATTTCTGGTCAATGTGAATTTCTTTTTTTTTTAATCTTAAAAATATCAGCCAGTCTTTGTGTCTAAATAAAATTAAGGATTTGATTTGTTTCTTTTTATCTTTCTCTCTCTTTTTTTTAGGCCATGGGCATAACACTGACATTCAATAAAAAGAAATAATTCTTTTATAACATTCACTCAACTGGAACCAAACCCACCTTCATGAGAAACAGACCATAATTTCTATCCATGTGCACAATGGAAGAAGCCAGAATTCAGTCAGAGTGAAGACATGCAATGTAACAGTCATACAGCTAGGATATTATAAAAGGGATAAAATCATACTTATTCAGTAATTCCATCAGGATTAGCATTAACAGTAATCTGGGCAGGAGATTTTAATACCCAAATAGTTGGCTCTCTGAAGTTGTCAAAAGAGAGAGCTTTGTATTACAGGCAGATTTACAACCATCTCCTGGGCATTAGGACCAAAATTCCTGCTAAAATATTTATGTGTCATTTTATCAGATCAGATTTTTAATTCACAGCATACTTCCATACTTGACTAGGGTTCAAAAAAAGGCCCTTTTTAGTAAACAGTAAATATTTTCATATCTATGTTAAAGCTTAAAAACAATTTTACATTGCATTTTATTTTCTTTGGAAGATAATTTGGAAGGCATTTGAATTTGACTTGCTTGATTAAGCCATGCTAAATTACAGTAAACATTTCTTTTATAAATTCAAAGATATTTATGTTGTTTACAAAGCCTCAAGTTGACAAGATGACCTGCTGGGAGAAAAGAAATGAGTGCATTATTTGAGAGATATGAGCATTTTGAATCAGTAGAAACCTAAAATGTCAGTTGGAAAAGAGCACCCACATTGCTTTGACTTTCTTCACAATCAATATGCCACTTTCTACATTACAGGGAAGCTAACTCATTATTAGCCTCATGGAGACTATTGACCAATGCTTTTAAAATGTTTCCTTTTGAAAAGAAAGAAAGGGGATGAATATGCCTCTACATGTGAAATGATAATTGTAAACCTGGAAATCTGGCCTTAAAAACTGATACATCTTGGATCACTTAAGCTCTTTTTATACTGGGAAGAACTTTCCAACATCTTAAACTTCATTGTAATGGCATCTATTTGTTGTGCTGAAATTTTGAACTTCTGATCCCTCTAGATATCTAAAATATGAGATGAGCTCTAAACAACCCTATTTTCCATGTCACATATATTTTGGATATTTTCTAACTCTGTTTGCCATTGATTACTAAGGAGGTTTGTATTTGACCTAGGACATGGTTTCATTACAGCCCCATTTTCATGTCTTCCTTGATCAGGGCTAGAATTTAGATTTCAGCATTTGGATAACCAAAATCACTTATTGCCTGCCAAAAAAGAAAAAAAAAAAGAGAGAGAGAGAGAGAGAGAAAGGAAGAGAACATCATAAGAATAATGTTATGTCTTAGAGTTCAAGCCCCATAACCTTACATCAGCAAAAATGGCACTGATAATATCATTAGGATTTTTTAAACTTCTCTAAAATACCATAAAATTTGATAGCACAAATATTTCTTAATACAAAAATGTGTGTTTTCTCAACTCCTATTTTTAACAGGTGTCATGATGAGGATTTTCTTAGAAAAGACAGAAGTTTCAATTCTGCTTTGAAAGTAAACTTTTTGAATATTTCTCTACATTCTTAATTCAATAAAGGTGATTTAAATGCCAGACACTGTTACAAGGCCTAAGGGTTGAGTGATAAGTCAAAGTCCTTGCCCTAGTAGAACTTATACTCTAAGAGTGGAAATAGGCGATAAATAAGTAAGCTAACAAATAGGAAACATGGCCTGTGTACCCATGCCAGGAGTGTGAAGTGAGATAAAGACAAACAGGTAGTGGTGGGAGGTGGAGGGCTCAGCTCTTTAGAATGGACAATCAGGGAAGGCTGCTGAAAGAGGTAACATTTGGTCAGAAACCTTCATGAAGCAAGGGAAGGAGTCATGCAAAACAAGAGGCAGAATGTTCCAGGGAAAGGGAAAACCAATTCTACAGGTTGTAGAATACAACCTCACTTGGCATCATGAAGGAAAAGCAGAAAGGCCAATGCAGCTGGAACACAATGAGGGAACTAGTGCCAGGAATTGAGATCTGAGAAGTAGCCAGGGACCAAATCCTGCAGGGCCTTGAGGTCATAACAAGGAGTCTGGATTTTATTTTGAGCATCGTGAGAAGTCATTGGTGTATCCTGCACAGAGTAACATGGCCTGATGTACATTCAGTCACTCACTATGACTGCAGTGATGGAGTTACTGCATGAATGGGGAAAGGAGTCAGATGCTGTTGCAGGGATCCAGGCAGGAGGTGGAGGTGACTGGGATGAGATGACTGTAAGGGAGGTGAAGAGAAGCTGTCAGATGCAGGGTTCGTTTTGATGAGTGATCCTATTGTTGTTCAGTCACTTAGTCATGCCCCATACGTATGGGAATTCTTTTGTAGCCTGGATTCTAGTCCTTGGCTTGTTATATATGTTGAAAATATCTTCTAATATGTAGCTTATCTTTTAACTGTTGCTCACTTTCTTTGTTCCAATATTTAAAAATTTTTATGAAACTATTTTTTCCCTTATTAAATATGTGTAGGTCCTGTTTCTGAACAGCTTCCTGACCTGGAGATGATGCTGTTGTTGTTCAGTCGCCCAGTTGCATCTGACTCTTTGTGACCCCATGGACTGCAGCACACCAGGCCTCCTCGTCCTTTACCATCTCCCCAATTTTGCCCAAGTTCACGTCCTTTGCATCAGTGATAACATCCAGCCATCTCATCCTCTGATGCCCCCTTCTCCTTCTGCCCTCAATCTTTTCCAGCATCAGGGACTTTTCCAATGAGTCAGCTGTTTGCATCAGGTGACCAAAATACCAGAGCTTCAGTTTCAGCATCAGTCCTTCCAATGAGTATTCAGGGTTGATTTCCCTTAAGATTGACTGGTTTGATCTCCTTGCTGTCCAAGGGACTCTCAAGAGTGTTTTTCAGCACCACAGTTTAAAAGCATCGATTCTTCAGCACTCAGCCTTCTTCATGGTCCAACTCTCACGTCCATACATGACATGCTAATGAATTATAGGTGGGTTCTGAGGGAAGGAGTGACTTCAAGGCTCCTGCTAGTTTTTAGGCCTGAGCAGCTTACGGCAAAGAGGAAAGTGTAGGAGGGTGGAAAGAAATCCAGAGCTCCTTTTGGATGTGTTAAGTGTGAGATTCTTCCTCCACGCTGATGTAGAGAAGTAAACTTGGCAGTTGGTATATGCATTTCCTGTTGAGCGTAACAGAGTACCACATATTTAGCAGCTTAGAACATCCACTTATTATCTCTCAGTTTCTGTACATCAGAATTCTGGGGCCGACTGAGCAGGGTCACTTGCTCGGGGGCTCACCAGGATGAAGTCAAGGTGGCGGCCAGGGCTGTGATTCTCATCTGACGCTCGGGAGCCTCTTCCAAGCTCACTGGTTGTTGGCTGAATCCATTTCCTTGCAGCTGTAGGACTGAGGCCCGGTTTTCTTGCTGGCTCTCAGCCCCCTACGGCTGCTCTCAGTCCTCACGGCATGGCTCCTGTGGGCGGTCCGCACCATCAATGGCTGCTTTCTTCCAGATCAGCGGGAGTGTACCTCTCTGATGCTTCACGTTCCTTAAAACCTCTCCTGATTAGGTCAGGCCCACTTAAGGTGATCTACCATTTGATGATCTCAAAGTCAACTGACTAGTATCTCAATAGAAGTGATATCACATCATATTCACAGGAGGAGACACCAGGGGACTGGAATCCTAGGGCCACCTTAGAATTCTGCCTCCACAGTTGGATTACGAGGTTATATGAGCCTGGAGCTCAGACATTGTTCAGGGCTATTACAGTCATGGGATTAGATAAAATCACCTCGAGACTGTAAATGACAAAAAATGATTAATATAAAAATAATTATATCTAATATTTGTTAAATGCATTCTATATGCCAGGCACTATCTAAAGAGTCTTACAACATTTAACTCTTGCCACAATACTTTGAGCTACCTACAACCCACATTTCACAAATAAGGATAATGAAGTCCAGAGAAGTAAATTCACTTGCCTAAACTTACGCTTCTTCTGTTTTAGGTATAGAGACAGAATCTGAACCCAGGCAATCTGGTTCAAAAATCTGTGCTTTAATCACTATTCAGTATGGCATCTTCCATCAGAAGAGATGGGTAAAAGGACTGAGACCTGAAGTACCAATCTTTACATCCAGAAATAAGAGGAGTTAGTAAAAGAAAAAGGGATGGAGCTTCAGGTAAAATAGAAAATCAGGAGCATATGGTTTCCTACGAACCAAATGTAGACAGCATTACAAGGAAATGAATGATCAGTTGGGCCAAATATTAATATTTGGAGAAAAAAATCTCCCACTTTCTCTGAATTTATGGTTGCCGGTGGGATAGTTAGGGAATCTGGGATGGGTACATACACACTGCTATATTTAAAACATAACCAACAAGGACCTACCTACTTTATAGAACAGGGAACTCTGCTCAACATTATGTGGCAGCCTAGATGGGAAGGGAGTTGGGGGAGAATGGATACATGTATATGTATGGCTGAGTCCCTTCGCTGTTCACCTAAAACTATCACATTGTTAATCAGCTATATCCCAATACAAAAAAAAGTTTAAAAGAAAAAATCTCCCATGTTCTCATTCATGAAAGTGTACTGAAATGATTTCATCATTCATGCATTCTCTCAGTAAATACCCATCTGTTTGCTGTGTGTCTAGGAGCAGATCAGCGATCAAGATAGGCACGTGCTCTCCTCATGGAATTTACATGGTAAAGCGAGAAAGGCAGTGGCCAGTAAGTATGTAAATAAATGCTTAAACAAGCTCAGCTCATAGTGCTAGGACAGAAATAAAACTGAGTTCAATGTTAGAGGCAAGTAGGATCAAACACATTAACATTTGCTTCACTTTATGTATTAGTCTGCTAGGGCTGTCACAACAAAATCACACACTAGGTGACTTAAACAACAGATACTTGTTTTCTCACAGTTCTGGAGACGAAGTCCATGATCAAGGTGCCATCAGGGTTGGTTTCTGGTGAGACCTCGCTTACTTGTGGATAACTATCTTCTTGCTCTGTCTTCTTGGGTTTCTCTGCTGTGTGTGCATGAGGAAAGAAAGAGGGCACTGGTGTTTGTCCCTATTCTAATAAAGACACCAATCTATCAGATTAGGGCTCCATAAGACCTCATTTAATCTAATTACCTCCCTAAAGGCCCCATCTCCAAATATCAAATTGGGGGTTGGGGCTTCAACATATGAATCTGCAGAAGGGGGTACATGTTTCAGCCCATAACATTCTCCAACCCCCTAAAAGAACTTCTTGACACAGGTAAGAAAAGAAAAAAGTGAGCCTTTACATAGAAACATTAGAGAAAAGCAGCAAAAAAACGGAGTCCCATATTGAAGAATATGACTGGTTAAAACAACTGAGCTCCTAAAGATATAAAAATATTACTAATTGGTACTCATTGGAGAGTTGTGAGATGTTTCAATTAGTGAATTTAAAAGAGAAAGTTACTGAGTTGTTTTTTTTTTTTTGTGAAAGAACAGAAAGCATCTATATTCATTTATATATACTCACTCATAAGTTAGAAATATTTATTTTCTATCCCAGAGTGGGTAATTCCTATATGTGAAAATCATAGTGCTTCCCATATGCATATATTCTTCTAGACAGTTAATCCTTTCCCTTGGCCTTTAGGTAGCCAGCTGTAAGTCACACGAGCCTAAGACTTAGCCATAGCAGTGTAAAGTCGAGAGCCCAAGACCAATAGTCTAAAAGCTGGTGAGACACACATGAGATTAGCTGGTGAAAGGCTGAGCTGGACCAACCTGATTCTTTTTTGCAAGAATTGGAAATGAGCCGTGGGAATTGGAGTTGAAAGAAAGGGACTAGGGACTAGGAAGCAGAGTTGAGGAAGATAGGTGGTATGCCAAACTGTTTTAAAGAAAAAAAAGCATGCTGAATCTGAATTAAAGAAATTGCATTGAGGAGAAGGTGAGGAGGTCAAGTCAGATGGAAGAAGAAAATGAATAAATAGTAATAATATTACTAGTAATAATATTAATAGTAATGATGCAAGTTATTTATGCAGTCACAAGGAAGGTAGTCAGTTTTCCAGATGTCTTGATGTAACTCGGGCATGTGTGTGCTGTGCTAAGGTTGCTTCAGTAACATCTGACTCTTTGCGACCCCATGGACTGTAGCCTGCTGGCTCCTCTGTCCACTGGATTCTCCAGGCAAGAATACTGGAGTGGCTTGCCATGTTCTCCTCCAGGGGTTCTTCCTGACCCAGAGATTGAACCCATGTCTCTTATGTCTTCTGCACTGGCAGGCAGGTTCTTTACCACTAGTGCCACATGGGCGGAGAAGGCCACCCCACTCCAGTCCTCTTGCCTGGAAAATCCCATGGATGGAGGAGCCTGGTAGGCTGCAGTCCATGGAGTCGCTAAGAGTCAGACACAACTGAGCAACTTCACTTTCACTTTTCACTTTCATGCATTGGAGAAAGAAATGGCAACCCACTCCAGTGTTCTTGCCTGGAGAATCCCAGGGATGGGGGAGCCTGGTGGGCTGCCGTCTATGGGGCCGCGCAGAGTCGGACACGACTGAAGTGACTTAGCAGCAGCAGCAGCATCAGTGCCACATGGGAAGCCTCTTTACTCAGAGACAAGGAGTATGGAAGGCAGGGGGAACAGTCTGGGGCAGGTAAAGAGGTGGAAGCCTGACTAACTGATTGGCTAATAACTCTCCTTGCATAGCCCACTGATGGAGGTGAAGCATCCAGTTTGATCAAGAAAGAGAAGGTACATCACCTCCCACATTATTGGCCCCTCCCATGTCTCTATATAAATAAAAAAATGTCAGGCGGACACATAAAAACCCCTGAAATCTGACAGTGGTTTCTTACTCTAACATTAAATGATAAGACTAAACCCACGAAGAGTTAGAAGGTGGGAATTAGTCATGTCTGCTGCTCCCATCCTTTCTACATCCTAGTTGCAGCTTTAAGGGTGTTGCACACGGCCACTCCCTAAGCAGGACAGAGAGGATTTCCCTTGGACTCTCTCCACAGCCCTTGGTCTTTCACTACCTGTCCTTCCCATAATCTGCTATGTTATGAGTCCTGCTTACCCTCTGAGCTCCACTTCCATTGCAAGAATTAGAATGCTTTTATTCCTGAAGATGGAGAGAAGAGGACAACCATTGAGGTACTCTGGTTTCAGAATGATTTATCTAAAGAAAAAGAAGACATTCCTCCATGGAAAGTTGATTTCCTTCCTCTGTAGCTTTTCTACATTATTGTACCGAAAGGTTTCCCTTTTTTCTCTACCTTGAACTGAGTAACAAAGAGCCCTCTTAAGGATGTGGACACCTGACTCAGATTCTAATGGTTTCACAGATTCATTTCAGTAAAATCCTTTTATATTAAAGCTAATGATGAACATCTTTGTCCTTTGCAATTCAAAGAACCCAACTAAACCACAATGTTCAAAATGTTTCAAATGAATGAATTTAAATATTATGAATAACATTGATGAGTGAATGAATGTAATTAATGGTTTTCAGAAGAATTTTCTAAGTATACCAGCATTCCTCAGTGATATCATATTTATTGATAATTTCCTTGTAAAGCCTTTCTTTATAACTAACACAAAAAGTCAATTGCCAAATTGTCATTCATTTTTACTGTGGTATAGTATGAATTATTGACTGTTTATTATATTTTCAGACACCAGTCAACTTCTGCTGACACATTCACTAGATGTTAAAAGCTTACCTGGACAACTGGATAACCACATAAAAAATAATGAAGTTAGACCCCTACATCACACCAAATACAAAAATTAACTCAAAATGAATTAAAGACCTAAATCTAAGAGATAAAACTACTTGGGTGTTAGAGCAAAATGTAGGTCTAAACCTTTGTGATGTTGATTTAGTGAATAATTTCTTAGACATGACAACTAAAGCATAATCAACCAAAGAAAAAACTAGATACACTGGACTTTGTCCGTGAAAAACTTTTGTGCTTCAAAGGATGCCATCAAGAAAGTGAAATGGAAACCCAAAAATTAGGAGAAAATATTTTAAAATCATACATTTGATAAGGAATTTGTATCCAGAATATATAAAGAATTCCTATAGCTAAAAATAAAAGAACAAATAATCCACTTTCTTTTAATGGGCAAGATATTTCTCCAAGGAAGATAATCAAATGGTCACTAAGTACATGGGAAGATGCACAGCATCATTGGCCACCAGGGAAATGCGAGTCAAAACCACGCTGTGATACCACTTCACACACATTAGAATGGCTAAAACAAAAAAACACATAACAAGTGCTGGTGAAGAGGCGGAAAAATGTGAACCTTAATGAATTCTGGGATTATAAAATGGTGCAGCTTCTTTAGAAAGCAGTTTGGAAGTTCCTCAAAAAGTTAAAAATAGAGTTACAATTCGACCCAGTAACTTCACTCCTTGCTATATACCCAAGAGAACTGAAAACATATGTCCACACAAACACTTGCACACGAATGTTTATAGAAGCATTTTTCTTAATGGTCACAGAGTAGAAACCAATGAAACGTCCATGAACTGATGAACAGATACACACTGTGCTATGCACATATTATATTACATGGTACATTATTCAGCCATAAAAAGGAATGAAGTATTGATTCATGGCACTAAATGGATAAACCTTGAAAACACTGTACTAATTGAAAAGAACTGGACCCAAAAGAAAGCATGTCTTAGGATTCTAATTATATGAAATATCTAGAATAGACACATCCGCAGGGACAAAAAGTAAACTATTAGTTGCTAGCATCTGGGAAGAGTAAGGTATGGAAAGTGAATGCTAATGGGCAGCAGCTTTTGTTTGTTTGTTTGCAATGATGAATATGTTCTAAAATTAAAAGAGTGGTGTTAGTTGCACAACACTGCATGCTCAGTCACTTCAGTCAGGTACCACTCTTTGCAACCCCATGGTCTGTAGCCCGCCAGGCTCCATGGGATTTCCCAGGCAAGAAAACTGGAGTGGGTTGCCATTTCCTTCTCCGAGGTTTCTTCCCAACCCTCATCTCTTGTGTGTGCTGCATTGGCAGGCGGATTCTTTACCACTAGCGCCACCTGAGAAGCCTGCATAACATTGTGAATATGTTAAAAATCACATTTTAAAAATGTAAACCTTATGATATTTGAATTATATATCAATAAAGCTGTTTCTTAAGCATACTTAGACATAGTAATGGGTTGACACGATTACTTTTTTATTTTTATTTATTTTTTTTTT
The DNA here is from genome assembly GCF_019320065.1 of Cervus canadensis. Classification (NCBI taxonomy): domain Eukaryota; kingdom Metazoa; phylum Chordata; class Mammalia; order Artiodactyla; family Cervidae; genus Cervus; species Cervus canadensis. Next base: position 44,841,552 of record NC_057399.1, on the reverse strand, counting down.
ATTTTTATTTTTTTTAATTTTTTTATTAGTTGGAGGCTAATTACTTCACAACATTTCAGTGGGTTTTGTCATACATTGATATGAATCAATTATACTGACCTTTCATTACTCATTTAATTATTCAATAATCACTAATTAAGCATGTACTATTTATAGACAATCTCCTAAGTATGAAGAATAGAGTATTAAACATAATCCTATGCCCTTAAGGAACGAATAGACCAGTAGAGCTAATAGAAACATTATCATATAGTTACAGCAGCATATAATCAGTTCCATAAATCAAAATAATGACATGTACAGAGTGCTGGCTAAGATTCTGACCTGTAACAAAACAGGATCTTAAAATGGATTTTTTTGCCTTCCCTGCTTTGCTCTCTAGAGATCAAGGAGACAAATGTCAGGAAACTGAAGAGATAGAAGAGAAAAAAGACGCCAAAAAGTCTGGTTTTCCTAGATCTATACCATCAACAGCTGGTGATCATGAGGACCGCATACAAATTGCTGTTTTTATATCAAATAACTAGGTTAACTACTTCTGCTTTATAAAATAGTACAGCTTTTTAAGCATTTATAGCCAATAAGCTTCACTTTCTAACTTTATTTGAATTCATCTTTTGTCACCAAAATCGACATCCCATGACTTCCCTGCATTTATCATACAAGGATAGTTGACAGAACAGGCGGAACATTTCCATCAAACCAATTCGAACACGTGTCTATTGATTTTCTTGAAGGCAACAATTGATGTTTAGCAAAACCCTCTAAAGTCTTGCCACATTTTTATCATCCATCTAGAAATCCTAGTAACACTGTCTGATCTATCAGATATACTTAGTTCACTGATTTATTCCCAGAAGGCTGTCTAAATCTGAATTGAGTCTGAGAGAAATCAATGAAGTGAGGACAGTTTCTTTAAAACACATAGCCTGCACCCAGAGTGAAGGCTATACTCAACATACCTTGATTGTATCTGCTTTCAGAGGAACACTGACAATTAACAAATATCTGCCAGTAAAAATTACTCTGAAGTGGTTGGCAACTTTAACTAGAGTTATTTCCCCATTTATTTAATGTTAGAAACATTTCCAAAGATTTAAGCTATTTCCTGTGCTTCATGGTATGGCTTCCCACACCCGAACGACTTTACATCATCGAACGAGAATGCACAACGGGGAATGGTCAGAATCTAACGAAGAACAGTTTTATTTCAGCACAGTTGTACGGGTGGCTATTTTTTTCTCTTTCCTCTCTTTATTTCATGATCTAGAAGAGCAGCCCTTAGATGGCCATGTTTCAAGCAGCTTCATTCCCAACAGAGCAGCTAGGCATCTAGATGAAGCAAACGCCTTCTCCTCCATCCTCGGTTGTTCACAGTGAGCTCTGTGGTTACAGGACCATCTCCTCTGCTGCAAGCTGACTGCATTCCACCAGCAAAAACGGTGTGCATCAGAATCACAACGAAACATTGGCCCACTTCTGGATTAAAGTCTATTAAGTGTGTGCATAATTGTCTCTTTGTTTATAAATTTTTTGGCTAATTCTTTGTGACCTATTTGCCTTGGCCTGAATAATATTACCAGAGCGGCATTGCTAAAGCTTTGCAAAGATAGTCTTGTGGTTCATTTTAAGTTTCTTCTCCTCAGTTTTGATGGAAAGGCAAAGAGAGCTGCTCCAGCTACTAATCCCCGGCATGACCCACAACAAAGGATCCTCTTAAGAAAGAAAATAGGACTGTCACCTGTTTCCAGAAACCACATTCAAAGTCCAACTCCTCAGCCCAAAGGAAATGCCTGCAGTATCTACCCCAGCACACACACACACACAAACACCTTAAAATCATTTCATGCTCATGATGTTAGAAATACAAAAGAAAAGAAGCCTTCCCAGCGCAACTTGCCAGAGCACCTGTAACCCAGCTGCCTTGTGCCAATTTAGTGCAGCATATGTGATCTTACAGTAATGTTACACACATTCCCATATTTATTCCAGCCTCCTGGGGAAACACACAAAAATACTTCCACCAAGACTTTATCCTACAATATGACCCTTCACTACAAAGCTATGTGGCACCATCTGTGTTGTGGGGACACTCTGGAAATTTTTTTTTTGGTCACTGTTACATATTGTATATATAAACATCTTGTGATCAGAGTGGAAAATGATCTAAGTAAATGTTTTAAAATTATATTCAAGTTCTATCTTCATCTTTTTGGTAAGGTTGCAGATTCCATAGACTATTGGGTTATAAATGTTTTTAAGAACAAGGTTTTATAAACAGTGCTGCGATGAACATTGGGGTGCACGTGTCTCTTTCAGATCTGGTTTCCTCAGTGTGTATGCCCAGAAGTGGGATTGCTGGGTCATATGGCAGTTCTATTTCCAGTTTTTTAAGAAATCTCACACTGTTTTCCATAGTGGCTGTTTATAATAGCCAGGACATGGAAGCAACCTAGATGCCCATCAGCAGATGAATGGATAAGGAAGCTGTGGTACATATACACCATGGAATATTACTCAGCCGTTAAAAAGAATTCATTTGAATCAGTTCTAATGAGATGGATGAAGCTGGAGCCCCTTATACAGAGTGAAGTAAGCCAGAAAGATAAAGAACATTACAGCATACTAACACATATATATGGAATTTAGAAAGATGGTAACGATAACCCTATATGCAAAACAGAAAAAGAGACACAGAAATACAGAACAGACTTTTGAACTCTGTGGGAGAAGGTGAGGGTGGGATATTTCAAAAGAACAGCATGTATACTATCTATGGTGAAACAGATCACCAGCCCAGGTGGGATGCATGAGACAAGTGCTCGGGCCTGGTGCACTGGGAAGACCCAGAGGAATCGGGTGGAGAGGGAGGTGGGAGTGGGGATCGGGATGGGGAATACGTGTAAATCCATGGCTGATTCATATCAATGTATGACAAAACCCACTGAAATGTTGTGAAGTAATTAGCCTCCAACTAATAAAAAAAAAAAAAGAACAAGGTTTTAAATAAAACACTGCTTCCTTATTCAATATTGTACATCATATTCAAATATTGATGGATAACTAATAAAACAATTTCATTCTTCTGTATATATAATAGCCAACTTGAGTCATTCTCCTAGGTTTAAATTTATGGTCAAAAACAAAGTCCTCCAAACTTGAGTGTTCTGTCATTATTAAATGCTCATTCTGTTCCTGTCTTTGTTTTGTTAGCCTTCTAAACATGAAGGTCAAGTTCATAGTCTAACCACCCATCAGGGGAGGTAAAGCCTAGGATGTCAGCCTCAGTCCTCTTCTTTTTCTGGGTGGAAGCCTAGAATAAAGTGATTCCCTACAGCAATCACTGAAGTTTCATTGATTTGGTCATAAGATAGTAAAGAAATGAGTGACGTTTCAAGCTATTATCCCAGATAAAATGATGGATTTAAAACCTAAATTACAGTACCTCCCAAGAGGCTAAGCTAAAGCAAGTTCATTTCAAGGAGAGGAAGAAAGTTACTTTGAAAAAAAGTCAACTTTTATGAGAAAGCAATTGATTCTTTAATATTTTTGTGACAAGTCTGAGCCATTTCTAAAGACTGCCTTTGTATGATTCAGTGTGAGAGTGTTCTTTTAGTGTATAACCCCCACCCATACTTGTATGTTTGCTGCTAAAGTGTACAAAGATGATGATATGATTTCTACTTCATTCTTTTGTTTCTCTATATGGTGGTTAAAATTTTCATTTAGATACTCATTTGTCGAGTAGTTATTTTGGACTCGGGAATAAACACCATCAGAAGATAGATGCCAAGAGCCCTGACCCTGTGACAAGATCTCTGCATTCATTACTTGGAAGGGATTATGGGTTCCTCCCCATGGGAATGGAGAGATTATATGCATAGTTGTTTGTGAGAATGCTGGCTCATTAAGCAGGGCATCAGTGACACTGTGGACATTGTATATGGGGGCAGGAGGGTATACAAGGGGGGTATACTGATTGGATAATCAAGGGCTGAGATGACACTAACATCTTGGGGTGTGTGTGCAAATACCACCAAGATCCCACCTCTACGGCCATTTCCCTGGCCTCTGGCCCTAGCTTACTGGACGAGTGATCAGCAGCTGATCTAAGTGAGGCCCCATAGATTCTCTCTCACGTAGGAATTTGAAATGAGAAACACAGAGACTGTTCTGTGGGAGATGAGTCTTGTGAATGGCAGAGCTCTAAAAGAGAAGTGGTTCAAAGAGAGAGAGGATGGAAGCAGATCAGCTGAAGGAAGCAGAAGAGAGGCCATGGCTTAGAGAAGAGAAGGCTGGCCACTTGGGTCTCAGGCAAGTTTTCTGATGCTTTTTCAGGCCTCCATGTGACCTGACTATCCTTCTCAGGCAAGTTCTCTGATGCTTTTTCAGGCCTCCATGTGACCTGACTATCCTTCTGCTTTAGATCCTCTCCACCCCAAATGCTTGGTTTTGCTTAAGCTCATTTACCTCATTTATCAGAAATATCCCTATGTTAGGCAGCACACTGTTCATTTCAGAGTAATATGGATATGAGTCATATTTGCAAACATTCACCCATAGATAGAGAATGACCTCGACCGGCCCTAACCAACACCAGTCCACACATAAGAATGGGTCCCAGGAGGCCCCTGCTTTGCCAGACATTGACTCTGGACTTGCTGCATCCTGGGACGAACACATGCCCTAGGTGTTTGTTCAAAGGTATTTTTGCCTTCCATAGGCCCTGTCTTACATAAAACATCAAAATTATATTTTAAGACTCTCTTGATATAAAGAGAAATATAACCTTGGTTAGATTCATTTTTAAGTCATTCTTATTATATTCATTTTTCTCTTCTGATTTTCAAAGAAACTAAAATTAAAACATTTTTGTGGATCCATGCATGTACCTTTGGTCCTGGTCTGGGAAGGGCAGCAGGGACTATTTACCAAACAATCCAGAAATGTTTCAGAATGTCAGCTCCAGGTGTAGCCCTACTGCTGTGTCCCAGCTGAGCATCAGCTTTGCAGCAGGCAAAAGACCACCTAAATGTGTGTTTTCAGAGAAAGGGCTTAATATAGACAGTTGAATGATTTAGTTATTTACACATGTTGCTCTCTATGTAAAATTGAAAAAGAAAACATAAATCCACAGGAATAGTTTGCATTTTCTATTGCCACACAGGTGCATGCAAGTGCAGGGGGAATGGTTAGGGAGGACAGACCCAGAACTGAATACAGTGGCCCCCGGTGGAGAAGGGAGAAGCAGTTTGGAGCTCAAAGGAGGTCAAAGGGGAACTCGTACTTTACTTGATAGTGCTTCCTGCTTTACAGAAGAATCTACGTCATGCATTACTTATGTAAAAAAACATTGAACAATTAATTAGAGGGAAAATATGCCATCTGGCTTAGTGAGGGCTAATCACAGGCCCGAAAGATCTGTCCTTAGGAATTGCAATATCCATAGCTGAGTTGCTAAGCACAGGGCCCAGTATTCCTGCCTGGAGAACCCCATGGACAGAGGAGCCTGGCAGGCTACAGTCCATAGAGTTGCAAGGAATGGGATGTGACTTAGTGACTGAACAACAATAGCTGAATTGCTAAGCACAGGGTCCCTGGAGCTAGGCTGACCCAGCCCTGTCACTGACAAGTTCCTCAGCCCCTCAGTGCCTCAGTTTCCTTAGCTATAAAATGGATGGGACAATTATAATCTACTCATAGAGTTATTGTTAAGATCAAGTGAGTTAGTATGCAAAAGCTAATGTGCAAAACTCTTGGTTGGAATAGTGGCTGGTACATATTATGTCACATTTTAATTCCTTATGAGTGTTATCATCAATTATTTTCATTTTTAACAAGTTCTCATAAGTATTCCCTTCAACAACTAGTACAGAAGTTGGAAAACCCTTACTGTGTTTCAGCAGACTCAGGAGATTGAGTGCAAGCCAGCAGGCAAGGGGAAGAGGAACACCTTACCAGGTCTGTTACTACACCAAAGGTTGAGTTGCTGAGATGCGTGGAGAGGTCATGAGATGCCGGCTCTCTGTGGACAAGGACCAGCTATGTGTTAATCTGTTAGTCCATTTCAGAAAAGAGTACAGAAAAGATTCTGTACTAACCCAAACATAGTAAGGCCTAGCTGTGTGTCAGGCTCTATGATAGATGCTAAGGGTGTTGAGGAAGAATAAAAGATTAACTATATTTCCTAGAGGAGAGTATCTTCCTAAACAGAAGCCCAGAAGAAGATTCAAATCTCTTGCTCAACTGACCCCACCATGGCCAAAAGCATCAACATGCTTCTATAAGAATGAATGCCAACTTGACTGAGATTTGTTAAGTCTAGAGAAGAAATGGTCCTGCCTTCATGAAGCTTAGGGCTTCCCTTGTAGCTCAGTCAGTAAAGAATCTGCCTGCAGTGCAGGAGACCTGGGTTCAATCCCTGGATTGGGAAGATCCCCTGGAGAAGGAAATGGCAACCCACTCTAGTATCTTTGCCTGGGAAATCTCACGGACAGAGAAGCCTGGTGGGCTGCAGTCCATGGGGTCTCAAAGAGTCGGGCACAACTGAGCGACTAACACTTACTTACTTCACAGAGCTCACATTGTACTGGCAGCAGACAATAAACTGGCCAGCAATTGATTGTTGTTGTGTTGTTTAGTTGCTAAGTCATGTCCAATTCTTTGTGAACCCATGGACTGCAGCATGCCAGGCTTGCCTGTCTTTCACTATCTCCTGGATTCTGCTCAGATTCATGTCCATTGAGTCAGTGATGCCATCCAACCATCTCATCCTCTGTCATCCCCTTCTCCTTTGACCACCAATCTTTCCCAGCATCAGGGTCTTTTCCAATGAATCTGTTCTTTGCATCAGATGGCCAAAGTATTGGAGCTTCAGCATCAGTCCTCCCAGTGAACATTCAGAGTTTATTTCCTTTAGGATTGACTGGTTTGATCTCCTTGCTGTCCAAAGGGCACTCAAGAGTCTTCTCCAGCACCACATTTCAAAAGCATCAATTCATCAGTGCTCAGCCTTCTTTATGGTCCAACTCTCACATCCGTACATAACTACTGGGAAAACCACAGCTTAGACTAGACGGACCTTTGTCAGCAAAGTGATGTCTTTGCCTTTTAAGGTGCTGTCTAGGTTTGTTGGCAATTGATATGCAGATTAATTACAGCTTATGATCAGCTTTATGAAAGAGATATAGAGGCTACTAAGATAAGGAATTATGAGCCAGAAAGATTCCTTCTGAAAAAGCAGATGAGGAAAGGGTCTCTGAGCAGGTGACAGATCAGTTCTGTGGAGGAGCTAGGATTCAACTGCACAGGAGGAAGAGCGTTCTAGTCAGAGCAAGTGTAAGATGTGAGCCTACAAGATGGAAAATACCTTAATGTGGTTGGGGACATATCAGAAACCAGTGTGGTTAAGAATGTATAATCCAAGAGGACATAAATTTACAGAGGTAAGCAGCGGCCAGATACTGCTTCAAAGTGAAAATGTGAAACTACTTAAACTCCTTAAGGGTTTTAAGACAAGGACCACAGGTGTGTGCATGTTAAGTCACTCAGTCATGTCGGACTCTTTGCGACCCCATGACGGTAGCCCGCCAGGCTCCTCTGTCCATGGGATTCTCCAGGCAAGAATACTGGAGCGGGTTGCGATGCCCTCCTCCAGGGGATCTTCTCGACAGGGATCAAACCCGTGTCTCTTGTGTCTCCTGCATTGGCAGGCAGGTTCTTTACCACTAACACCACCTGGGAACCCCAAGAATCACAGAATCTGGTGACATTTCTCCACGCTTCTCTATATTTGTGGGAGTAAATGAATAGCTAATTAGCATATTTGTCTAAAGAGATGCTAGGTGTTATAACAACATGTGTCAAGGTGAAAATGGGGCAAAGAGAGGCACTTTACAGCTGACCAAAAGCTTTTATGTGTATTCGTCCTTTGTTCACAGTATAATTTTATTTGAACTACTGTTTTAAGGTAGTTAAATCACTATTGCCATTTTATAAAGAAGGAAAAAGAGACTCACAGAAGTTTGGAATCTGGCTTGAGGGGACATGGTGAGGATGACATGGTGATATGGTGACAAGTGAGGCATGCAGTCCAGGTCTTACGGCTTTTGTCTTCTCTCTGCTGAACTAGACCAAGAGGGACAGGATGGAGATGCGTGAAATCTCCCTCACTGGTCTCAGTGGAAGACATGAGGCTGAGGGAGAAGAGAGGCTTGTGTTCCTGAGGTGAAAAAACAAGCATGGCATATGCAGTGGAGAGATGATCTGAGAATGTTTTACCCCAAATGGAAGGCAAAAAAATAAAATAAAAAAAACACGGTCCTCAAAGCCATGCCAAATTCAGTTAGGTCTGGTCTGATCCAGCTATGTCACTGCTGAAGCTACAATCTATAGTTTTCTCTTCTTTTTCTTTTAATTGGAGGATATTTGCTCTACAATGTTGTATTGGTTTCTGATATGCAACAACTCAAACTAGCTGTAAGTATATATATCTATGTATCCCTTCCTCTTGAGATCCCCACCCAACCCACTCCTTCAGGTTTTCACAGAGCCATCAGTTGAACTGAAGCGGATGAACCTACAGTCTGTTATACAGAGTGAAGTAAGTTAGAGAAAAACAAATATCATATAATGAAACATATATATAAAATCTAGAAAAATGGTACAGATGAACCTATTTGCAGGCAGGAATAGAGACGCAGATGTAGAGAACAGAATTGTGCACACAGCAGGGGAAGAAGAGGGTGGGACAAATCTACAGCCTTCAAGGTGCTGTTTCAACTCGCTCCTGTGGCTGCTGGAAAGCTGGAGAGGATTTGCATAGTGTGGTCAATGGGGAGGTGTCTTCCCCCATCTCTAGCTGGTCATTTTATAGGGGATATGCAAGAATTTGGCAAGTTTACCTCAATCAATAGTTAAATGCCAGAGTGTGAATACTGACAGAAAATCTCTCTCTCTCTCTCTTTTTTTTAAGGAGTTTTCTGGTTGTTTTCCTTTGAAGAGAAGTATTAGCAAGTATTGATGGTGGGGGAGTCGGGGGCGGCTGCCCATGTGACGGTGTAAACACTAAACATTTCAAGGCACTGTGCTGCTTTTCCAGATTACACAGATCTACAAGCTCTCACTGGAGTTGATTAGAGACGGATGCCTAATAACATCACAGATCAGCAATGAATTGAGTTCCTGGCATCTTTCCACCATTGCTGCTTTGCTAGTAGGTAGTCATGCTGGTTAACCCATGCCACATAGAAGCTAACTACATTCCCAACATGAAGCACTAAGATAGGAAAATCCTGCTAATGCTAAATAGAGTACAGCTAGGTATCCCAAAATACACGACGGTTTATAAAGTAATTTGGGGGAGGGACTATGTGAAACAATAAGTTTAGTGGGTATGGACATGTCTTAATGCATATTCAAAAAGAATACAGTTAGTATACATCAGACTTGTGATTTTTACAAATATATTTGCATATAAGGAGAGGTTGAAGCCAGTAGCAATATCAGGTAATTCACCTGATGCTAATCCTCAGAATTGTAGCTATGGTATCAGGCGATAAGAAGTTACACTAAAAAGTAATGCTAGTGAGGTGGCTGAACCTAGAGTCTGTTACATAGAATGAAGTAAGTCAGAAAGAGAAAAATAAATATCATATATTAACACATATATATGGAATCTAGAAAAATGGTACTGACAAACCTATTTGCAGGGCAGGGTAAGATGTAGACACAGAAAAGACAGCACAGCAGGGGGGAAGGAGAGGGTGGGATGAATTGAGAGAGTAGCATTGAAACATATATATTACCATATGTAAAATAGATAGCCAGTGGGAAATGGCTGTGTAACACAGGGAGCTCAACCTGGTTCTCTGTGATAACCTAGATGGGTGGGATGGGATGGGAGGTGGGAGGGAGGCTCAGGAGGGAGGGGAACTATGTACACCCACGGCTGATTCATGTCGATACATGGAAGAAACCAACACAATACTGTAAAACAATTATCCTCCAATTAATTTTTTTTAATGTTACAGTGATGATGTATCAATGCTGGTAACAGGACATATTGTAGCACAAAAAGCACTGAATTGAGAATCAGTAACATAGGCCAATTGAAAATAGTTAAACAGTAATAACAGTGTTCTTGAAGTTAGGGACTGTGTTTCCATTAAGATTACATACGTTTGCTATTGCTGCTGTTCCAAATAACCACAAACTCAGTGGCTTGAAAAAAAGTGAAAGTGGTAGTCGCTCAGTCATGTCTGACTCTTTGCAATCCCAAGGACTGTAGCCTGCCAGGCTCCTCTGTCCATGAAATTCTCCAGGCAAGAATATTGGAGTGGGTTGCCATTCCCTTCTCCAGGGGATCTTCCCAACACAGGGATCAAACCCATCTCCTATCATCTTAACAGTTGTAGAAATCAGAAGTCAGGAATGGATCTTACAGGGCTACAACCACAGTCAGTAAAGCTGCGTTCCTTCCTAAGGTTCTGGGGAGAATCTGTTCCTTGTCTCTTCCAGCTTCTAGAGAATGCCCGCATTCTTTTGCTTATAGTTTCATCACTCCAACCCCTGCTCCCACCATCACCTCTCCCTCTCTGACTCTTGCTCTCCTTCCTCCCTCTTTCACTTTTAAGGACACCTGTGTTTACGTTGGGTCCAATGGTTAACCCAGGAGACACTCCCTATCTTGAGCCAGAACTCAAGCTTCAGGTTCTCTTTTGCCATGTATGGTAACACAGTCACCGGTTCTGGGCATATCTGTGGGGGGTGGGCATTATTCTGCCTCCCACAAAAATGGCATCTCTAGGATGTAGAACATGCCTGACATAGCACACTCAGTAAGGGTCTGTGAAATGCATTATAAGAACTGTGTTGTTATAGGTGGCTATGCTATTTCAAGACTGCTTAGATGTATCTCACGCCTTACCTATTTAGCTGTCATCTAACCCAAATGAGGAAGCCAAAGACTTTAGAGGTTAAATAATTTGACTAAGGTCATGCAGGTAGTCAGCTGGGAGTTAAGAAACAAACACAGGTCTATAAATGATCTCAGAGCCTTTGCTTTGGCCACAACATTATTTTGCTTCGTTCAATCTCTCTGAGCTTCATTTTCTTCATCAGTAAAAATAGAAGGTATAGCAGGTGACCTTTGAAGTTCCTGCCAGTTTAATGAACCATTATTTTTTTCTGCATTTAAATAGGCTTTTAAAGTATGAAACTGTGGGTTGTTATTACCTCCAGGATCATCCTCTGAGTTGCTGAAGTTATCACTTCTAATGGCAAGCAGAAATGAAACAGTTATATGATTTCCTTCTAATATACCTGCTCTAAGTCCTTTCTAACCACTAAATTGCTATTGAAATTGAAAAAGAATGACCTGATTTATATAAACCATATACATCTTTTTTAATAGGAAAATGTTTTATTTTATTTCATTTTTTTGAAATTTTTTTTTACTTTAATTGGAGGCTAATTACTTTACAATATTGTGGTGATTTTTGCCATACATTCACATGAATAAGCCATGGGTGTACATGTGTTCCCCATCTTGACCCTCTCTCCCCACCTCCCTCCCCATCCCATCCTTTAGGGTCATCCCAATGCACCAGCCCTGAGCACCCTCTCTCATGCATCGAACCTGGACTGATGATCTATTTCACATATGATAATATACATGTTTCAAAGCTATTCTCTCAAAATATCCCACCCTCGCCTTCTCCCGCAGAGTCCAAAAGTCTGTTCTTTACATCTGTGTCTCTTTTGCTGTCTTGCATATAGGGTCATCATTACCATCTTTCTAAATTCCATATATATGTGTTAATATGCTGTAGTGGTGTTTTTCTTTCTGACCTACTTCACTCTGTATAATAGGCTCCAGTTTCATCCACCTCATTATAACTGATTCAAAAGCATTCTTTTAATAGCTGAGTAATATTCCATTGTGTATATGTACCATAACTTTCTTATCCATTCATCTGCAGATGGACAGATGCTTCCATGTCCTAGCTATTGTAAACAGTGCTGCAATGAACACTGAGGTACATGTGTCTCTTTCCATTCTGGTTTCCTTGGTGTGTATGCCCAGCAGCGGGATTGCTGGGATGTATGGCAGTTCTATTTCCAGTTTTTTAAGGAATCTCCACACTGTTCTCCATAGTGGCTGTACTAATTTGCATTCCCACCAACAGTGTAAGAGGGTTCCTTTTTCTCTGCACTCTCTCCAACATTTATTGTTTGTAGACTTTTTGATAGCAGCCATTCTGACCAGCGTGAGATGGTACCTCATTGTGGTTTTGATTTGCATTTCTCTGATAATGAGTGATGTTGAGCATCTTTTCATGTGTGTGTTAACCATCTGTATGTTTTCTTTGGAGAAATGTCTGTTTAGTTCTTCAGCCCAGTTTTTTATTGGGTCACTTATTTTTCTGGAATTGAGCTGCCGGAGTTGCTTGTATATTTTTGAGACTAATTCTTTGTCAGTTGCTTCATTTGCTATTATTTTCTCCCATTCTGAAGGCTGTCGTTTCACCTTGCTTATAGTTTCCTTCATTGTGCAGTCACTTTTAAGTTTAATTAGGTTCCATTTGTTTATCTTTTTCTATAAATGTCCCCTTCCCAAATTCCAATTTGATGTCCTTAAAAATGGAAGAAAAATGGTTTAGAAATTTTATTGAGAAACACCTATTATAAAGTAGAATTCTAATTAAATGCAGGAAAAAATGATAGAATTAGAAAATTATGATTTACGAATCCCAATGGGAATGTCAAATATTGTGAATAAATCCCCAAACTATAGAATAAAAGAGAGTTTTTTAGTTGGTGGAATTGATAATGGGAACTGGAATAATCAGACCTGAACAAAATGACCAGTTTTAACATGTCTGTAAGTTGGAAAGCCAGAAATTATTTGTCTCATGATGCAATGCATTAGGAGTGTACACAGCATCTATGAAATACTGTCTAAACAATTTCACCTAAGTTATTGAAACTCCATATCTAACCACAGTTGTCCAGTATCAGAGAGACAAATTAAATGACAACACAAAGAAGAAATCAGCCAAATCCAGAATCTCAAAATGCAACTCCCCAATGTAATTAAGAAATCAATGGCATAAGAAAAAAAGAATGAGTTAAGAAAAAGAGATAATAGAAGCAAAATCTTTGAATGTAACATATGACCTTTACATTCAAACAAACTAAATGTAAAAAGACTTTTTTGAGAAGGCCTACTTCTGGCCATGAAAAAGTAGCAAAGATTTCATTTACTTTCCCCAAACAGAAAACTAGAAGAACACTACAAGGGTTAGACATTCCAAAGGGAAAGATTAGTGAAGACACAGTAATAAAAATTATCCAAATGAAGCAGAAAAAGGAAAAAGACTGAATGCATCTTAGTGATCTGTGAGACAACAGTAAGTGGTTTAACATATGTGTTAATATGTTAAATATGTTCTGTTTAAATAAAGGCTGAACATTTTCTGAATTGGGTGATTTGTTGTTCAGCCACTCAGTCATGTCCAACTTTTTGCAACTCCATGAACTGCAGCATGCCAAGCTTCCCTGTCCTTCACTATCTCCTGGAGTCTGCTCAAACTCATGTCCACTGAGTCAGTGATGCTATCCAACCATCTCAGCCTCTGGCGCCCCTTTCTCCTCCTGCCTTCAGTCTTTCCCAGCATCAGGGTCTTCTCTAACGATTAGGCTCTTAGCATCAAATGGTCAAAGTATTGGAACTTCAGCCTCAGCATCAGTCCTGCCAATGAATATTCAGGGTTGATTTCCTTTAGGATTGACTGGTTTGGTCTCCTTGCAGTCCAAGGGACTCTTCAGAGTCTTCTCCAGCACCACAGTTCGAAAGAATCAATTCTTCATCACTCAACCTTCCTTATGGTCCAACTCACATCCACACATGACTACTGGAAAAACCGTTGCTTTTGATGTTACAGAATTTGATGATTAATTAATTTGATGATTTAACTTGATGAATTAATTTGATGATCAATTAATTCAGAAAAGGGTTTTTGAAAAAGAAAACAAAAAAAATCTCAAGACACATTACATAAGTTGAACTAGGGTAAGAAATAAAATAGATTTCTTGTCATTAACTATGTGAGCCAGAAGGAAATGGAACAATATCTTTTAAAGTACTGAGAGGAGCTGGGCTTGGAGGGGATCTTTATCAACCTAATTCTAATTCCAGCAAAAATGTCTTTCAAAAATGAAGAAAAAAAATCTAGATTTTTTTCCAGAGAAACAAAAATTCAGAGAGAATTCATTTCTATATGATCTGAATGACACAACCTGTTAAAGGAAGTTCCCAGAACAAGTGAAACAATACCAGACAGAAACTCAGATCTTCACAAAGGAAAGAAGGGCACCAGCAATGGGAAGTAGACAGATAAATATTTAAAAGTTTTCCATTTTGTGTTTCACTTAAGAGATCAAGCAAAACTAGTACAATATATTATAGAGTTTATAACATAAGTATGTTTAAGAAAATAGTAGCAATATATTGTTGGAGAAGGCAATGGCACCCCACTCCAGTACTCTTGCCTGGAAAATCCCATGGACAGAGGAGCCTGGTGGGCTGCAGTCCATGGGGTCGCTAAGAATCGGACATGACTGAGCAACTTCACTTTCACTTTTCACTTTCATGCACTGGAGAAGGAAATGGCAACCCACTCCAGTGTTCTTGCCTGGAGAATCCCAAGGATGGGGGAGCCTGGTGGGCTGCAGTCTATGGGGTCGCAAAGAGTCGGACACAACTGAAGCGACTTAGCAGCAGCAGCAGCAGCAGCAATGCATTGTGGGTTTATAATATGGTATGAACACAGCAGTGAAAGGATGGGATGGGAGAAATGAAAATAGATTGTTGTAAGTTTCTTTCATTTTTCCATGAAATAATATAAAATTCTTTTAAGTTAATGAGGAATACTGTGAACATATAGCAACCACAAAAAACTAAAGCAGCAAGGTCTAACTGACAAGCTTTTAAGTCAGTAATGGCCATAAAAAACACTTTCTAACACCATACACAAAAATAAACTCAAAATGGATTAAAGATCTAAATGTAAGACCAGAAACTATAAAACTCCTAGAGGAGAACATAGGCAAAACACTCTCTGACATGAATCACAGCAGGATCCTCTATGACCCACCTCCCAGAATATTGGAAATAAAAGCAAAAATAAACAAATGGACCTAATGAAACTTAAAAGCTTTTGCACTACAAAGGAAACTATAAGTAAGGTGAAAAGACAGCCCTCAGATTGGGAGAAATAATAGCAAATGAAGAAACAGACAAAGGATTAATCTCAAAAATATACAAGCAACTCCTGCAGCTCAATTCCAGAAAAATAAATGACCCAATCAAAAAATGGGCCAAAGAACTAAACAGACATTTCTCCAAAGAAGACATACAGATGGCTAACAAACACATGAAAAGATGCTCAACATCACTCATTATCAGAGAAATGCAAATCAAAACCACAATGAGGTACCATTACACGCCAGTCAGGATGGCTGCTATCCAAAAGTCTACAAGCAATAAATGCTGGAGAGGGTGTGGAGAAAAGGGAACCCTCTTACACTGTTGGTGGGAATGCAAACTAGTACAGCCACTATGGAAAACAGTGTGGAGATTTCTTAAAAAACTGGAAATAGAACTGCCATATGACCCAGCAATCCCACTTCTGGGCATACACACTGAGGAAACCAGATCTGAAAGAGACACGTGCACCCCAATGTTCATCGCAGCACTGTTTATAATAGCCAGGACATGGAAGCAACCTAGATGCCCATCAACAGATGAATGGATAAGAAAGCTGTGGTACATATACACCATGGAATATTACTCAGCCATTAAAAAGAATTCATTTGAATCAGTTCTGATGAGATGGATGAAACTGGAGCCCATTATACAGAGTGAAGTAAGCCAGAAAGATAAAGAACATTACAGCATACTAATACATATATGTGGAATTTAGAAAGATGGTAATGATAGCCCTATATGCAAAACAGAAAAAGAGACACAGAAGTACAGAACAGACTTTTGGACTCTGTGGGAGAAGGCAAGGGTGGGATGTTTTGAGAGAACAGCATGTATATTATCTATAGTGAAACAGATCACCAGCCCAGGTGGGATGCATGAGACAAGTGCTCGGGCCTGGTGCACTGGGAAGACCCAGAGGAATCGGGTGGTGAGGGAGGTGGGAGGGGGTATCGGGATGGGGAATACGTGTAAATCTATGGCTGATTCATATCAATGTATGACAAAACCCACTGCAATGTTGTGAAGTAATTAGCCTCCAATTAACAAAAATAAATGAAAAAAAAAATGAAATCATGAAAAATTCCCAATTCAAAAGAAGGAAAGAAAAAAGGGAAAACAAGGAACTAAGAACAGATATGATAAATACAAAAACAAACAGCAAGATGGTTGATTAAACCCAAATAGATCAATAATCACCTTAAATGTGAAGGATATATACTACAACAAAAGCAGACAGTTTTGTAATGGATAAAAAGGTGAAAGAAACCATGTGTTGTCTACAAAAATGTAAAAGGAGGAGAAAAATGTAAAATGTAAAAGAAGGGGAAAAATAAGCCATAGAAACACTAATCATGGTTATGTCAGCAAAGAGCTTATTATGCTTTCTTGTTTTTCATGTGAGATGATGCTGTGCAATAATTCCTAGAACAAAAAGGGTCTATCTGACATAAACAGATGGACAGATATTCCATGTTCCTGGGTAGGAATAATCAATATTGTGGAAATGACTATACTACCAAACACAATCTACAGATTCAATGCAATCCCTATCAAATTACCAATAGCATTTTTCACAGAACTAGAACAAAAAATTTCACAATTCATATGGAAACACAAAAGACCCTGAATACCCAAAACAGTCTTGAGAAAGAAGAATGGAACTGGAGGAATCAACCTTCCTGACTTCAGATTATACTACAAAGCTACAGTCATCAAGGCAGTATGGTACTGGCACAAAAACAGAAATATAGACAAATGGAACAAGATAGAAAGCCCAGAAATAAACCCACACACCTATGGGTACCTTATTTTTGACAAAGGAGGCAAGAATATACAACTGGGCAAAGACAGCCTGTTCAACAGGAAAACTGGATAGCTACACATAAAGGAATGAAATTAGAACACCTCCTAACACAATACCCAAAGATAAACTCAAAATGGATTAAAGACCTAAATGTAAGACCAGAAACAATAAAACTCTTAGAGGAAAACATAGGCAGAACTCTCGATAACATAAATCAAAGCAAGATCCTCTATGACCTCCTCAGTTCAGTTCAATTCAGTCACTCAGTTGTGTCCGACTCTTTGCAACCCCATGAACCGCAGCACACCAGGCCTCCCTGTCCATCACCAATTCCCGGAGTCTACCCAAACCCATGTCCATCAAGTCAGTGATGCCATGAAACCATCTCATCCTCTGTCGTCCTCTTCTCCTCCTGCCCTCAATCTTTCCCAGCATCAGGGTCTTTTCAAATGAGTCAGCTCTTCGCATGAGGTGGCCAAAGGATTGGAGTTTCAGCTTCAACATCAGTCCTTCCAATGAACACCCAGGACTGATCTCCTTCAGGATGGACTGGTTGGATCTCCTTGCAGTCCAAGGGACTCTCAAGAGTCTTCTCCAACACCACAGTTCAAAAGCATCAATTCTTTGGTGCTCAGCTTTCTTTATAGTCCAACTCTCACATCCATACATGACCACTGGAAAAACCATAGCCTTGACCAGACGAACCTTTGTTGGCAAAGTAATGTCTCTGCTTTTTAATATGCTGTCTAGGTTGGTCATAACTTTCCTTCCAAGGAGTAAGTGTCTTAATTTCATGGGTGCAATCACCATCTGCAGTAATTTTGAAGCCCAGAAAAATAAAGTCAGCCACTGTTTCCACTGTTTTCCCATCTATTTGCTATGAAGACTCACCTCCTAGAGTAATGGAAATAAAAACAAAAGTACACAAGTGGGACCTGATTAAACTTAAAAGTTTTTGCACTGCAAAGGAAACCATAAGCAAGGTGCAAAGGAAACCATAAGCAAGGTGAAAAGACAATGCTCAGCATGGGAGAAAATAATAGCAAATGAAACAACTGACAAAGGATTAATTTCCAAAATATACAAGCAGCTCATACAACTCAATACCAGAAAAACAAACAACCCAATCAAAAAGTGGGAAAAAGACCTAAACAGACATTTCTCCAAAGAAGACATACAGATGGCTAACAAACACATGAAAAGATGCTCAAACATTGCTCATTATTAGAGAAATGTAAATCAAAACTACAATGAGACATCACTTCACATCAGTCAGAATGGCCATCATCAAAAAGTCTACAAACAATAAATACTGGAGAGGGTGTGGAGAAAAGGGAATGATCTTGCACTGTTGGTGGGAATGTAAATTGATACAGCCACTATGGAAGACGGTATGGAGATTCCTTAAAAAACTAGGAAGAAAACCATGATATGACCCAGCAATCCCACTCCTAGGCATACACCCTGAGGAAAACAAAACTGAAAAAGACACATGTATCCCATTGTTCATTGTAACACTATTTACAATAGCTAGAACATGGAAGCAACTTATATGTCCATTGACAGATGAATGGATAAAGAAGTTGTGGTACATATACATAATGGAATATTACTCAGTCATAAAAAGGAGCACATTTGAGTCAGTTCCAATAAGGCAGATGAACCTACAACCTATTATACAGAGTGAAGTGAGTCAGAAAGAGAAAGATAAATACCTAATTCTAATGCATATATATGGAATCTAGAAAAATGGTACTGAAGAATTTATTCACAGGGCAACAGTGGAGAAACAGACATAGAGAATAGACTTATGGACGTTGGGAGGGGGAGGAGAGGGTGAGATATACGGAAACAGTAACATGGAAACTTACATTACCATATGTAAAATAGATAGCCAGCGGGAATTTGCTGTCTGGCTCAGGAAACTCAAACAGGGGCTCTGTATCAACCTAGAGGGGTGGGATGGGGAGGGAGATGGGAGGGAGATTCAAGAGGGAGGGGAGATATGCATACCTATGGCTGATTCATGTTGAGGTTTGACAGAAAACAGCAAAATTCTGTAAATTAATTATCCTTCAATAAAAAAATATTTTTTTTGTTAAAAAAGGGTCCATCAAATATGCACATGACATCTTCAGAACTGAGGAGCAGAGAATGCTAGCAGGTACCAGAGAGCACACAGGAGAGAGAGGCGAAGGCTTTCTGCATTTCATTTGGTGTGGAGTTCAAGCCAAAAGAGCAGCTAGGTGAAGGTCAAAGCAGGGCCCATAGCTGCTTAGGTTGGATTTCCTCTGAAACAGTTGAATTTCTCATCTGTTTATGAAGCATGAGGCTGTTTCAGGCCTCCTCCTCAGCAACAGACAGCCTGTCCAAAAAGCGTCAACCAAGAATTAGAAACAGTAGGCCAGGACATTCTAAATAATGACTTCATACTTTGGATTTATCCTGGGTTTCCCTGAGTTTCCAGGGTAACCATTTATTGTAAAGTCTTGGCATCTTTTGGGTTAAGTTATAGGGCAAAATCCTGTAAAATTAGTGGAGTAGAGCTCTTTTGAGGTCTTCGAGTGTATCAGGCAGCCCAGGCCAAGGCTTGGCTCAGGGACCACATCTTGCTCCTCCACTCCCACCCTCTGTGCGCTGGGATGGAGAAGCAGGGGAACAGGTTTCACCAAATCTTCAGAATTATTTTACCATTCGGGACAGGCTAGTATAGGGAGCAACAGGGGGAAACGTTGTTTGCTGCTCTTTATATTAATTCATAGCACTTTAGCAAGGAGCATGGTGAAGATCTTAACCTGGAGATCTTTCTTAGGAACTTTGGTATGAGGAGTTTGGCCACCAGGAAAACTGTGTGCAGGAGAGCATCTCGATCTCTTGGAAGAAAAGTGAAGGACATCTCAGCAGAAATATTAATCATGCTCATTTCACCTTCTCACCCTATTCTCCACCTTGAACAAAGAGCAGGGAAGACATTTCCCCCAGGAGAAGATGACTCTTCAACAAAGAAAGGCAGAACAAATCTCTGCCACCAGCCCCTGGCAAGGAGGCCTTGAAACAGGCTAGTTGTGCTGAGACATAAGATTATTGAGCCCATCTCAGAATAGAGATTCAGTGAGGAATGGTGTGTTTCGCAGGCTGATGTTGCATTATGATTCTGACTCTGGGGAGCCTAACATGATCTCTTCAATAGCAAGAGAGACATATAGACATCATCTACTTATAAACTTTCACCTTATGTACTTTTAAAATTATAAACAAACTGACCCCAAAGCACAAGACTCTGAACTCTACCACTACTACCGATGTTGTCATTGGTCATGTTGGTCATTTAGGGCTCAACCATCCTTTGGTTTGTTAGTTCACACCCTGATTGCTTCTGTTTTCCTTATTTTTGGTATGTGCTTAATTTTTGATGAGTACAGAAACATGGAGAACTTTGAAAGTGCCATTAATAAAAGGTTATGATGACAATTGAAATGAAGTTCAAACCTTTTAAAAAATGATAAGTGGCAAGAAGGTTACAGAAGTCCACAGATTTGTGAGATGAGTCATCTCTCAGTAGGAACAACTCTGAAGGACAAAGAGCAAACCATGAAAAGTGAAAACCTCTGGTCTAAGCAAAGGACAGTAATCATCAAGAGACAAGGGAAAGTGATTGATGAAATGGAATAGTGTTAATATCAAAAGACTGTTAACCTAATATTAATTTTTTGTCTCAATAGTTCCTATGGTTTCATTGTTTAGAGGCTCTTATGAGTCTGTGAATCAGAATGGAAGTTGATTGGGCTATCAGTATGAATACTGTCACTGCTGAGATATTTCTGACATCACTTGCCAATGCCTTGGGATCAGGTAAGGTAGGAACTCTGGGATAAGGAGTTTGGCTACCTTAAGTGGAGGTGATCTGATCTAAAATGACCTATAAATGGAAGTGATCCTGCCACAATAGAAGTTTGATATGGTTGACACTGGTTTACTTTTCCGAAAAATGCCCCAGCAGAATACAGGTCAGTACAAAATAAAACATGATGTCTACTTTTAAAGTTTAAACCCTTAATCATGAAGGACTTAGGAATAAAAGGACATACAAATAGCCCTTTAAACCCAATCTTTGTGCAAGCAGAGGTTTGGGGTGGATAACACTATCTCGCAGAGCTCTGATTGAGGTGTCCTCACGGGCTGGTCCACTGCAGAGACATCCATGCCAGTGAAGATGAGGATGGTGGCAGGTCTCAGCAGAGAATTTGATACTCAGTTTTGAATGTGGAAAGGCAGAGGGAACAGGGAGTCATAAGGGCAGCAGAGAAGGAGTCTCTCAGAACCACTAGAAATTTCAGGAAAAGAATTTAAAAGAGTTTATGTATTCTTCCCAAGTCTACCCTTTAGCAAAATAGGGGAATGAGTTGGCAAAGGAGAAATCCCACGACCTCCGTGATTCTACCTCCAAGACCAGTAGGGTTCCATGAAAAAGGGCCACTGTTCTCACATGCCCACTGAGGAAGTGAAAATGTGTTTAAAGTGCTCAAAAGGCACTTTATTGAGTGAGTGATAGGTGTGCACTGAAGAACTGAAATGAAGTGAAAATTCATTGAACATAATTGTTAACTCTTGCTGAGTGATAGAAAGAACCATCTTTGTCTACTGGGTTTATTTGGGAATGAGGTTAGGGAAAAACTAAGATGAGTTTAAAATACAGAGTAAACTAAACAGATCTCTATACACAAAAGAATAGGAATTTGAGGGGAGGGGAATGAGGGGTAAATGGGCTGCAGGGAGGAATGATAAATGAGTCAGAGACAGAGTGGGAGGAAATTCCTGGTTTGGGGAATCACCACAAAACTTTAAGAAGAAAGATGCCGAGTTTCCATTGAGATTTTTATATTTTGCAACCTTAGTCCTAAGCCTTGAGTGAAGACTATCATACACAGTCCTAAGTCAGGGTTCTCTGGATGAAAAAGGATTAGGATTGTACCCAGGAACCATACAGTGCTGGAAAGGAACATGACAAATCCAACATAACCCAGAGAACTCACTACAGGTAAGAATTCTAAGAGAAAGCCTCATTATCCTGATCATCACCATCCCCCTGCCCCACATACACTCCTACTCATCACCACCATCTCCATTGAGAATTTCTGATATGTAATAAAACACCAGATACATCACTGTATATTTCATGGGCTTCAAACCAATTGTATCTAAATATTAAAGGGCAAAGTAGCCAGAACAAGTGGAGATCTGGGACATGGTGCACACAGCTGAAATCTGAGTCTACACTCTAAACAGAGAACCCTGACCTCTGTCACTGAGAGCAGCACAGCTCCTGGTTTTGTCCTGGTTTTACTCCTTTTCACTTAATGCCTGATGGAGCATTTCTCAGAGATGTGAAGAAAAGTCCCAGAAGAAAAGACTGAGTAGATCACAGCCCTGGAGACAGTAAAGCTTCCTCTATTAGAGAGATCCCTGGGCAACTTCTCCATGCCTTGGGGAAAGATGTTCATTGTTCCTAGTTCTTCTGGCAGAATCACTGTTATATAATTACTTCCCATCTTCCATTCATATAGGAATAGGATGCAGAAATCTTCCCCAGCAACCGCCAATGTTTAGAGCCTCTGAGAAGTCAGATAACTTAAAAATGAACCCAGGGTGAGGACATCTTGGATGTCTTAGAGATATCTAGCTGTGAAGGACTCTAACACTGCTAGAAATTAATTCTTTATCTGAATAAGGCTTCTGATCCTTCTTCAGGAACTTGTAATTTTTAATTTTTGCATTTGTTTTTTATTTAAGCTCTGATAGAATATAGAATGTAATATGGAATCTAACAAAGCACTAAACCCAACAGCTTTGAGTTTTCTGTTCAGGATGTGTGCTTAATCATTTCCATGATCAAAATACATAATTACCTGTACACACCAGACATGAGATTAACAGATCCACAAGATTCTGTTTCTCCAGCTTTTCTCAAGACAGCCTATAATTCCTATCTCCCTCATAAACTGTGGTGAAGGTCTCCGTGCTTATATCTGAAGTGTTTCCCAACATGACATCTTCTAACTCTAATACTTTTGCAAAGTATCTTCCTTTTCTCAACAAGTTGGCTCCTGAAAGCAGTATACCCCCTGAATGTTTGCACATCAAATGTATTTTAAAGATAACCAGGAAACTTAGTCTTCATAAAGACCTTAGCAAAAAGTAAAGAAATTTTGTAGTGTAAACAACGCCCCTAATTCATTGGTTCTATGTTTGTATGTAAGCAGACTTTCTTTAAGTCAACTATATCTACATACTTTAAAATGTGACATTATTTTTTTGTCACCAAACTACTATAAAACTACCTATGACCTCTTTTTATCCCCCCAATCCCAATTAAACTAGAACTCTGCAATCCTATAGCAAATCTCAGCCATGTGATACACTGGTGTCCCATTTGCACTTCTTTTCCTTATGGAATGACTTTCTAATTGGCTTAAGTATAAAATAATTGTGTCACAAAAGAAAAATGCCCATTATCATTAAATCTGCACTCTGGACCATTAACATTAACAGAGAGGGAGGAGGAGCTAAGGAAGACTGGGTCCTCTAAACCCCCAGCCTAAGATTAAATGTGTACTAATCTATCATTGTATCTGTCTATAAAAGCATTCTGCTGCTGCCTCAGCCTTCACACTGCACGGAACCAGTTCATATATATTTCCCATTTGGGGCTATGGGCAAAGTTCCACTGAGGTCTGGTCCAGCAACCTCCCCCAGGGCTTTCAGGGTCATAAGTCCTGCAGGTTTACGATGGTTTGGTTTTAACTTCTGACTACATTGGGCAAGATTTTACATACCTGATGATAGCAAGTCTTGCTGTGGGCCAAAAAGCCCTGCAATCCAATTGGTGGTAAGTCCTGCTAATTCCCTAAAGCCTAGCAAGGAAGCTGAGAAAAAGGATAAAACACACAAAAAAATAGAATTGTTGCTAGGCGTACACAATCTGGCCGTTGGAAAGTGTTCGAGGATTGATTTGAAGAAAAAAAATGTATGCTTGTGAATTTTTATGTAGAGAACGTGTCTTGTGAATTCTATGGCCATGCTGCACTTGACCATGGTGTCCCCTCAACTCATTTTGCAAATCTTGGGGAATCAAAGACTTGAATCCTGGAAGTCATAACCAATAAAGGGGCCATAGGACCAGCAAGAGCTCCCTGACTTTTGACAACATGCTTCCATCTTCCATGAAACATTTCCTGACCATTCTTTCTCTTTCAAGCCTACCTGGTACTTTCAATGGGTTAAAACATGTTTAGAAATATACTTTCTGAAGATATCTTTGGATGTTGTTTATGGTTCCGATTAATGATCTCAACCCTACATTTATTTTGCTTCACAGAAATAAAAGGCACCAAAAAAGTTCATTTACCTTTATTTCTTCTTTTCTTCCTTTTTCTTAAACATTATATTTGGACCCAAATATCAGCCTATGGATTAAAAGAGGCCCCTTTTGCAAAAAGATCTGAGAGTTCTCTAGTGGGACTGTGTTACATTCCAACACACTGTCAAAATGTCACTCTCTGACAACCTCCTCCTCCTAGCTCTAACCTAAAACCAGACATGTAATCACTAAAATATTCCATACTTCTTTAACAAAATGAAGGAAGGAGATGGGTTTTGATCAGTAGTGAGATGTGCCTCTGTCACATCTGATGCAATGTTTCATGTGCCTGACAAACTCAGCTACTACCAGAGTTTTGGGGGGCTTTCTTTTAAGTGATTTTTTTTTTCTTCCTCTCTACATGCTTTCAGCACTGTCATTAAATGTTTGGCTCTTTAGGTTCACCCTGGTGGGAAGGGGTGTGGTAATAAAACTTCTTAAGCCTTTTTTCTGGGGATAATTATTCAACAAATAATTCTTGAATTTTCACCAAGTGTTCAGCCTGTGCTACAGGTTGAAGAAGATATGTAAGCCACACAAGATATTTTGGTTCCTCTCAATAAGCTCATAATTAAGATGAGGAAAGAGGGCTAAAAGCGTGAAGCAACACCCAGCGTACACAGTGGTGTATCATGGAGGTCAGGTTATCCAGTTCATCTAATATCAATGGTTCAGAACCTCTTCTGGGTCCAGAGGCACTTGGTAGTTCAGAAGAAGGCTATGTCTCTCCCCAGAATAACTATATGGTTTATACACACAAAATTTCACATGGATTCCAAAGAAGAGAGGGATGGTCCATGAAATTCCTGAAATCCACTCACGAATGCAGGAGCAGTTTATGGATTCCTCCCCTAAGAATTACTGAAGTTCAGAGGAGAAGCTCAGTGAATTCAAAGGGAAGTTAAACATGGTTTAGGGAAGGGATTAGGATCTAAAATTTACTTTGGATGGCTGATGAGATTTAGGAGAAAGGAAAGGAAATGAATCTTTATGAGAGACATAGTAAGTAGCTTATACAAGTCATCTCATTTAATCTACAGAGTAAGTCAGCGAAGAAGGTTCTTTGTCCCCTATGCTGGATGGAAGAAATGAACACTGGGGAAGCTTCATAAATTTCCCAAGATGACTCTCAGTTATTTAATTCCTTAGCTGAAGTGAAACAAACATCTATGTGAAAACAGATCCCAAGCTATTTCTACTACACACTCCATTAAGAGAAGAGACAGTAAATCTTGTTGAACCTAATGAGCATGTCCTCTAGTGTGCATACATGGAGAGGCTGGAGGTGAGGAGGAGTGGAAGAACATTGTTCTAGCGCTCTAGGAGACATACACAGTCTACTGTTATTACATTAGATGAACTGAGGACATCTAGTAAAGTTAGGAGTGAATTATAGTGACTCTCCTTTTCAGGTCACTATATGGTTTTTGGGATAAAACAGGATTACTGTTTTCAACTTTCTGTTCTGTCCTTATACTAAGATAATACCCATTTTACACGTGACTTGTCCATACTTCCTAGCAGACAGAGTATATAACATCATACCATCGACCTTGGAATGGGCCTTGTGAATCAACAGCTTTGGCCAATGGAATATGAGTGGAAGTGTTGTTGTGCAAGTTCAGAGCCAAGGCTTCAAATAGGGGTGTTTTCTTTTACCCCTCCTGATCTTCCACCCTACATCATAAGTACAATATGCCATAGCTAGTGGGATGAGAAGATACATGGAGCAGATGGGAACCCAGCTTGTAGCCTAGAGGTAATTCTAGCTGAGCCCAGTTAAGCCATCAGAGCTATAGCTGACTTGCAGAACTGTGAGAAATAAGTGGGGTAGGTGATTGAGATTTTGAGGTTGTTTGTTACCACAGAAAACCTTGACTTTTGAAGCATGACCTCATTTTGAGACCAACCAGTAGGCTAAGTGTCACCAGAGAAATTCAAATAACATCAGAGAAAATTCCAGAACCAACCTGATGTAACTAGGTTGCCTCAGGTCAGGGATAATGTGGACAAGATAGGTCTCTTGACCTCTGTTCTCTACTGTCAGCACAGGACTTGGCCTCTAGAAAGTTGGTGGGAGGCTAAAGATCTTTCGAGGAAGGTGTTCTTGGTGAAACAATCCTAGCTAAATTAAATTCAAGAATATGATTTGATTGTAGGTTTTCTCTTTTCTTCCTCTTTCTCAATGCAGAGGAGGCATAAAATATATATGACAAAAATATAGAGAACTAAAAAAAAAAATATATATATATATATATATAGAGAACTGAAAAACTTAGTTCACAAAGTTGGCACCCAGAGTAAATAATAGTGTGTGCTGTACTTTTAGAATCCTTATGCATATACAGAAACCATCACACACGTACTGGCTCTCACCAATGATTTCTGTGAGCACACTGTTTTAGTAATTGGTCACACAGTCTCAATGTCAACCCTGACAGGGCCTAATTAGCATTCTCTCATTCTCTATTGAGGGTTGTGTAGATGATGGTGTACCAGTGAACAGACAGATGACTACCAACTTCTCATTAACACAACTCCAAGACCTACTTACTTTAATGCAGTTAAAAGTCAGTCTGTGGCCTCAGCAAAAAGACTTTTAAAGGCGTTTTAACAACCATGTAAAGTCTATGAGATACAGCTAAAGCAGTCCTAAAGGGGAAATTCATAGTGATACAGGCCTTTCTCAAAAGTCAAGAAAAATCTCAATAAACAACCCAACCTATCACCTAAAAGAATTAGAAAAAGAAGAACAAACAACACCTAAAGTGAATAGAAGAAAACAATAAAGATCAGGGAGGAAATAAATGAACTAGAGATTAAAAAATAGAAAAAAAATCAATAAAACCAAGAGCTTGTTTTTTGAAAGAATAAACAAAATTGATAAACCTTTGGCCAGGCCCGCCAGGAAGAAAAGAGGAAGGACACAAATAAAATAAGAAATGAAAAAAGAGAAATTGTTGGTTGATACCAATACTACAGAAATATAAAAAAACAATAAGAGAATACTATGAACGATTATATACCAACAAATTTGACAATCTAGAAGAAATGGACATGTTTCTAGAAACATAACTGAATAAAGAAGAAATAGATAATTTGAACAAACTGATCACTAGGAGTGAAATAGAATCTGTAATTTAAAATTCCATGCAAACAAAAGTTCAAGATCGGATGACTTCACTGGGGAATTCTGCCAAACATATGAAGAAGAACTTACACTGATCCTTCTCAAACTCTTCCTAAAAACTAAAGAGGAAGGAACACTCTCAAAGTCATTCTATGAAGGCACAATTGCCTTGTTACCAAAACTACACAAAGATACTACCAATAAAGAAAATTACAGGCCAATATCTCTGATGAACATAGAGGTAAAAATCCTCAATAAAATATTAGCAAACTGAATGCAAGAATACTTGAAAAGAATCATACACCATGATCAATTTGGATTTATACCAGGGTCACAAGGATGGTTCAACATTTGCAAATCAATCAATGTGATATACAATATCAACAAAAGAAAAGACAAAAGCCACATGATCATCTCAGAAGATGCAGAAAAAGCATTTGATAAAATTCAATATCCATTTATGATAAAAAAAAAAAAACCTCTTAGCAAAGCGGAGGACAGAGGGCATATACCTCAGCATAATAAAAGCTATTTATTACAGACTCACAGTCTACATAATACTCAACCATGAAAATTGAAAGTCTTTCTGCTAAAATCTGGAATGAGACAAGAATGCCCACTCTCACCACTTCTACTTAACATAGGACTTCTAATAAGTGGAAGTCCCTAGCCACAGAAATCATATAAGAAAAAGAAATAAAGAATATCTAAAGTGGAAGGGAAGAGGCAAAATTGTCATTATATGCAGATAACATGATACTATGTATAGAAAACCCTAAAAACTCCATACAAAAACTACTAGAACTGAAAACAAGTTAAGCAACATAGCATGATATAAGATTAACATACAGAAATACATTGCATTTCTTTACAATAACAATTAGTTGTCAGAAAGAGAAAGTAAAAATAAATCCCTTTAAAATCACATCAAAAAAAACAAATCAAAACACTCCACAACTTAGGAATTAAGCCTGGCCAATGAGGTGAAACTCCTTTTTTTTTAATTTATTTATTTTAATTGGAGGCTAATTACTTTACAGTATTGTAGTGGTTTTTGCCATACATTGACATGAATCAGCCATGGGTGTACATGTGTTCCCCATCCTGAACCCCTCTCCCACCTCCCTCCCCATTCCATCCTTCAGGGTCATCCCAGTGTGAGCACTCTATCTCATGCATCAAACCTGGACGGGCAATCTATTTCATGTATGATAATATACATGTTTCAATGCTATTCTCTCAAATCATCCCACCCTCTCCTTCTCCCACAGAGTCCAAAAGTCTGTTTTTAACATCTGTGTCTCTTTTGCTGTCTCACATATAGGGTCATCATTACCATCTTTCTAAATTCCATATATATGCGTTAATATACTGTATTGGTGTTTTTCTTTCTGATTTACTTCATAAAGGAAATTGAAGATGATTCAAAGAAATGGAAAATATATCTCATGCTCTTAAAGAAAAATTAATATTGTTTAAATGACCAACCTAGATAGCATATTAAAAAGCAGAGACATTACTTTGCCAACAAAGGTCCGTCTAGTCAAGGCTATGGTTTTTCCAGTGGTCATGTATGGATGTGAGAGTTGGACTGTGAAGAAAGCTGAGCACCGAAGAATTGATGCTTTTGAACTGTGGTGTTGGAGAAGACTCTTGCGAGTCCCTTGGACTGCAAGGAGATCCAACCAGTCCATCCTAAAGGAGATCAGTCCTGCGTGTTCATTGGAAGGACTGATGATGAAGCTGAAACTCCAATACTTTGGCCACCTCATGTGAAGAGTTGACTCATTGGAAAAGACCCTGATGCTGGGAGGGATTGGGGGCAGGAGGAGAAGGGGACGACAGAGGATGAGATGGCTGGATGACATCACCGACTCGATGGACATGAGTTTGAGTAAACTCCAGGAGTTTGTGATGGACAGGGAGGCCTGGTGTGCTGCGATTCATGGGTTCACAAAGAGTCTGACAAGACTGAGCGACTGAACTGAACTGAAATGTTCATACAACCCAAAGCAATTTACAGATTTAATGTTATCCCTATCAATTTATTCATAACATTTTTCACAGAACTAGAAAAATTCTTCCAAAATTTAATGGCACCACAAAAGACCTAGAATTGGCAAAGCAATCCTGAGGGGGAAAAATTAGCTGGAAGTATAACTTCCTCAGACTTCAGACAATACTACAAAGGTTCAGTAACCAAAATGACAAGATATTGGCATAAAAACAGACATATGGAATAGAATAGAGAATTCGGAAATAAACCCATAATTGACCATAAACCCATTAATTGACGGTCAGTTAATCTTCTACAGTCTTCAAGCAAGATATACAATGAAGAAAGTCTCTTCAGCAAGTAGTGTTGGGAAATAGGGACACCTACATGTAAATCTTTGAAGTTAGAACACTGCCTCACATCATACACAAAAATAATCTTGAAATGGCTTAAAGATTTAAATATAAGACAGGACATAATAAACCTCCTAAATGAAAACACAGGCAAAACATTCTCTGACATAGGTCATAGCAACATTTTCTTAGGCCAGTCTTCCAAGGCAAAAGAAGTAAAAGCAAAAATTGAAAAAAAAAAGGAACCTAACAAAACTTACAAGCTTTCAAAGAGCAAAAGAAACTAAAAACAAAAGGAAAGGACAACCTATGGAATGAGAGAAAATATTTGCAAACCATGAGACTGACAGGGCTTAATTTCCAAAATATATAAACAGCTCATACAGCTCAATATCAAAAAAACAAACAACCCAATAAAAAATGGGCAAAAACCCTAAATCGACACTTCTCCAAAGGAGACACAGATGGCCAATAGGTACATGAATGCTCAACATTGCTAATTATTAGAGAAATGCAAATCAAAACTATACCAAGGTATACCTCACACCAGTCAGGATGACTGTCATCAAAAACTCTACAAATAATAAATGCTTTAGAGGATGTGGGGAAAAGGAACCCTTCTACACTGTTTGCGGGAATGTGAACCGGTACAGCCACTATGGAGAACAGTATGGAGTTTCCTTAAAACACTTAAAATAGAGCTACCCTTTGATCTAGCAATCCCACTTCTGGACATATATCTGGAGAAAAATTTCATTTGAAAAGACATATGCACCGCAATGTTCATAGTAGCACTATTAATAATAGCCAAGACATGGAAGCAACCTAATTGTCCATCAACTGATGAATGGGTAAAGAAGAATGGGAATATTTACACAATGGAATACTATTCAGCAATAGAAAAAAAATGAAATAATATCACTTGCAGCAACATGGAAGGGCCTAGAAATTAGCATACTAAATGAAGTAAGTCAGACAGAGAAAGACAAATATCATATGATATCACTTATTCTGGGATCTAAACTATACAAATGAACTCATTTATAGAACAGACACCAACTCACAGACATAAAAATCCAAACAGATACACATTACTGTATGTAAAATAATAACAAGATCCTATTGTACAGCACAGGGAATTATATTTAATATCTTATAATAATGCATGGGCTTCCTTGGTGGCTCAGACAGTAAAGAATCTGCCTGCAATGTGGAAGACCTGGGTTCGATCCCTGAGTTGGGAAGATCCGCTGGAGGAGGGCATGGCAACCCACTCCAGTATTCTTGCTAGAAAATCTTCATGGACAGAGGTGCCTGGTGGGTTACAGTCCATAGCGTTGCAAAGAGTCAGACACAACTGAGTGACTCAGCACAACACAGCACATAAAAACCTATAATAGAAAAGAATCTGAAAAAGAATATATATCTGTGTGTGTATATGGAATTGAATCACTTTGCTGAACTCCAGAATCTAACAAAACACTGTAAATCAACTATACTTCAACAACAACAGCAAAGTATGTGAACCAAAAAAAAAAAAAAAATACATTCTATACTTTTTTTTTTGATCCTGCCTCTCAGCTATTCTCCTAAAACTACAGACGACCTGGCTAGGAGCCCTTGAGTGCTAGTGAAGGAGAAGGACAGTGGGAAGAAATCCTCTCACATGTGTCTTTTTGTTCCACCCAACTGAATGCATCCTGACACCCAGAGAAGACATCACCAGTGTGTAGGGCATTGCATCAGACGGAGTCTAGACTGATGCTTGTTCACTTCAGGTTTTGTAAAGGGAGCTAGCTGGCCTCTGCAGTTTTGGCTGCACAACTGTGCCGGGCTTTAGCAGCTCAAATGTTGGAGCCTGAGCCTTGCTCCAGAGCCAAACATTTGTCGGCACTCTGTTCCCATGCAGCAGAGAATCGGCTCTGTCAACATCCCTGTGACTGGAGGAAGGCACTCCTTTTCCCAGCCCGCCGTGGGAAGTGCGTCCCGTGGCAGTGAAGTCAAAGAGGCTGGGCACACGCCTTGAAGTGAGCTGCAGGGCCAGTCCTCAGGAGAGTCAGGAAAACCGGTCCGCAGCCCTCAGTAACTGACCCCTGAGCCGGAAGGACACAAGCTCACAATCTGCTCTCAGGCTTGTGTAGCTTTTACATCCGGGTGTTTCTAAGCTCTGCTATTGGATCGTTAGAATTTATAGGATCTCTCTACATAAGGTGAATGGGCTGAGAGATCAGATGGTTTCATCAACATAGTCTGTCAGTCAATGCAGCCTCCCCAGACAATGAGAAACTGTGTTACAGGAAACCTGGTCCTCAATTAGAAGCCTCCCTGCCTTAGCGAGCTCATCGCAGCTGAATAGACCTTTCTTTCCTGTCAGCTAAGTGATGCATTATCTACAAGGATATCAACACAGCCATATTTTGGACTAAAGGGCTGTTTGACTTTTAAGAAATGGAGATTGGGAGAAAGCTGGGTTTAAAATGCCATCTGGCTTAGAGGCCCTTATTCAACCTCTCTAATCAGTTCAACAAAATACCTATAAGGACACAGAAAAAAATGCAAACTTATGCCACCAGCAAAACTGGAACTAAATAACCTATTTTCAGAATCTAGGATCAACTTCCATTAACTGCCAAGACTGGCAAAATGGGATTAAAGCCACAAACCACGATGCCTGGTGCTATAACCACAGAAATAGAGCAAACTTCCCTCTGCCGCGCTGAAGACAGAGGGGAGGAGGGAAGTGGTCCCTGCCCTCCTCAGCATCTGATCCTGGCTCAGACAGGCCAGAGACTACCAACCGGATAACAGGGGTCTTCTCTCTATGTGGTGATGTTCCCTAGAGACTTGTGCCATCCTCATCTGTCTCTCATCCTGGCCCAGCACTTTCTCTCTTATATTTAGCCAGATATAGGAATTCCCAGCAAATGCATGCAAAGTACAATTCTCTAAATCACAACAGGCAGCACTGCTTTCCAGAAGCAGTCCAAGGAAGGGCACACACGGAAGTGACAGCCTTTTAGGATTTCCATCAGGGTCAGTGTCAGGAGGTGGGAGTGGGGTGAAATGAAATGTCAGTCTAACAGGAGCCCTTGAGACCTCTCAGCCTAGGGTTTGAGGAGGGTCTAGAAGCTGTGATCGTGAACATGTTCTTCAGCTGCTCACATGAAGAATGAGACCAAAGACAAATCACAGACTCTATCTGTGAAAAATACTGTATCTTCCATTCTTTAAAAATAAGAAAAGTGAAAAACTAACATCAGGCCTATTTAAAACATTAGACAAAAAAATAAATAAGTAAAAGGACACTGACTCTGAAGACTTATAGGATGAACCAAAATTTGAAAATGATTTTTTATAGTAACTAGTAGGAAATTTTAGAAAACCATGTCTCATCCTCAGTAAGAAGACAGAGAGGAGTGAGAAGCACCTTGAAAACTGGCTGCAGTGATAAACCAACAAATGAGAAGAAATAAATGATGAGCAGGTAAGAGTTCTACCAAGAGTGCTGACAGAGCCGTGACCTCTCCAAAAACGCTGCCTTGTTCAGTGGAACTAAATAGACGGAAAGGAAATGAGCTCTTCCAAAGCTGCTGAGTCTGCCATTTCCCTTTGGTCAATGGTAAGGAAAAAGCTCACTGTAGGAGAGACAGAAAATCAAGAAACCACTGGGTCTGTAAACAGAACAACTAGAATGGTCACACACCTCTCTAACTAGTGAGTCTTAGGTGCCCCGAGTCCAGGTCTCTGTGGACTTCCCAGGTCCAGGCGGAAATGAGGGTATGCTGCAATGGGGGGCTTATTTTGTACTGAGGGAGCACTTCTCTATCAAGGAATTGACAGCAGATCTTCTTATGACTCTCTCAGCAAATATGGGGAGAGGAGACCCAAATGGTGATGCCTACTTCCATGGTTCAACAGGAAAAAAACCTATGGGATGTCAGTGAACATCTGAGAGTCAGCCGGCACAAGCAGCCTACAGGATATTTGCAGAGATCGCTGTGTTCCTGGGTGGGCAACCACACATTCCATGATGTAAAGCATCTAAATTTAGTTCCTGGTGTCATGTTAGATATGATTTACTCTGAATTCCTTATTATGCCTCTCCCACAAATCAAATCATGCTACAGTATGCACTTAATTGGGGTTGAAACCCTTCCAAACATGTTTGGTGCTTATTAACTTCCTCCTGCTTTGAGGTTAACCAAAAGACAACGATGAAAATCTTCACCACCTGCCATCTAAAGAGAAATAGATTAAGTGCTAAAATAATAACACCCAGAGTTAGAACTGTGACAAACATCATCAATCAGATCCCTGCAGGCCGACCACACCTCCAGCTGTGAGGCTGTCGGGCCTCATCATCTCCATAGGGCTGGGCTGGAGCAGCAGGTCAAAGGGAGGCTTCCCACCAGAGCCAAGCCACTGACTCATTGGTTGGTCCTCTTCCCCTTCTATCAGCTTCAGCACATCCATGACCAGGATGCTGGGGAGGCCTCCTCCTGGGAGCTGACCAGCTTGCTGCACAGGGGAAAGGTTTCTGAGTGGTGGGTGATGGTTGTCTGGGTGTGGGTGTGGTGAAG
Source organism: Cervus canadensis (assembly GCF_019320065.1). Taxonomy (NCBI): domain Eukaryota; kingdom Metazoa; phylum Chordata; class Mammalia; order Artiodactyla; family Cervidae; genus Cervus; species Cervus canadensis. The sequence goes on along the minus strand of NC_057399.1, from coordinate 44,807,001 downwards.
TAGAAAGATGAAGGACTTTAGATTTTTGGTCAGTTCTGACCTGCTAGTGAAGAGTTGCATGATTTCAGCTCCTGGAGCTTCTGCAAAAGGAGAATATCAGTTGTTACCTTGCAGAGTTGTTAAGAGGCATAAATAAGACTTAAAAAACTAAATAAGATTAAAAAAAAAAAAAAAAAGAAGCTGAAGAAGTAAGCCGGAGCTATAGGTGGGATCTAGGAAAGCCCACAGGAATAATTAAAAAAATCTATTGTAAAGTGATTAAAATATCTGGCACATAGTAAGCATTCAATAAAAATGTTCTTTCAAATGTTCATTAAGGAAAAAACAAACAAACACTTAAAGTCAACATCAAATCTCCTTGGAGAAGTGTAGAGGTTGTGAGTGGCAGTCTAGAGACTAGCTCAGCAAATAAATAGCTAGTGAGAGAAAGAGCAGGGCTTGGAGATGCAGGACCCTGTCTTCAGGACTCTGACACACTTGGGTTCAAATCCAGCCTTGTTCAATTAGTAGATCTGTGAGCACAGGCAAGATACTTAAAGCAACACACACACACACACACACACACCTGTTGCTTCATCTATTAAGCAGGAATAACATAGCATCCACTGTTGATGTAACGTTAAATGAGCTCACTTTTGCAAAGTGCTTTGTGTAATACCTGGTACATAAACAGAACTCCACAAACCAGCTATAATATTTAAACTGATTAGGAAAAGCAGCTTGTTTTCATTTATACATATTAATATATGATGTGTTTTATCCTATATGTGAATATATTTTATTCCATATATACTATTATATTTATTTCCTATGAATTGTTAAAAAATACAAGCCTGCATGGTAGGCTGAGGAAATGTTTCACACATTTCATGTCAGCTAACTTGTTCAAACATATGTGGGTTTACAGACACATGTATCTTTTACAGTGGCTTTCCAAGAACCATTGCTTATTTTTATTATTGAACTCTTATTATGTGTCAGGAACTGTTATGTGCTCTGTATAAGTTACTTTAAATTAATCATCACACAACCCTACTTATTGGGATATTTCACTGAAATAATAAAGTTATTTGAATCATAGGGAGAATGGGTCTAGACTTCAGGCCTTGACCTTATTCTATCTCCATCCTCTCAAATAAAATATATCTGCTTAGAAATATCACCCATGGTGGGATGAGCTCCTTATTGGTGGTATGTACTGAGAGAATATGGAACTTTTTTCAGGAATCATTAACTCAGACTCATAATCTTGTTGACATTATCTGGCAAGACACAGAACTGTCTTTTAAAAGAAAGGAGTCTCAGATACTAAATGCGTGACTGGGTAGTCCATGAAAACTTAATGAGGCCACTAGATCTGCCTGGAAGAATTCTAAGAAAGCAGCTGAATTCTTAGAGGACAGGTGAGTGGCTAGATGCACAAGGCCCTTCTTCTTGCTGGTCCCAAGCACCAATCAGGGACTTCTAGGCCCCTATCACAAAGAGTCAAGAATGCTATTGAAATTCAAGTTCTTGGCAGAATCAATCTTTTCAGAGGAAAACAAACACAATATTGCCTGTTCAGTCACCCAGGTCATCCAGGGGAAAGTCTCCAACTGCAGTCCCATGAAGTGATGAAGGGAACTCTGAAAGGCAGTCCCAGAGGGCCAGATCTGATGGGCACCCACCTTGCAAGCCCCAGCCAGAGCCAGCAGAGCAAGCCATGTGGGACCAGAGATTGTCCCCTTTCCCAGGACTCTATCTGAATTCTGAGGACTCTGAATCTTTTCCAGCACATTCAAAATTTAGTAATTTATGACCCCCGAAGTCAAAGATAATTCAGACATGGCAGATCACTCAGGCAGAGTATAATTTTTCTCACAGATCAGAAAAGTTATTAAAACATTTCTTTCTGAATCAGTGTGAACACTCTGATGCTCTTTGGTATTAGTGAGATTTTAATTGTAAGTAAATGGGCTCTTCTGTGAATCAAAAGCATATGGTTATTTTCTTTGAGAATTGGACCATAAAGAAGGCTGAGTGCTGAAGAATTGATGCTTTCAAATGGTGGTGCTGGAGAGGATTCTCGAGAGTCCCTTGGACTGCAAGGAGATCAAACCAGTCAATCCTAAAGGAAATCAACCTTGAATATTCACTGGAAGGACTGACGCTGAAGCTGAAGCTCCAGTACTTTGGCCACCTAATACAAAGACCTGACTCACTGGAAAAGACCCTGATGCTGGGAAAGATTGAAGGCAGGAGGACAAGGGGATGACAGAGGATGAGATGGTTGGATGGCATCACTGACTCAATGGACATGAGTCTGAGCAAACTCAGATAGTGAAGGACAGGGAAGCCTGGCGTGCTGTAGTCATGGGGTTGCAAAGAGTTGGATATGACTTAAAGACCGAACAAAGACATACAGATCCCAACATAATGAATCATTTCGGAGACAAAGACAAGGTTTGACAAGTGCTTAAAATAATTGATAAAAGTGAATATCTAATAACATATGAATGTGACGATGCCAAGATGTTCAAAAGAGATATATCCTATTTCTTCAGTGTACACTGCTATGTCAAAACTTCTCCTGGAGTTGGGCCTGGACTGAGCAGGATGGGAGCATGCAGGAACAGAGGGCAAAAGCAGAAGAAGGAGATGTGAAAGGTGCAGGCAGGTGGGGAGTAAAACAGAACATGGGCTTCAAAGAATCTAGCTTGTCCCTACTTCCTGGGGAAGCAGAGATTACCAATGCCCTCCTGTAGCCCCTCTCCTGCTGACCACCCCACCCCCCGGGGACAGCTGCCCCGTTCCTCAGCCAGTGACATCATCAGCCACCTACTAAGCTCCTCAGGCTGGATTTCCTCCTGACCTCACCTTGTCTTCAACTCTTCCCATCAGTAGAAGGAAAAAACAGGGTTTCAGATGTCAGCAAGGCAAAGAGACACTCTCAAAATCCACATCAAACCCAAGAGGTCAACATGTGAAATAAAAAAAGACATGGATCTCACGATCCCTTGGTAGAAAGGTTCTAAGAGTGTCCGAAATTCACTGTAGGTGAAAATTGTAAGGTCAGTGGAGCTGCCAAAAGTTCTAAAAAAAAAATCCTCTTGATGCCAAAGAACAACAAGCTTTGTTTCTTTTTATAAGGCAGGTAAGGCTCTTCATAGCCCTGGAGCAGAAATTCAAAAGATAATATTGGATTTCAGGAAAAGACAAATCCTCACTACTGTTTCTTCTTCTGGTACCTAAAAAAAAAAACATTAAAAAACCATGGGGATATAAAGTACAGCATGGTGACTATAGTTAATATACCATATTGCACATTTGAAAGTTGCTAAAAGAATAGATCTTAAAAGTCTTTATTGTTTTTAAACTACCTATGGGGATGGATATTAGCTAGACTTGCTATGGTGATCATTTTGCAATGTATATAAACATCAAGTAATTAAGTTGTACACTTGAAACTAATATAATGTTATATGTTAATTATACTTCAATTAAAAAATTAAATAAAACAAAAAGAAAAGACATTAAGCTTCATGACATGAATGGTAAGAAAATGTCGGTCAAAGAAAGACAACAAAAGATTTCTTTGTGGATTGCTTTCTAACCCCACCCTTCTAAAAATTATATTGGGTTGCCTCGAAACATCTTCAGGTTTTCCTGTAATATTTTATGGGAAAACCCAAATGAAATTTTTGGCCAACTCAATACTACAGAAAGAAGAATTGACAAAATACTTCCCAATTTGAATGAAGGCAGGTTATGGGAGACAGTAGGTAGCCCAGGGGAAAGTATTAAAGGGTAGAAACTCCTATAAGCCTGAGGGATCCAGGTCAAAGGGAAAAGATGCTGATTGGGAGAAACAACCCAAAGCAATGGAAGTGGGGTGTATTCCTGAAGAAATGGGCCATATTACATGACATTTAATGGACACTTAAAGCAGACAGAAAGAAAGTCCTTTGATAAAGACTGCATCCAGCCCCCCGCTAATGCCTCCCTCTATCCCCGCTGCAATGCCTTCAGGCTACAGATAAATGGACAGAAATCTATGTTTATCCCTCAGGCTGAAGCTGAGAGAAAAAAGGTAGGCTGAGGTAAAGGAGGAAGCATGGCAAGAAGCATGTACTCATATCTCTCAGAGCAAAGAGAAGACTGGTTAGAGATGCCTCCTGTCTTATACATCAAACATAAAGAAGAGAAGAGGCATGGCAACTACACCAACACGCTATAAGGAAAGAAAACAGAGGAAAGGAGCAGGCAAAAGATGCGATGAACCTGGTCTCAAAGAATATATATCTCAAAGAACATAATGACACTCCTGGAAAATGTTTTGAGATATAACATTTTAAAAATATCTGCATTCAATAAAGGAAGATCAGAAAATGACAGAATGCATTGAAAATGCAAAAGCTAAAGAAACTAGCAAATCATCAATATAAGTGCATAATATATCTAACAAGTATGTAATAGCAAAGAAAAGAATCAATATAGCTGAATTCATTAATTTGAAAGACCTGAATTAATCACAAAGACTATAGATGAGAATAATACAAAGATTATAGGAAATAGAGAAGAGATGGTGTATGTAGAGAATAGATCAAGGAATGATCCTTCTACACATAAGGATAGCTCTTATAAAACAAACAAGCAAAACAAAGCTAAAAACCAAGTGTTGGTGAGGACATGGAGAAATTGGAATCTTTGTGAATTGATGGTGGAAATGTGAGACTGGGCAAGGGGTATGGAAAATGTATGACTGCTTCTCAAAAACTTAAGAAAAAAAGAATTATCATATGATCCATATGGTAATTATCATATAATTCTGAGTGTATACCCAAAATAATTGAAAGTAGGGACTTGAACTTTTTTTGTTTTTGTGTACCTGTGTTCATAGCAGCATTATTCACGATAGCCAAAAGGTGCACATTAAGTGTCCATCAACAAATAAGTGGATAAACAAAAAAGTGGTATATCCATACAAATGAATACTACTCAGCCTTGAAAAAGGAAGGTAATTCTGACACATGCTACAATATGGATGAACCTTGAAAACATTATGCTAAGTGAAATAAGCCAGTCACAAAAGGACAAATGTTGTATGATTTCACTTGTATGAGATACATGGAGTGGTCAAATTCCTGGAGATCAAGTAGAATGGTGGTTGCAAAGGGTGGAGTGGGTGAAACAGGGAATGAGGAGCTGTTGTTTAAAGGGTGGAGAGTTTTAGTTCTGCAAGGTAAAAACAGGTCTGGCATTGGATGGTGGTTATGGTAGTACAACAACGTGAATGTACTTAATGTCACAAAACTTCACACTCAAAAATGGATAAAATGGTAAATTTTGTTATGTATATTTTACTACAATTTTTTTAAAATTCCAAAGAAGACATGAAGATGGACAACAGACACATGAAAAGATGCTCAGCGTCACTAATCATCTTTAACAGTGGATGAAATCATCTTTAATCATCAGGGAAATGCAAATTAAAACCACAGTGAAATATTCCTTCACATCTGTCATAATGGGTATTGTCAAAAAGACAACAAATAAGTGTTCCCCTCCCCTCCACCTAGGTGCTGCTAGTGGCAAAGAACCCACCTGCCAATGCAGGAGACACAAGAGACACAGGTTTGATCCCTGCATCAGCCAGATCCCTTGGAGGAGGGCACAGCAACCCATTCCAGAACTCTTGCCTGGAAAATCCCATGGACAGAGGAACCTGGTGGGCTACAGTCCATGGGGTCACAAAGAGTCAAACACAGTTGAAGCAACTGAGCCCACAAGCAAGGATATGGGGAAAAGAATCTTTACACACTGTTGCAGAAGAAAATGGGTGACAACATCATACCTAGTTAAGTTGGTATTCCAGTAGGCAAGGGACACAAGAAGGTATTCACAAACTTGAAAAAGCCCAAAATATACAGCGACCTTGAGCTCTTTCAGAAAAATGTGTGTTATGATGAAATCTACTCATCAAGAGATGAATCAAATCATTCAGAAATGGAGATGGCTTAAGCAAAAGAATTGGTACTAAACACTCAGTTCAGTTCAGTCACTCAGTCGTGTCTGACTCTTTGTGACCCCATGAATCACAGCATGTCAGGCCTCCCTGTCCATCACAAACTCCCGGAGTTTACTCAAACTCATGCCCATCGAGTCGGTGATGCTATACAGCCATCTCATCCTCTGTCGTCCCCTTCTCCTCCTGCCCACAATCCCTCCCAGCATCAGGGTCTTTTCCAATGAGTCAACTATTCACATGAGGTGGCCAAAGTATTGGAGCTTCAGCTTCAACATCAGTCCTTCCAATGAACACCCAGGACTGATTTCCTTCAGGATGGACTGGTTGGATCTCCTTGCAGTCCAAGGGACTCTCAAGAGTCTTCTCCAACACCATAGTTCAAAAGCATCAATTTTTCAGGCTCAGCTTTCTTCACAGTCCAACTCTCACATCCATACATGACACACTGGAAAAACCATAGCCTTGACCAGATGGACCTTTGTTGGCAAAGTAATGTCTCTGCTTTTTAATATGCTATCTAGGTTGGTCATAACTTTCCTTCCAAGGAGTAAGCGTCTTTTAATTTCATGGCTGCAGTCACCATCTGCAGTGATTTTGGAGCCCAAAAAAATAAAGTCTGACACTGTTTCCACTGTCTCCCCATCTATTTCCCATGAGGTCATGGGACCAGATGCCATGATCTTTAGTTTTCTGAATGTTAAGCTTTAAGCCAACTTTTTCACTCTCCTCTTTCACTTTCATTCAAGAGGCTTTTTTAGTTCCTCTTCACTTTCTGCCATAAGGGTGGTGTCATCTGCATATCTTAGGTTATTGATATTTCTCTGGCAATCTTGAATCCAGCTTGTGCTTCTTCCAGCCCAGCGTTTCTCATGATGTACTCTGCATATAAGTTAAATAAGCAGGGTGACAATATACAGCCTTGACGTACTCCTTTTCCTATTTGGAACCAGTCTGTGTTCCATGTCCAGTTCTAACTGTTGCTTCCTGACCTGCATACAGGTTTCTCAAGAGGCAGGTCAGGTGGTCTGGTATTCCCATCTCCTTCAGAATTTTTCACCGTTTATTGTGATCCACTCAGTCAAAGGCTTTGGCATAGTCAATAAAGCAGAAATAGATGTTTTCGTGGAACTCTCTTGCTTTTTCGATGATCCAGCGGATATTGGCAATTTGATCTCTGGTTCCTCTGTCTCTTCTAAAACCAGCTTAAACATCTGGAAGTTCTCTGTTCATGTATTGCTGAAGCCTGGCTTGGAGAATTTTGAGCATTTCCTTACTAGTGTGTGAGATGAGTGCAATTGTGCGGTAGTTTGAGCATTCTTTGGGGTTGCCTTTCTTAGGGATTGGAATGAAAACTGATCTTTTCCAGTCCTGCGGCCACTGCTGAGTTTTCCAAATTTGCTGGCATATTGAGTGCAGCACTTTCACAGCATCATATTTCAGGATTTGAAATAGCTCAACTGGAATTCCATCACCTCCACGAGCTTTGTTCGTAGTGATGCTTGCTAAGGCCCACTTGACTTCACATTCCAGATGTCTGGCTCTAGGTGAGTGATCACACCATTGTGATTATCTGGGTCGCGAAGATCTTTTTTGTACAGTTCTTCTGTGTATTCTTGCCACCTCTTCTTAATATCTTCTGCTTCTGTTAGGTCCATACCATTTCTGTCCTTTATCAAGCCCATCTTTGAGTGAAATGTTCCTTGGTATCTCTAATTTTCTCGAAGAGATGTATAGTCTTTCCCATTCTGTTGGTTTCCTTTATTTCTTTGCACTGATCACTGAGGAAGGCTTTCTTATCTCTCCTTGCTATTCTTTGGAACTCTGCATTCAAATGGGAATATCTTTCCTTTTCTCCTTTGCTTTTTGCTTCTCTTCATTTCACAGCTATTTGCAAGGCCTCCTCAGACAACCATTTTGCCTTTTTGCATTTCTTTTCCATGGGGATGGTCTTGATCCCTGTCTCCTGTACAATGTCACGAACCTCCATCCATAGTTCATCAGGCTGTCTGTCTATCAGATCTAGTCCCTTAAATCTATTTCTCACTTCCACTGTATAATCATAAGGGATTTGATTTAGGTCATACCTGAATGGTATGACCTTTCTTCAGTTTAAGTCTGAATTTGGCAATAAGGAGTTCATGATCTGAGCCACAGTCAGCTCCCAGTCTTGTTTTTGCTGACTGTATAGAGCTTCTCCATCTTTGGCTGCAAAGAATATAATCAATCTGATTTCGGTGTTGACCATCTGGTGATGTCCATGTGTAGAGTCTTCTCTTGTGTTGTTGGAAAAGGGTGTTTTCTATGACCAGTGTGTTCTCTTGGCAAAACTCTATTAGCCTTTGCCCTGCTTCATTCCGTACTTCAAGGCCAAATTTTCCTGTTACTCCAGGTGTTTCTTGACTTCTTACTTTTGCATTCCAGTCCCCTTATAATGAAAAGGACAATTTTTGGGGGTATTAGTTCTAAAAGGTCTTGTATGTCTTCATAGAACCGTTCAACTTCAGCTTCTTCAGCATTACTAGTTGGGGCATAGGCTTGGATTACCGTGATATTGAATGGTTTGCTTTGGAAACGAACGGAGATCGTTCTGTTGTTTTTGAGATTGCATCCAAGTACTGCATTTCGGACTCTTTTGTTGACTATGATGGCTACTCCATTTCTTCTAAGGGATTCCTGCCCACAGTAGTAGATATAAAGGTCATCTAAGTTAAATTCACCCATTCCAGTCCATTTTAGTTTGCTGAGTCCTAGAATGTTGACATTCACTCTTGCCATCTCCTGTTTGACCACTTCCAATTTGCCTTGATTCATGGACCTAACATTCCAGGTTCCTATGCAATATTGCTCTTTACAGCATTGGACCTTGCTTCTATCACCAGTCCCATCCACAACTGGGTATTGCTTTTGCTTTTGCTCCATCTTTTCATTCTTTCTGGAATTATTTCTCCACTGATCTCCAGCAGCATATTGGGCACCTACCGACCTGGGGAGTTCCTCTTTCAGTATCCTATCATCTTGCCTTCTCATACTGTTCACGGGGTTCTCAAGGCAAGAATACTGAAGTGGTTTGCCATTCCCTTCTCCAGTGGACCACATTCTGTCAGACCTCTCCACCATGACCCGACCGTCTTGGGTGGCCCCACACAGCATGGCTTAGTTTCATTGAGTTAGACAAGACTGTGGTCCTGTGATCAAGTTGGCTAGCTTTTTGTGATTATGGTTTTAGTGTGTCTGTTCTGATGCCCTCTCGCAACACCTACCGTCTTACTTGGGTTTCTCTTACCTTGGACGTGGGGTATCTCCTCATGGCTGCTCCAGCAAAGCGCAGCCTCTGCTCCTTACCTTGGACGAGGGGTATATTCTCACAGCCACCCCTCCCCATTTTAATACAAAGCTAAGGCTAAACAACTGGAAAATTCTTGTTTATACTGAAGAATATAAATACATAAACTTTTTAAAATGTAGTTACTATTTTTGATACTGTAACAAACAAACTCCATATCCTACTGGCAAGCATGTGTGTGTATCTTGCTCACATTAGATAAGGGCTGTGAATCAGCAGGGTTCATGGCACATGTTTTCTTCTTGCTGAAACCAGACCAAAAGACCAGCCCCTCTTCTGAACATGCTGTTTGCATTGTGGATGGCTAAAGCCAGATGTCTCAAGCCAAAACACACCTTTGAATTAAAACCTTTTGCTTAGAAGAGGCATAAGTCAGGCTCCGTCACAATTCACAGGCCAAAGTAGGTCACATGGCCAAGCCCAGAGTCGCTGAGGTCAGAATTTAAATTTGAGGGCAGTAGAGTGGAAAAAAGTACAAAAACACCAATCTCATCTTTTCTATCAAGGAATCAGTTGATATTTTATCAAATCAAATGCAATTATTTAGGCCTCATTTTCTCCTTTTACTTTTAAGGAATCTTAGGCAAGTTAGTATCTCTTAATGGTAAAGAAACAGTTATGTGAAGTATAGCAATTCCTTTAGTTTTGCTTCAGTACCATTTTCCCTGTGTTAAAGTCAAGTTAATCCTTCTTAAATATAACACATCTAGTGTGTACTTAGTTACTCAGTGTCTGACTCTTCGCGACCCCATGGACTGTAGCCTGACAGGCTCCTCTGTCCTTGGGGATTCTCCGGACAAGAATACTAGAGTGGGTTGCCATACCCTCCTCCAAGGGATCTTCCTGACCAAGGGATCAAACCTGGGTCTCATGCATTGCAGGCAGATTCTTTACTGTCTGGGCCACCAGGGAAGCCCCATTACATACAGCGTGATCCCATTTTAATAAAATACCTCTGATTACCCAAAGAGATGTGTCCAGACTGTGGTTTACCAACTGTCAGTATACGGTCTTTCTAAGGGATGGTATTTGGTAAGATTTGTTGCTTTTTCCTTTGTTTCTTTTTATCATTACTATTATTATTTTATATTAGTTATTGCTTTTAATAAATAGTTGATTTATTTAATAAAATATTTTATAATAAAATTATTTTATTATTTATTATTCTATAATGAAGTATAATAAAAATTTATTTGATAATAAATATTCAATTTATTCAATAAAATTTTTATAATTATTATTATTTGTTGTTAAGGATTTATCACTTTTATAAATTAAAGTCACTAATGTTAAACTGCAACAAAATGCCAAACACATGAATGCAGTAAGTATATATCTTATCTACTTCTAAGATATTTAAAAATATATATATATTTAAAACTTTTTATTTAACAAAATTTAATTTCTTTCTTAGGCTCCCATAATTCCAGCAACTTGTGCCAACACAATAAGGGAGGTCTTTGTACTGGGGGGGGGGGGGGGACATCTGATCCTCAACTCATCCTCCATGCTGGTTGCTGCCCAGGTCCACGTGGCCCACACAGGCTGGTGGCCTTCTCCCTCCTTCCACTCTGCATTCAAGGCACACAGGTGTCACTGAGGCTGACCACAGAGTCATCTGCTTAAATGAATCAAGGAACAGTTCCCTCCCTCGTGTCTTTTGGTAATATATTTTAGAAAGGGCTTTTTATTTATTTATTTATTTATTTATTATTTTTTGGTACCACCCTGAGGCACACTGGACCTTAGTTTCCTGACCAGAGGTCTGTGCTCCCTGCATTGGAGTCTTCACCACTGGACCATGGGAAAGTTCCTCTCTCCCTGGTGTCTTGATAACTTCCTGGGACTCTACTCCAGAATCAGGAAAGTCGGCCAACAGAGAACCCCCAGCTTGCTGTAATGGACACATAGCTAAACACAGGCAAACCATAATGTGAGACCCGAGAGCCCTGTTGCTCCCAGCCCTGAGCATGGATAAGGAGACCCCAGAGCTCTAGTAATAGCATGCCTCTGACTCCAGCCCTACCCCAATTCTTGGGAATATTTTCTTGCCTAGGGACACTGGGAAGAAGGAAACAGCTCTCTTTGTTTCTTGAAGCAGATATCAGTAAAGCTACCATCTGACACTCCTGAATGATGTTTCTTCACTCTCTCTCAGAGGCACCTAACCTAAACTTGTTAATGTGCTTACATGTTTGGAATACATTTAGAAAGTCCTAGAAATGTAACGGACCACATATGAGAACTACAGTGAACACTGCTATATGTTACAGTGGAATGTTGTTGAGAGAGTAAATCCTAAGAGTTCTCATCACAAGGGAAAAATATTTTCTTTTTTTTAAAATTTTATATCTATATGAGATGATGAATGTTCACTAAACTTGTGGTAATCACTTCATGATATATGTAAGTCAAATCATTATGCTGTACACCTTAAATTTTATACAGTGCTGTCTGTCAATTACATCTCAATAAAACTGGGAGGATAAAAAAGGATTGCTTTGCCATATTAACACAGAATTCAAAAACTCTGGTGATCTCAATTTAGAAGGCAGTGTACCTGCCAGGTTAGGGGCTATTATTTTTGCTTTTGGAAAGGAGATACTCACAGATGACAATGAAGAAGTGGAAGGGAAGAGTGATTTTCTGGAAGATTGTTCTCAGTTTACCTCCAAAAGAAAGAGAAGCACATCTTGCTGTCCTTTCCAACAAGTGAAGTGCTCTGCAGACCAAGAGAATGTTGGGGAAGGGTCTGAAATATTGAAGAGGGGAGTGAGCAGGATATTTGAGCAGGCCAACGAGAGGATTTATGGCTTATGGGATACACAGCCAAGAAGACTCTCATTTAGAGGGAAGGTGAAAGGAATAAAAGAAAAGCAAAAACAACACAGCAAAAGGAAAAAAGGAAATGTGTTAATAACAAGGAAAGTAGAAAAAACAGGCAATTAAAGATCTGAACTGAACTTGAGAAGACCCTTCAGGACTAACAAGTATACATATTGCAGATGAAATCAAGTAATTTCCAGGTCTTTCCTGAGTCTTAAAGGTACATGTCCACGATGCATACAGGATGACTCATTGACTGTGTATACAATTTCGAAAACACCTTTACTTTCTACTGGTACATTAATCATAGAGCCACTTAAAATAAAAAGAACGTCTGCTTAAAAACATGAGTATCCAAAGCCCCAGCTGACGCATCTCCCTGCCCCACTACTAAGGACATTTTCTGTATTCCTACAGGGACTCAGTGGAGCATACTGCATTTCCCAAAGAAGTAGTAATGTTGATGTTTTTAATTCAGCTAAAATAGGAAAGGATGCAAAAAAAACAAAAACAAAAAAAAAACCTTACAAGTAAACAAAGCTTATAAATAAGTAGAAATGTAGAAATATTATCAGAGAGGAGGATTTTCTGCAAACCAATTTAATGTGTTTGAAACAAGTCTTCGCTCAATTACGCCCAAGCATTTTATTAAATTGTGCCGATGCTCCACCTCATTCCAAAAGAATGTGACGCATGTGATATGCACAATGTAAGGAGTTGTGACATAAACACTGGCAACCTTCCATAACATAGGTCTCACTCTTTTCCTTGATATTCCTATCCAGAGGGTCAAGTTTCCAAAATCACTAACCCCTACTAATTGAAATGAAGGACTTTCTTTACTGTCAGAGGGAAGACTGTTGAAATTATCTTACTGTTGATTTTAAGAACATCAATTACCAAACAATTAGTGGCTAAATTATGTATGAAGAGTACAATGAGTTATATAGTTAAACTTCCAATGCCTTTGAAAGAACTATTATGTAGCAACAGTGTCCCTACTATTCCTTACGCTTTTCTTCCCCGCACTTCTTGTGGGTTCAGAGCTGCACTGACAAATCTATGTTATAGGCCCCAATCTCTCAGGAACCTCTAGGCAAAAGAATTTTATTTATCACTTCAGACTAGCATCATCTAAATTTTACAAAGGACCAAATGCTAAACCTTCCTAAATAAATTTAATCTTGAAGCAGGAGCTCAAGTGTTGTATTTAGCAAACTGTCACCAATATTATCAACTACCTTTAAGGTTTTTTGGTGTATTTTTAAAATTAATGTCTAAACAGGTCTCTTTTCTTTCACAATCGTTGCCATATTGCTTGTTTTATGTTATCCTCCATTATAAGAGTTAGGAGTTACTTGATTAGAAGCATGCATCATACAAGGATCTTAGGGAATTTTAGGAAATTGGATGCTCACAGTAAATACTCTGGACAGAATATAAGAATGTGGTTTCATAGTTACATTGTTCCTTGTTGATATTATGAAAATATTCCAGTTTTATTAGAGCTCCAAAAAGGGTATAGTCTGTGAAATTCATCTTGACATTTATAAATAAAAGATTGTTACCTGGTTTATAATTGTGATCTTTATGAAACATAAAATGCACATTTACCTGATTCTGCTCTTAAATACATTTAAATTTTAAGTCAGACTCTAGTGCTATAAATAACACTAGTTTCTCTTTTGAGGAGTCCACATTCTGTGCTAGAATTGCAATATTTCTTAACCAACCCTAAACTGTTCACTAGTTTTATACACTACGTAAGAATAAGAATATATTTCTTGGTATGTAGCTGTCCAACCTCCTGAACACATTTCCTAATCAAATCCTCATGTTCTGCTCATAGATGCTCTTTATATGTGGGTGGGGACAATTTCCCCAAAGTTCAAGTCTGAGGTCACAGGCCTCTGTTTAAACCTCAGGGATCAAGGGCCTGGCAGGAGTTAAGGGAAAAGAATAAGCCATAGGCATTTAGGGTGCTGGGGTTGCCTTCTTGCTCCCATGAATTTCATGTTACATTTGATACTTCAGAGAGCTTTTTAAAGAAGGAACAATGTTTATTCCCTGTATATATGTCTGCTGCTGAGAATTCACCATGATTCTTGATTAAGAATGAAATCATGGATCCATAAGTATGCAAGACTAACAGTAAACCTGGTTTTCCCAGGGGTTCTAAAAAGGAACACTGTAACTGGGGACATTGTAAGGGTGCATAAGAAGAGTGTTCTATACTGGAAAGCATCAAGAGATGGGTTTTAGAGCACATGAGATTAATCCCAATTTTTACTTTATGCTCCTTCATGGAGTAAAAAAAACTGTTACATCATTTTCTCTGGGGGCAAATCACCCATTTGGGCAAAAAGGGTCACTGCATGAGTGAAGGGCAAGAATGGCTTCATCAACACAGATTTTTTTTTAAAACTAATGAAAGGGAAATGCTTTTTTTTTCCCCAATAAAAGTATACTTCGAGATCTAATCTTTCAGAGGATCATTTCTTGCCTTAAATTGTATGACCCAAATAGCACCAAATTCTCAGATTATGAAAAAAGCATTACCAAATGCATACTTGATTCTCAAGAACATATGGGATACTGACTTTGAAATAAAACAAGTGAATGGAATTCGCTTCCCAGCCCAAAGGCAAGAGAGAAGCTTGGTAATGATGCTGGAGCCATTTGCAGGCAGGTGTGAGCCAACTTCCCATTGGGGAAGTTCCACATCAGAGACTCCAGCCTCACACCTGGAACTAATTGGCCTCCTTTTTGGCAAATTCAATAACTAGGCCAAAGATTAAGTAGACCTTGGAGATTGTACAACCACTTCCGTTTCTAAGTGCCGTCCACCCCAGGGCAGGAAGGAGGGATGCTGGGGACGTGCCCCAGAGAAAGTGCTGCCCCATTGGCCCCACACCTGCACCAGGAATACACTAAACACACGTCAGTCTTCAAAGCCCCCAAATTAAATGCCTGTTCATCAAGCTGATGATTTCTTTCAGGATGGCGAGTTATGTTTTCCTGCATTCTGTACTAGAAACATTCACTCTTAAAGGCAGATATGGACGCACATACAGAATAATGCCTGCAATAACAACACATACTCTGGAGCAGTAGCATGTAAAATATGACATTACCTGGGAAGAGAAGTTATTTTTATATAACTTAGTTTTTTCCTGTATTTTAAAAAATTATATTTTCTATCCAGCTTATACGAATGAAATTAATGTGTTTGTTAAAGTTGTATTCACTCATCATCTTTTCAACCATCATTTCCTCTGTGGCTCCCATGTGCAAGCCTCCCTCTGAGACTGAGTATACAAACCACACATTAAAATGTGCACTGGAGCTCACCATCTGATGGGTGAAAAAGAATAACAAGCAGCCAATTAAAATGCAGTGCTTATGCGTACCTCAGTGGCAGAGAGAAGCACAGAGCCCTCCTTGAATATAGAAGGGGGATGGACTGAAGAAGCAGAAGCCTCAGGTCTTGTTTGTGGGTTTGTTTTGGTGTCTGTGAAGACTCTTGGTTCAGAACGGCTTCTCCTACTCCACGATTCCCTCTCTGTCTGGAATGCTCTGGTTGCTGAAACAGATCGGGGGGCTTGGGTGGGTGTGGAGCACCGCGTCCAGGGAAAAGCCATGATAGACAGGGCTGCCCGGTGCCGGGGGAGCCAGACCTCAAGTGTTGTATGTGCAAAGGAGGTTGGGTTTCCCCTGGAGGAAATAATAAGTCTTTGAAGTCCTTTAGTCCAGGCAGTGCCATCGCTGTTTTGGGTGTCAGCAGCACCCAGCGGCTAAGTGGGAAGGCTGATTTGGAGGGTGAAGAACTAAAGTCAGAGAAAACAGGCCTGAGGCCTTGGCTGTAACTTGGTGAAAGATGCTGTGCATCTGGACTGGGAATGAGGGCAGAGAGGTGGAGCCAAGTTCAAGGGCATCCAATGGGTAGAACTAATCGAATGATACTGAAGACTGGGGAGAAGAAACAGTCAAGTGTGAATCCCAGGTTTCTGACTTGGTTTATCTAGAGCAGTTTAAAATCTACAGCCCTAAATTACTTATTCCCATGGGAAGAGATATCATGATTCACGCATTCATCAATTTATCTATTAAACAAATGTACTGCGCATACTAGGGGCTGTCTGAGATGGGGTTTAACACTGAACAAAGCTGTAAAACGCCTACACTGATGGAGGGTATATTCCAAAAGAGGACTTGTGCTTAGCTGCTCAGTTGTATCCAACTCTTGGCAACGCTATGGACTATATAGCCCGCCAGGCTCCTCTGTCCATGGGATTTCCCAGGCAGGAATACTGGAATGGGTTGCCATTTTCCTCCTCCAGGGGATCTTCCTGACCCAGGGATCAAACCTGCATTCCTGTGTCTCCTGCATTGCAGGTGGATTCTTCACTTGCTGAACCATCAGGGGAAGCCCATTCCAGTAGAGAAAGGAGGACAATAGACAAATAGATTAAAATGTGTCAGATGAAGGGGATGAAGAGGATTGAGAGGTGCTAGGTAACACAGGACAGTCAGACAGGTGAGCCTTGAGCAGAGGCCTGCAGAAAGTAGAGAGAGGGAAAGAAAGAATGTTCCTGGCAGAAGGAACTGCTGGTGCAAAGCTTTTAAGGCTAGACAGAGCCAGTGCTGTTAG
Organism: Cervus canadensis; assembly: GCF_019320065.1. Taxonomy (NCBI): domain Eukaryota; kingdom Metazoa; phylum Chordata; class Mammalia; order Artiodactyla; family Cervidae; genus Cervus; species Cervus canadensis. Next base: position 44,790,174 of record NC_057399.1, on the reverse strand, counting down.
GACGAGTCACCCTACACAGAGGCCACCAACACCCAAATGTGGTCAGTGCTGAGCTCCTGTGACAAGGCCCAAATGAGGCAGTCTTCTGTCCCCACCACTGACACCCCCCACCCCAGGCGAATTGTGCAATTCTCTCTGAAAGGAGTGCTGAGACCTCAGAGAGCAAAAAATCTTCAGCTTGTTGCATAGGAGAATGTGAAAGATCTTGGAAAAAGCAGAGTTGTTACCACCAGGGAGTGGATAATGAAAGAGATCACACTTACTCCTGTAAGAAGCAGTGGGATATGGAAGCAGCAGGATCACAGGTGTGCTGAAGACAAGGAGAGGCATCTCAGAGCACAGAGAACACCCCTGCCAGCAGACCCTACCAGCACTGACTGCCCAGAGAGGGCACCGTCCCTTCACCCTGCCTTCCATCAGTAGGCTAAGAAGGCATGTGTCTAGGAGCAAAGAAGAGATTCAAAGGTTGGAAGACAGATGTGTAGGGTACATCTGGTGGTCTCTAAGTCCTTGGGGGAGGATGTAAACAGAAAAGAGAGCCGCAGGCAGAACCCAGGCAACAATAACCTCAAAAGTGTGTATACAGAGGTGGAGGGACTCAACTAGAGAGGCAGAGAAATGGCGAGAGCAGTGGGAGGAAACCCAGGAAAGCCTGGGTCAGGGGAGGAGTTTTGAGAGGCCAGTGGTCAAGCCAAGCAAATCCTGTTGAGAGGTCTAGGGAGATGAGGCTGACACGTGCCCACTGGACTCGGGAGCCAAAATGGAAGAGGGTGGGAGTGAGGAGTAGATGGTGAGTGAGCTCCTCTTTCAAGAAACCCATGGAGGATACGGTGAGAGACATGGACATGCCTTGGGAGGGCATTTGGTTGACTTTTTGTTTGTAGGTTTTTGAAGGGGATGTTGAAAGAGCAGCTAAGGTATATTCAAAAACATAAGAGTTTATATCAGCAAAATCTATTTGAACTCACTAGGGAGGTAGAGAAATGGCCAGAGAAGTGAGAGGAACTGAACAGCCCCAAACTGGGCAAATGCAAACTAGGGGGGTTATGAGCACTCCACTGGCAACAGTCAGGTCAAGACTTTTATAGACAGGATGACAGAAGACAAACAAGGAAATCATTTGATTGGCTCTAACTTAAACAGCCACCGTATGCAGGGAAGGCTTGTTGACTGTTCATGATTGGCTGTCCTTCAGTTTCATTTTCTAAACCTTGAGGCGTTTCAGGCTTAGGTTTTGATCTGCTTGCATAGGCTGCTGAGACAAGAGAAGCCCCTCAGTCTTACAGCCTCCTTGCTTAATTAATTTCACAGGGAAAATGTAAAGGTGACGTAATGGTGAGGGCACAGAACCAGTAAAGAGAGAGAAATTGCAGATACAGGAAGAGAATGAGAGACAAGGCTGGGCTGGGACCAGAGCTCTGATGGCAGGGAAGAAGCAGAGCTGGGTATGGGTGTGCAGATGTAGAAGCGTGAGGTTGCAGTGCTGAATGATGGTTTACCTTTTTAATGTCTTTAATGTCCTCTTCCTATACCTGCCAGGTAGGAGAGATGGCTTTCTTACTCACTGTCCTCAGTGGGAAAACTCACCTTTCAGTTTCAAAATATAGCTTCTCAAGTCCAGGGTAAAGGCAGGTCTGAAGAGTCGGTGTTTTTTATTTTAAGAGCTGGGTAAAGAGAAAAGCTTGGACAATTTACAATAGCCAAGGCTTGGAGACAACCTGAATATCCATCAACAGATGAATGGATAAAGAAGATGTGGTCTATATAGATAATGGAATACTACTCAGCCATAAAGAAAGAATGAAATAATGCCATTTGCAACAACATGGATGAACCTAGAGATTACATACTAAGTGAAGTAAGTCAGACAAAGAAAGACAAATATCATATGATAGCATTTATATCTGAGATCTAAAAACTGATACAAATGAACTTATATGTAAAACAGAAATAGATTTACAGACATAGAGAATATAGCTGGTGGTTGCTAAGGAGGAGGGATGGAGTGGGAGGCTGGGGTTAGAAAATGTTTAAGCTTCAGTTCAGTTCAGTTCAATGTAAGCTTGTGTATATAAAATGGTTAAACAACAACATCCTATTGTAAACCAGTCAATCCTAAAGGAAATCAGTCCTGAATATTCATTAGAAGGACTGATGCTGAAGCTGAAACTCCAATACTTTGGCCACCTAATGCAAATGACTGACTCATTGGAAAAGACCCTGATGCTGGGAGAGACTGAAGGCAGGACGAAAAGGGGACAGCAGAGGATGAGATGGTTGGATGGCATCACTGACTCGATGGACATGAGTCTGAGCAAGCTCCAAGAGTTGGTAAAGGACAGGGAAGCCTGGCATGCTGCAGTCCATGGGGTCAGAAAGAGTCAGACATGACTGAGCAACTGAACTGAACTAAACTGATTGTATAGCACAGGGAACTATATTTAATATCCTGTGATAAACCATAAATGAAAATAATATGAAAAAGAATGTATATGTAACTGAATCACTTTGTGATACAGCAGAAATTAACACAACACTGTAAGTTAATTATACTTCAATAAAATAAATTTTTAAAAAAGAAAGAGAAAAACTTGGGCTGGACAATGTGCAGCTAACCTGCAAGATGAGGACATAGGCCTATAAAACCAGTCATAGGATGGCAGGAGGAGGCCATAGGAAGGAGGCAGGATATGAATCAAAGTAGGTATTTCCCTCACACAGGAAGGAGGTAAAGGTCTTTCTTTGGCTGAGAGGAAATCTTAGGATTACAGAAGAGAGCCTAAAATTGGCCGGAGGACCTGCTCTTTGCCTCACTCCTCAAGGTCAAAACCAGCAGGGGCATGGAGACAGGATGGAAATATCCAGATAGGCTTATGGAATTGAAGTGCCTCAGTCACCATGGAGAGACAGAGTGGAGAAAACATGAGAGCAACAATGGCAGAGTAGGCTGGGGGTGGGGGTGGGGACACGGAATAGCTCCCCTCCCCCAACCCTAGAAATATTCCTGGACTCCTGTGGGTTGTGAGGAAAAGTCCCATAACAAACAGCCCTGAAATCTTAGAAGCTTAATTTGGTTTTTTTTTTTGCACACATTACATGACCATCACTAGTTGGCAGGGAGGTCCGTCCATTTCAACACTCAGGGACACAAGAATGATGATGCAATGGCCATCTTGAACAAAGTAAATTGCCCTGGCAGGAGAATAGGATTCAGGAGGGTCTTGCCCAGACAATCAGATGTTTATCTTGACCCACCTCATTTTTGTTTATTCTTCAAATGAATCACAAGGCCCCAGCCACATATCAGGGGCTCAGTGAGTGTAATTCAGAGATTACTGGTGAGCAACAGTAATGATTACCGCATTTTCCATGATAAAAGGGAGTCCCTGTGCCAGCTGGAGCCCCAGGAAGTTCGGGGAGAGGGGACAGCCCAGAGGAGCCTGATGAGGTGGAGTTGAGTCTCAGGTAGGCCATGTTACTGAGCCAAAACAGAACTAGGCGGCAAGGGTATGTGGGGGCCAGGAGGTCCACAAACCACTCCAGCCACAGATGCTTCAGCAGAGGATACAGAAAGCACAAAGGTCACGGCCACAGCCTGGAAGCATGGGGCAGCAGGGCCATGGTCAGTAAAGAACGAAGGACAACACGTGGACAAGAACATTTCCTCTGGGCCAAAAAAGTCACCAGGAATTTGGATTGCATTGAAAACACCAAATTCAGAATTAACCATATTTAAAACTGTAAGTGACTGAGTTAGCTTGAAGTAGTAAAAGAAGGGCATGTCACCATCAGAGGGAAAGGAGTGGGAAGTTTGTGAGAAATCCTAGTCCATTTATGGAGTAATAGATAATGAGAGCTATCTGGCTGTGCATCTAAGCTGCGACTGGAAACTTTCTGCTATGATGAGTCTGTGGCTGGGGTGGGAGGGGGTAGAGACGAGTAGCACCATAAAGATCAGAATGTTCATGTACAAAGGCCTCTATTTTCTCTGTATATGAAGAGCCACAGTCATCTAGGATTCTGCTCTGAGTAAGCAAACCCTTAGAAACATGATGATGGCCCACGAGCTGGTAACTGGAAGTGATGTCCACCCCAGGAAGCAGGAACACTAGCAGATATCCATGTTCCCCCAGGGCAGGCATGCAGCATCCTGGATTTGGATACAGGAGAGAACAGAGTGTAGCATAAGCTCTTACCCGTGCAGCATATATTTGGTTCAATGATAGCCATGCGCTCCTGGAGACAATAGAATACAATGGGAAACAATAAAATGGGAATAGAATGGGAAAGACTAGAGACCTCTTCAAGAAAATTAGAGATACCAAGGGAACATTTCATGCAAAGATGGGCTCAATAAAGGACAAATGGTATGTACCTAACTGAAGCAAAAGATATTAAGAAGAGGTGGCAAGAATACACAGAAGAACTGTACAAAAAAGATCTTCATGACCCAGGTAATCATGATGGTGTGATCACTCACCTAGAGCCAGACATGATGGAATCCAAAGTCCTTAGGAAGCATCACTAAGAACAAAGCTAGTGAAGGTGATGGAATTCCAGTTGAGCTATTTCAAATCCTGAAATATGATGCTGTGAAAGTGCTGCACTCAATACACCAGCAAATGTGGAAAACTCAGCAGTGGCCACAGAACTGGAAAAGGTCAGTTTTCATTCCAATCCCAAAGAAAGGCAATGCCAAAGAATGCTCAAACTACTGCATAATTGCACTCATCTCACATGCTAGCAAAGTAATGTTCAAAATTCTCCAAGCCAGGTTTCAACAATATGTGAACCATGAACTTCCAGATGTTCAAGCTGTTTTTAGAAAAGGCAGAGGAACCAGAGATCAAATGCCAACATCTGCTGGATCATCAAAAAAGCAAGAGAATTCCAGAAAAACATCTATTTTTGCTTTATGACTATGTGAAAGCCTTTGACTGTGTGGATCACAACAAACTGTGGAAAATTCTGAAAGAAATGGGCATACCAGACCACCTGACCTACCTCTTGAGAAACCTGTATGCAGGTTTCTGTCAGGAAGCAACAGTTAGAACTGGACATGGAACAACAGACTGGTTCCAAATAGGAAAAGGAGTACATCAAGGCTGTATATTGTCACCATGCTTATTTAACTTATATGCAGAGTATATCATGAGAAACACTGGGCTGGAGGAAGCACAAGCTGAAATCAAGATTGCTGGGAGAAATATCAGTAACCTCAGACACGCAGATGACACCATCCTTATGGCAGAAAGTGAAGAGGAACTAAAAAGCCTCTTGATGAAAGTGAAAGAGGAGAGTGAAAAAGTTGGCTTAAAGCTCAACATTCAGAAAACTAAGATCATGGCATCCCGTGCCATCACTTCATGGCAAATAGATGGAGAAACAGTGGCAGAGTTTATTTTCTTGGGCTCCAAAATCACTGCAGATGGTGACTGCAGCCATGAAATAAAAAGACACTTACTCCTTGGAAGAAAAGTTATGACCAACCTAGACAGCATGTTAAAAAGCAGAGACATTACTTTGCCAACAAAGGTCCATCTAGTCAAAGCTATGGTTTTTCCAGTAGTCATGTATGGATATGAGAGTTGGACTATAAAGAAAGTTGAGCGCCAAAGAATTGATGCTTCTGAACCATGGTGTTGGAGAAGACTCTTGAGAGTCCCTTGGAATGCAAGGAGATCCAACCAGTCCATCCTAAAGGAAATCAGTCCTGAATATTCATTGGAAGGACTGATGTTGAAGCTGAAACTCTAATACATTGGCCATCTGATGCGAAGAACTGACTCACTGGAAAAACCCTGATGCTGGGAAAGATTGAAGGCAGGAGGAGAAGAGGATGACAGAGAATGAGATGATTGGATGGTATCACCGACTCAATGGACATGAGTTTGAGTAAACTCTGGGAGCTGGTGATGGACAGGGAGGCCTGGCGTGCTGCAATCCATGGGGTCGCAAAGAGTTGGACAGGACTGAGCGACTGAACTGAACCTGGAGACAAGTCCAAGAATGGCCCCTGCCTCAGGGAAGGGCGGAGAGAAGCACCAAAGATCCCATCACATGGCTTTGACATCTGCAGTGAAGTCATATTGGTTGGCTCTGGGTATTTGATGCTAATGAGTAAAAAGAGAACAAAAGCTGGTATCAGACTGAGGTTCAAATTCTGGCTCTCCCAACTACCTTTAAATTACAACTTCTCTGAGTCAGTTTTACCATCTACAAAATGGGGAGAAGTATAACTCCCTTTGGTGTTTGAATGTGGATCAAATGAGATAATTCATGGACAGTCCCTAGCACATAGGAAGTTCCTGCACACATAGGAAGCATTTGTAAAATATGATTTCCCATTCTTATTTTTGTCTACTAGTGACCCATCTGGTCATTTGGAGAAATTACACCCTGCCTTCCTACAGGATGTGAAGTACTCTTTAACAGTCATGGTAGGTCATCTGGAAAGTCAAATTCAAAATCACTTTGGACATGTCAGAAGTATAAATGTCATGAGATGAACTACCCCAACAGTAATTGAGCTGTGACAATCCTCTCTCCCCTCCTCCTCCCCAGCAAGGCCTGTTCAGTTGCATTATGTGACAACACAGGAGGAAAAGGCTGATAAGAAATTTCCAAAAGCTCTAATCACTGCCCTTCAAACCCATGAAAACAAAATTTAATTGAATGGTCAGGGGTCCTCTGTGGGTTTGGAACATTTAGGGATTTATATATATATATATATATATATATATATATATGTAGAGAGGAAGTTGGAGATATCTCTGCAATAGACCTTAGGTACTAGGGATATTGAGTGAATTAGGAAGAAGACAGACTAATTCATTACTGTAGTATTCTGGTTGTCTTTTTCTGCATAACAAATTTCCCAACACTTTGTGATTTAAAAGAACAATTTCATTTTCCTTCTCATAGTTCTGGGGTTCAGATGGGCTTACATGGGGTTTTCCAAGCAGCTGAGGTCAGATAGGGGGCTGGGGTCCTCTCCTTTCTCAAAGAAAATGGTAGGACTTTTTCTTAGGCTTGACAATTCATTTCCCTGGAGGCAGCATTAGGTGATTGGGGATAATCCTAACATTTAATCTGGATGGGAGGGGGGTGGGCAAGGGTAGGGCACAGGCCTGAGAAGGTCCTATGGAGGCATTAGGACACAGTGGTTAAGAGCAAGGGCTTTAGAGACGGAGGCCTTCGGCTCTGCTGGCTTCTCTACTGCTTCATCAACTCTCCTGCTCACAAGCTGTGTGGCCTTGGAGTAGGTCCTCATCCTCTGTGAGTTCCATTTTTCCCATCTTTAAAAGAGGCTAACAATGCCTACCTTACCTCGCAGACTGAATAAGACAATAAAGTGCAATGCCCTGTGTTTAGAGGATGCTTGTTAAGTTCGGTAATGGCAGGAGGAAGCATTTCAGAAGCCAAGCCTAGATGCAGCCCAACAAATGAGAAATCCCAGAGCTGAGAAATTCAGTCAGTTCCAGAATCTCTGGCAGTGACTAAAATCAAACATTCCCTGTACTACTTTAATCCAAGAAGGCAAAATATAACTTTTGATGAGCTAACTCGATTATGGTTACTTGTTTCTACCTGCAGCCATCCATGTCCTTGTAAGGCATCCCCAAAAGCAAACCATGAAAAAGAGACACAGAAGTACAGAACAGACTTTTGAACTCTGTGGGAGAAGGTGAGGGTGGGATGTTTCGAAAGAACAGCATGCCTATTATCTATGGTGAAACAGATCACCAGCCCAGGTGGGATGCATGAGACAAGTGCTCGGGCCTGGTGCACTGGGAAGACCCAGAGGGAATCGGGTGGAGAGGGAGGTGGGAGGGGGGATCGGGATGGGGAATACGTGTAACTCTATGGCTGATTCATATCAATGTATGACAAAACCCACTGAAATGTTGTGAAGTAATTAGCCTCCAACTAATAAAAAAAAAAAAAGCAAACCATGGTTGGAGCTTATTCTGGCGCTTTGTAAGTGAGGGTTATTATTATTATTATTATAGAGGTGTGTTTGGCTCTGGAGAGAAGGGATGCTCAAATCACAGCACACTCTAAGTGGGTGTGTGCTAGGAATGCCCACTGCTGGTCCTTTCCCATAAACTGTCAGATCTCTCCGTGACAACTAAATACACACTGTAGACATGTTTTAAAATTCAGGCATGCCAGGGCCAGCTCGGATTTCATCCCACTGAATCACCTTCTGCATTGGGCCAGAGGAAGAAGGCAACAACCTCAAATACAGATTAAGCTGCTTTCAGGTAGAATTACAGGACAGGGGGCCAGGCTGGGGAAATGTTCCTACAATTTAAGGACATCAGGGAGGACCCTACTGCTTGAGTGCTTCAAGAACTATAGAAGTTGGCAAGCATTTTGCTTTTTTTTTTTTTTTTTAATCTTTGTAGGGCTTTAAAGCTCAATTTTAAGTACCAGTGAAAAACTGAATAGGCAGCAACAATTTATATCTCCATCAATATTAATGCTGGGGACAAGCCCTCCACCCAAGTGACAGGAAAGCATCCAGAACTAATCTGAGTCCCCGGGCAGATTTAGAGGATTATTATGCCTCGACAGGGGGTAGAGTTGAATCTCTCTGCTTCTGGCCCACTTTGGAAGATGATCTCTTCCCGCTACAAATAAACAGATGATGGAAAATGCAGGCCAGGGGTGGAGAGAGCCTGACTAGGAAATTTTAGCCATCGACACAGAGACATTTTTGCAGCTCCAACAAGATCAAGGCTAAACTTGGAGTGGGCAGAGTTCCTCAGCATCTTCTGTAGTCAAATATGCATCTTGGCCGTTGGTCAGGAGAGGAATGAGCATAGAAGATGTGCCCCTGTCAGCTCAGTCACATGGCTCAGCCAGGCTCTTCACAAGAAGGGGCTGTTTGTGTTCTGTTCCTCTAAGGGAAAGGGCATTTTTTAAAAAAGACAGGCCAAACTCCTTGGCCAAATTTGGATTATGCGCTCAATAAAATCATCAGCAAGTCTAAGTGGAAATAGACATCGTGGCAATCAATTAATCTGGAGTTAGATGAGGTGAATACATAATGTCACTGAACAAGTATCTCTTGAAGCCTGAAGTACATACTCCGCTGTGATTTCTAAATATATTTTATTTGAACCATGTAGAGATGGAAACAGATTTCCCAGGTTAATTAACCACCCAGATAATGTGACCACTAAAAATTCAGCAAGGCTTAGGCAGCATTAAAAGAAGTACAGAAACTTGAAAGAGGAAGGTGATGTCACTGCACCTTCTAGCGCTGTGGGTGCCACACCGCATCAGAAAAGGGAGGAGCAATAACCTGGTGCATGTTCAAAGAAGATGCAAAACCCTGTCACACAGAGATTGTTCAGGAAGGGGACAACTGGGGGGGACAGGGAAGGTCAAGGGGCAAAGGGACACAATACCTCTTCTTGTTTTGTTCTGTTTTTTCAATTTGAAAATCAGTTATGTGGTTTGACTTGTTTGTATAGAAGTTTCAGGACAAATAACTGAATTTAAGCAGCAAAAAGTTCCTTGAACATTAGGTAAGAATTAGGTGCCCTGAGTTTCTTCCCTCGGTGAGGATGGATGGCCTATTGACAGTGCTATGTGGAGGGATTTGAACAGTGGATAAAACTGGATCCAGATGAGAGGGACATTTACAGCTCAGCACTAGAGACAGCCAGATTTGGGGGCCTCACCACTTATTTCATATGACCCTGAACACTCTAACCTCTCTGAGCTTCATTGCTTTACTAGGAAATGGAGATAAGAGTGCCTGTTCCGTAAAAGTGTTTTGAAATATAAACACATGAATGCATATAGAGACCTTCACATGCTGAGTGCGTACACAGTGTTTAATAAATGGCATCTATTCTTATAGTTAGTCATGAGTGTTAGGCATTTTATTACCCCGATAGTCAACTTTCCAAATTCTCTAGATTCAAGGAACTTCCCTATAATATTACACTTCCAACCACAATGAGACCGACAACTGATACCCTAATTCATGCTCTGGGATCTAGCTTGGAGGTGAGAAGCAGTAAGAAAGCAGTAAATGATGAAAGAGGAGAAAGAAATTAACCTGGAGCCACATGTTCACAGCCAGAATCAAAGCAGGGTGGGACCCATGAAATCAGGCCATGAATTTACAGGGAGTTCACTAGACTTTGACTTTTATGTGATTATTTTTTTGTTTGGCTTTTGTAGGAATAAAATATCTGTTGAATAACAAATAGGGGTTTTCCTGAAAGCTGATGCTTGTGGTGATTTTACTCAGTGACAGGGAGATTCGTGGGGAAACAGTGGTTAAAAAAGGGAAGTATGTGTTTACAGTTGTGCAATGAGTATACTAGACATATAAGCAACACCCTTCACACGATCCTCAGATCCAGGCTCAGATCCAGCCTTGCATCTGTTTGCAAGGAGATATAACCCACACATACCGGCACTTAATAGTCCTTTCTTGTCTACTCTTCCTCCAAGTTCTGTTCCCCCAAACCTGAGTAAAATAAATAAAATAAAATAAAGGACAACACGGGCTTTCCCTTGAGCAAGGACTCTGACTTTAGGACCAGGTGAGTGCACTGTAGTCCCAATTGGTTTACTTAAATAACTGGTTTGACTTGAACAAGTGACTTAATGTGTCAGTGTTCTAACTCACATGGCAAATGGAGTAACCTAGCCCTGATTGATCTTCAAGAGGTTCTCCCATCCTAATGATCACTTACTCTCTAAAGCAGAGAGAAACAGCCTTCTCTGAAGTCTAGTTACCTGGCCCATGAATCACAATTCACTTGAAAGCATCCAGATATTTACAATGTTAGAGGAAGTGGAAGAAGTCCTGGAAATAAAATAGCCTTGACTTTTCAGTTTATAAATGAGGAGACTCGGAATGACAAAGATGTTTTAGCAGAGAGAGACAGCCAATTAGATAATCAGGCCAATACTGACTCAAACTCCAGTAAATATGATTCTAGCTGTAGATTTTTCACAGAATCCCTTTATCAAGTGGTGGTGGTGGTTTAGTCGCTAAATCATGTCCAACTCTTGCAATCCCATGGACTATAGCCCGCCAGTCTCCTCTGTCCATGATATCTCCAAGCAAGAATACTGGAGTGGGTTGCCATTTCCTTCTCCATTATCAAGTGGAGAAAATTCTTTTCCATTTCTAGTTTATCAAGAGTTTTTATCATGAATGGGCATTAGATTTTATCAAATTTGTTTTGTGCATCTATAAAGATGATCGTAGAGGTTTTGTCCTTTACTTATATCATCCTATTAATGTGATATTGCATCAGTTTTGAGAAAATTAACCAACTCTGTATTCCTGGGAGAAATCCTCCTTGGTCATGGAGTATAATTTTTATATATAGATGAATGCATTTTGCTAATATTTTGTTGAGAATTTTTATATCTAAACTCATAAAGAATATTGACCTATAG